>NC_138533.1:18265387-18669168 GCF_964234715.1 Podarcis melisellensis
GGTTGGCGCGCGCAAAGGCCGTCCGTCCCTTTGAGTCATTTCTTCCGAGGCGTCATTGCGCGGGGGCCGGAGAGCGCCTCGAGTCCCGTTTCCCTTCCCGGCCCCGCTCGCGCCATCTGCGGCGTTGCCAGGGCCAGGCCGGCCCGACTTCCATTTGCGGACGGAGCGGCGGGGATGACTCAGCCCCGCCGGGTGGGGCCGGAACAGAGGCGTTGGCCGGGGAGTGGGAGGCGGGGAGACGATTCCAGCCAAGACTTCGCTTATTGTTCCTTTCCCTCCCTCAGTGTACTATTTAATATCGCGTTTCCTGTGCTTGATAAATTGAAGCAGGCCGCAGCTGCACGGATTGCTTGCGCATTTTGTTACAGTAACACTAAAGATTATACGCAGACGGTGTAAATATATATATTTACACGCCGCCTAGGTTTCAGCAAAAGAGCAGGGAATTATTTTTAACCCCGGCGCTTCAGGCGGCTCCTCTCGCCCTCTGAACAGATTCAGTGTGATCCGCAGGATTCGTAGTACAAGAATCTAGTCTAGTATTCTTTATTTATTTTTGGCGGGGCGGGGAAGCTTCTAGTCCTCATTAAAATTGAGACTGTTTTGCACATGTGAGGAGGGGCACCCTTTAAAGATTAGAAACGACAGACAAAGGAGCTTAGTTACTTGCGTGAGTATATTGGCTTGTGTTGCAGGACAACAGTTTAATCTAGTTTAGTGTATCCACCATGTGCTGTGCCTGCTGTTCATGAAAATGACATGCAACTAAAACACGTCACTAGTCTGCAGACCTCCTTATTCCTTTTTCTGGCTTGAAAGCAAACCATGGCAAGTTGTCAAAATACAGGCAGTGTTCTGCTGCAGCACAGGTGGAGGCATCCGAGGCTAAAGCTCTTCCTAAAGAGACTTGTGAAACTTTTAAAAGTTGCTCTCGTTTTTGGCACTGCAAAAAACCCATTTAAATTTGGGTTTGTTTCCTGCTGTGACCTCTGGGTGCAAGAGCCCTCTTTGTCTGTGCTTTTGATCAGCTGAAGATGAAGCTTCTAGCTATGAATAGATCCCTACTGCTTTTATTTGTGAGGGCTTGCTTGTTGCACATCAGATCATTGAATTTAGCCCCCCCTTTAAACTTTCACTTAATTCTCCACTTCCAACTCCTTAATCTTCAATGAAAACAGCAGGAAATTTTTTTTGCTTCCTTTCTGAGGGTTCAGGGACTCCACATGCAATTGGAAATCTGGAAGGTGAGAGCTGCAAATCCCCTCTTGACTTTTTTCTGGGGCCTTTTGGGTGTGGCCCTTGCTGTACCAGTGGCAGCAAACATCTTTTATCGCCTTCAGTAGGGCCACGCCCTCAATCCTGAATCCTGTCCAGCTGGCTCCGACAGAAAGCTGGTGGCGCGTGCTCACGTTTCTGTCCCATGTGGCACATCCCTGGTGGCTTGGCAGTGGAGCCCTTGGTACCGAAAAAGAATGGGTGAGTCAGAGCCACTTGGATGGGCCTGGGTCGCAACCGCGTCTCTCCAGAAACAACAGGATCTCCCGTGCCCTGTCCCTTTCCTGCTTTTGATGGGATTCTTTTCCAGAGACACCACCAGGGATGTCAAAAACCCAAACTCTGCCAGCGCTCCTTCCCTTTTGATTCAATTTTATGTGCTTGTTCCCGACAAGTGTCTTGTTCCAATCCACACATCCCACCCCCTCCTCCGTCATATCTCTGCCGTGCCAAAAAAATGTTTGCTCATGGAACTGTGGTCCCCCTGCAGCAAACATTCTGTTAACAGAACCTGGTGATGGTTGTCCCTCCCGTGTAACATCTGACTTTCTGGGACAGAAAGAACAACAACAACCATCGTTCATAAAGCATCAAAAAATTTCTAAGCACTGGACACAGTTTCTGCCACGCATGAACAATCTAATAGATCTGAACAACACAAAAGGAAAAAGAGTTTGGAGGGAAGAGGGGAGGAAAGCAAATTCAGGTACAGTGGTACCTCAGGTTAACTACTTAATTCGTTCTGGAGGTCCGTACTTAACCTGAAACTGTTCTTAACCTGAAGCACTACTTTAGCTAAATGGGCCCTCCTGCTGCTGCCGCGCCGCCGGAGCACGATTTCTGTTCTCACCCTGAAGCAAAGTTCTTAACCCAAGGTAATATTTCTGGGTTAGCGGAGTCTGTAACCTGAAGCATATGTAACCTGAAGCGTATGTAAACCAAGGTACCACTGTACTGGTTATTACAACGGTTACATAGCTGAACAATTGGAATGGCTGCTGAGGATATTTAGGAGAGGAGAAATCAAAGGGAGCCTGATTTCAGCTGATTCTACTGGAAGGGGCTTTACTGGGGGTTGGGGGGGCTCGAGGATGGACGTTGAAGGGCAGGAGTCCAAATGATTGTCTAGTTCAGTGTTTCCCAACCGGTGTTCCGCGGCACACGAGTGTGCCGTGAGACGTTGCCTCGTGTGCCGCGAGATGCCTGGAGGGAGGCGGGCGAGTCGGGCGGCGAGAGGCGGGGCGGCGGCGGCGAGGAGAGGCCGCGCCTCCTGCTGCTGCCTGGCGCTCCTCCTCGCAGCCGGCAGCGCTGCCTGGGCGCCTCCGCGCGACTCTGCCTCGCTGGGTTTGGTCTCCCAGCAGAGACGGGTCACACGCGCCCCTCCCTCCCTCCCTCAGCCTGCGCGGAGGGAGAGCCAGAGAGAGGCATCGCTCCTGCGCGGCGGGAGAGGGAGCAGCCGGAGCGATGCCCCAAACGAACGCATGGGACCGGAGGGGAAATCCTCTCCGAGGCGGATTGAGCGCAGCTGAGAGAAGCCTTTCGAGGAGCTGCCGTGTCCCCTGGAAACCCCCTTCCCAGCTCTGCCTCAGCCGCCGCCGCCTCAGTTGCCGCCGTCCCTCAGTCCCTCGCTCTGCTGCCTCCTCCCACCCCCAAAGCTTGGAGGTTCCCCAGCAAGGGGGAGGGAAAAAACTTTCACTTTTGTGCGTCCCTCCCGGCGTGACGCTGCGCGCTGACGTCACGGGGCGGGGCTTTAATGGTGGTGTGCCGCGAGATTTTTTTTCAGTAAACAGGTGTGCCGTTGCCCAAAAACGTTTGGGAAACACTGGTCTAGTTGGAGGGTTACTTTGAGAAGGGAGATGGCAGAGTCAACCAGAGTGTCTCTCTAGCCCCCAGTTGCCTGTCAGTGAGTGTCCCATCTTCATGCCCACTGTTCCTTCTGCCCCCCACCTCCTGATGGCACCATCGGTGGGCCTGATCTGGCCCAAGGGCTGTACGGTTGCTGATCCTTCCTCTGCGTTGCAGCAAAGGAGGTGCAGCTAGAATGAAGCAAAGGGCGAGGTGGACGAGGGCTCTCTGCCAAGAGCTTTGCTAGGATGCTGAGCCTTGAAGACATTTCTGTGCTAACCGGTCAGTTGGTTTTTGGCAGCAGGTCTGCTGAGTGACGGGAAGGAAACTCACTGATTGTTTGAGATTAAGCTTGGATGGTCAGTTTGGTGCCAGCTTTATAAACTTAGCCAGGAGGGAAATCTCCCCAACTCAAGAAGAACTTAAAATAGAAACGCCTCCCTGCCTTTACAATTTGCCTCATGATTAGGAAACGAATGATTTCAATCTCTGTGGCTAAGCTGGGGATATGCTGTTTCCCTTTTCAGGTCTGGAGGGGAACCCACCTGTTCTGGTGTAGCCACACAAAAGGAAAATGGCTGATTTTTGACTTGTGCTGGAAATGCTTTTGAAGAAATAGAACCAGGATGGCTGCTGGGGGTCCCCATTTCAGAGAACACACCTCTTGATAGGCAAGCCGTGTAGTTTTGATACCGATTTAGGAGAGAATACTAATCATGAGGATTAGAAATGCCTCTTCCTTTTTGCAAAATGGAGCTTAAGGTTCTCTGGCCAGGCAAAATACTTATGTGCTACAAAAACAGAGTTTGCCATGCTCAGTGGAATCTTGTCTGTGCAAAAAGTCTCGATGTCCTCTGCTGATAAGCAGTGCCTGGTGGCCTTTTGCAACCTAGTTTGTCATTTCTTTGCTTTTTTTTTCTTTTTTCTTAAAAAAAACAAAACACCAAGCTTGAATGTTGGAGGGGAGCATTCCTCTAGAACTGCTGTTCATGCCTTATTTGTCCTAGATGTTGACCTGGAATGTTACTTATGACTAAGAGGAGGAAAATAAACAGAGGAAAGTGAACTGTTGAGAGCGAAGTTATTTTATTTAACTTCTTTAATTTCACTTTTCTTCTTGCTAGTAATGCTGTTGTCTTGAACTTTTGCTCATAAAGTTGAGCTTCAAGGCCATACTAAGAAATTATATAATACAACAGACCACAGACTGTCTATAAAAGCAATTGTAAAATAATTGGCACCTGTATGAACTTGCATTCAAATCGGGAGCCACCATGTCTCTGGGATTTCCCTTGGCTCCCGACAAATCCAGCCTGGCCTTCCTCTACGTTTTCTGACATGTGGCAAGATACATCGCCCAGCAAAAACAAATGTGGTTGGGGTATTCTGTCTTCTCGTCTCCTGCCACAATGCTTTAAAGAAATACCCAGTTTTACACTCTTAAAAGTGCTGCATTGTATTATTTTAATGTACACTCATTCTCCCCTTCTTAAAAAAAGGAGAGTCAGTTATTTAGGCATTGAAAAACTCTTTAGTAGAGGTGCTGTTCGGAGCCTGCTTCTGCTGGTAAAATTCAGAAAGCTGATTTCCCTGGAAGGCAATCCAGGAGAGAAGTTGGTCTGCCCAGACAAAAGTCTGCCCAGACAAAAGTGGACTTCCAGAAATAGCCTCTCCGAACTATGCTTGTATTTCATTATGCCCTGTGTTCTTGCTATTATTTGTCCGGATACAAATACATGCTTCTGTTACCCTGTTTTCTGTTGACAAGCAAGATTTCAGGTTGGGTGTCTCACCTTCCCCAGATCAGACAAGCAGTCTAGTTTTAAGGGAGGAAATTTTTACAGATCTTTGACTGTGGCTCAGTGGAAAGGGCGCACACAAGTGGGGTTTCTGACTCAGCGTATCCTCAGGATTGGGAAAGGCCCCTGGGGGATCCGCTCTTTGTTGTTGCAGTAAACAGGGCTGGGCTGGGCGAAACTGACTCACCTGCCCATGAACAAACCTCGCCAGCCCTGCATTTCTGCTTTTAGCTAGAGGCTCCATAGCTTGGAGAGCCCATCCTGTGCACCCTCAGATCCCTCAGGTATCATGTTCCCAAATGGTAAGGGTAACCAGTCACTGGTGAGGGGTGAGCAAATCTTCCCATTTCAATTTTATTTATGCATTTTTAAAAGATTTATATGCCACACTTCATTCCAGGATCACAGGGCTGTTTACAATATTAAAAACACAAAAACACACACCGTAATAACAACAACAACATACACACCCCAAGTGTAAAAGGTCATAGATTGATTAATTAGCTAAATCCTGGGAGACCAGGAATCTTTTTGCCTGGAGCCTAAAGGGATGTAACAAAGGTTCAAGGTGAATCTTCCTGGGTGGCGAGCATTCCACAAATGGGGAGCCACCACAGAAAAGGTCTGTTCTTGTGCTGCCACCCTCCAGACCGTTGTGGAGGCGGCACACAAACAAGGGTGTAGCAGGATTATCACAGAGGTGGATGATCAAAGCTGTTATATACTCAAACCATCTTAATCCTACCTTTTAAAATCAGGAATGTGTGTTAGATTTTTCTGTGCTCTGTTTCATGCTGGTCTTAATGCATGGTAGTTTATTTGTTGTTGCAAGTAGGTTTAGGCTACCTTGGTTTTTAAAAAAGCAAGTAATATGTTTAGTAATAATAAGCACTCTGCACATGCTCTGAGTGACTTGTGAATCCCCATAGCCTGCTGTCCTGTCAACCAAATGTTGGAGATGAGCTCAGCTGTGGAATTTGATCGGCTAAGAGGGACTCCCTTGTTCATAACATTCCAGCCAGGCAGGATGGTTCTGTCTGCAGCTCTGACTTTTCTTTAGTACGCCTCCCCCCAGCCGTCATCTGTTTGGTGGGTGATGCTTTTTTAAGCAGCTGTGTTTCTGTTTCTTGGTCTTCTGTCTTCCTTGGCAGGGGAGGGGAAAGAAAATAAAGCAAAATATAATGGAATGTAAGCGAGTAATGGAAACTTGGATCTGAGCTGACGACCAACGTTTGGATTTTCTCTTGCCTCAGCCTTATTTATAGCTTTCTCCGTCTCCCTCCTTTTAAAATATATATATATCTATAACCCAAATAAAAAGATCTTGAGGCCCAGTTTTTCCCTCTTCTTGGAGTAGGAGTTTTCTTTATCTGGTATGCAGTGGTTCCTGAGAAATTATTTGCTGGCCTTTTTAATTAGATTTGTAATCTCCCTTCACACCATCTCATATTACATTTTCTCTTCCTTCAAGGAACTAAAACCAGCTTAAATGTTTCAACACCCCCAGTTACCCTCACAACAACTGTGAGAGGTAAGCCAGGCTGACACTGTTGATTAGTCCACAAGGTCAACTAGGGAGCTTTGCGACTTAGAATTACCCATCTCTCCCTCTTAGGCCACCTGCAACAGGTTGGTGTAAAAACTTTCCTGCACCACTTTCCCAAAGATGCTCAGGTTGTGGTGAGCCTCCCAGCCAGGCAGGGAGACCCAAAACCTCCCTGTTTAGAACTGAGGAACATGAAAAGCTCCATCAAAGTGTTTAAGGGCTGTCAGCCAACCAGATTATCTGCTAATACACACCTTGATTGATTAAATTTGCATACAGTGGTACCTTGGTTCTCAAACTTAATCCGTTCCAGAAGTCCGTTCCAAAACCAAAGCGCACTTTCCCATAGAAAGTAATGCAAAATAGATTAATCCATTCCAGACTTTTAAAAACAACCCCTAAAACAGCAATTTGACCTGAATTTTACTATCTAACAAGACGATTGATTCATAAAATGAAAGCAGTAAGCAATGTACTGCAGTCACACAATCAATTAATTAGCAGTTGAACTGGGTTCCACACAGTCACAAAAACAAAACAATAAGAGCCGCAAAAACAAAAAAGCAAAATAAAAAGCAAAAACACAGACCTCAGCATAACACTCAAATCGGAAGTGTAACACTCAAAACGGAGCACGTTTGGCTTCCGAATGAAGTTCTCAAACCGGAACACTTACTTGCAGTGTTTGGGTTCCAAGTTGTTTGAGTACCAAGGCATTTGAGAACCAAGGTACCACTGTATTGCCAAAACTTCTAAATACACACATTAATCTCTCTCTTTTTAAAGGCAGTTAAGAAAATTTGACATTTAATATGTAAGGGGCTACACCTCTGTGTTAGGAGGGAAGTCCTCCTTTAGTCTTATTTTTCTCCCCTTTATCTGTGACAGTAACACACCAGAACCAAAGGAGTCATGGAAAACTAACCTGTGCCTTCAACTTCTAAAATTGACCTTGGTAGATTAATCAACAAAAGCTTTAGTGGATTAATCTAAAATAGTCATACATATTTCTAAACACACTTGCAAGAGGATAGGGTCACAGTAGCCTACAACAGCCTTCACAATGTTTTGGACTGCAAAAGTTGTAACCTGGACACCTGGAGGGCACCTGGTTTCAGAACGCTTGTCTGTGCCGCATTGCATGTCTCCCAGTTTCCTCCCTTCCTGGGGGCAGGGGAAGGCTAAGTGGAGACATGAGGAGAGTTTATAAAACTAGGCTTGTGGCAAAAGTGGATAGAAAGAACTTCTCATAATTGGTTGTTTTAGTGAAACGTGAGGTTCAGGTGCAGAAAATGGAATTTTCTGGAAATGTGATGGCTGGTGGCTCAGAGCGCCTTCAAAGAGGGACTAGGCAACTTCACAGAGGTGGGAGACAGTGTTATTGATTGATGTTGTTTCTTATAGAACCTCCAAATCCAGAGGTAGTCTAGATGTGGATACCAGTTGCTAAGGGTGAACAGCAGGGACAGGCTGCTAGCTCCATACCTTTGTTGGAGGTCTTCCTTAAGGGCAGGCATAGGCAAACTCGGCCCTCCAGATGTTTTGGGACTACAAATCCCATCATCCCTGGCTAGCAGGACCAGCAGTCAGGGATGATGGGAATTGTAGTCTCAAAACATCTGGAGGGCCGGGTTTGCCTGTGCCTGCTTAAGGGCATCTGACAAGCTACCGTTTGAAATGGGATGCTTGACTGGGTGGCTCTGTGTCCTGATCCAGCAAAGCTCAGTGTGTCTTGTCGATCTTGCAGCTTAAGAACTTTGCGTTGCATTTTCTGCTTACTGACGCATTATATTATGAAATCGTACTCATTGCAGACTGACTTACAAAGAAAACAGACAAACCATTTTATTACTTCCGTAACAGTTTTGTCATTTGCCATTTTTATAATAACAAACCGCCGGGGCTTGGTTTAGGGGTTTTTGTGCCTTGGTCCGTGAAGACAAGCCTCTCTCCAGTCTGGGTTAACAGCTGTGCCTTCTTCTTTTCCTTGTTTTAGGAACACCAAGAAGGAAGGGGAGCTGCTGACTGCTCAAGCCCGCCTGAAGGACGTCGAGGCCTTGCTGAACTCCAAGGAAGCAGCACTCACCACTGCCTTGGGAGAGAAGCGCAACTTGGAGAATGAGCTCCGTGATCTGCGGGGGCAACTGGCCAAGGTGAGGACCACCAGCTCAGCAGTCTCCTTCCCTCTTCATCTTACGTTTTTCTGCAGTGGACCCTAATTTCGCCACTGGGGATGGGTGGACTTGTGAAGTTGACCCTAGATCAGGCATGGCCAAACTTGGGTCTCCATCTGTTTCGGGACTATAATTCCCATCATCCCTGACACTGGTCCTGTAAGCTAGGGATGATGGGAGTTGTAGTCCCAAAACAGCTGGAGGGCCAAATTTGGCCATCCTTGCCCTAGATGGTGTAATCTTTAAGGATGTGGAAGACCTCTGCTGGCTCAGACCAAAATGCTGTTTGGGCCAGCTTTCTGTTCCGGCAGCTGCCAGCCAGTTTGCCTCTTAGCACACCCACATAGGGCCCGGAGGGTGACTGTTGGTTGCCTGTTAATTGACTTCAGCGTCTGACAGTCAGGGTAGACTGCCTTGGGTTTTGGAGGTTCCACTTGGCTTTCATGGTTAACCGCTGCAGATAGATCTCCTGCTCTTCCATGAGTTCATCCTAACCACCTTTTAAAAAGAAAGCAATCTCACCTGGCCAATTGTGTTGTGCTTTCTTTGGTCTGCCAGCCCGTTCCATTGTTGACTTTCATTTCTTCAGTTATGGGAGAGCGAGGAGGAAGCTGGCTCCCCCTCCCTCTCCCCACCCCATAGTGAATTGATAAACCCCTGCCTTCATCAACCCTAGTCCATAATTGTACCGGAACCCTTTTTGTGGGGGTGGGGGGAAGTGGGAAGCACTTGAGGTTAGGAAATCTATCCCATGAAGATTTAAAACAGCCAGCAGATGGCAGCACAACCTGCCATCTGGGCAAGACAGTCCTTTAAACCCAACAATACCGCTTAGATTTTAAAGCAGATTCATGCTTCCAGGTGAAAGCATGTGGGGTAGACCTTCTGGCTGTCGGTGCTACTTCAGATAGACGGCCTGGCTTTGCAGAGGGAAGCTTCCCCTGTGAACCATGAGAGTGTCAAGCCAGAGCTGGCTCGTATTCTTGGGCTGTTTTTTGGAATCCCGGCAAAGTGGAAATGCACCTGGGTGCTCCTAGAAATTTCCCAGCCCATCTGAGAGACAATGCTTGGGGAATATGGTAGTCCCTGGCCCAGCCACAGCTTCATTCTGCCCCCAGTATAATTTATTCATTTCACAAAATGCATATATCGCTTGATTGTAAGGGAAAACCTCAAAGCGGTTTGCAAAAAGAATGAAACAATAATTGCTATTAAAAACGTTAGAATAAGGTCAAAGAGGAACTAAAAACCAGATTGAAAAACAGGTCAGTGTACTACAAATCTGGACAGGCGTACCAGAACAAAAACAATTTTAGCAGGCATTGAAAAGAGTACAGTGAAGGCGTCTGCCAATGCCAACAGGCAGAGAATTCCACAGTCCTACTACACTAAAAGATTGATTTCTTACAAATGTGGAATGAGTATTATGTGGCATCTGTAACAGGGCCAGTTCCATGGATTCAAGTGCTCGGGTGGACATATATAAAGGCCGCCACCTTTCATCCCATTGACATGCTTCTCCCATTCTCTTTTTTTTAATACCACCCCGTCTCCCTGCCAATCTTTCCACAGCTGGAAGCTGCTTTGGCTGAGGCCAAGAAGCAACTTCAGGATGAGATGCTGCGACGGGTGGATGCGGAGAACAGACTGCAGACCCTGAGGGAGGAGCTCGAGTTCCAGAAGAACATCTACAGCGAGGTGAGTGGGGCAACCTGCAAAAAAACAGCACATACCCTCACCAACCCCCTGGGCTTGCCCACAATTCCTGTCCCTGCATTGTAAGGCTGAAGGTTGTTTGGGGAAACCCAGAAGCAGCACCCGAGCACAAGACCCCCCCCCTGCCCCTGGCTTCCAGCCATTAATAGCCTTCGTCCCCCATGACTCTTCTTTCCGCCTTCTCCTGCAGGAGCTTCGCGAGAGCAAACGCCGCCACGAGACCCGCCTGGTGGAGATCGACAACGGGCGCCAGCGGGAGTTCGAGAGCAAGCTGGCTGATGCCCTGCATGATCTGAGGGCCCAGCACGAAATGCAAGTCAGGCTGTACAAGGAAGAGCTGGAGAAGACTTACGGCTCCAAGGTACCACCCTGGCCTTAAACGCCTTACCTTTGGCCAGAGAGATGGAGCCTTTTTACACTACTTTTGGTGCCAACCTATTTGTTTATTTCCTCTGGTTTGCGCTGCAGGGGCAGCCTGCTCCTAAGAGACTGTGGAGCTATTCAGGGCTGGCACACCTGTGAGGCAGTCGCCTCAGGTGGCAGATTGGGCCTCCACCTCCGCCCGCCTGCTCCTCTCCAGCCTCCTGGGGGCAGGCTGCAGGAGAGGGGGAGGAGAAGAAGAAGGCACCATGACAGCATTGTCTGTCTTGCCTCAAGTGGCAAAACATCCTAGGCCAGCCCTGCTTTCCCTTTTGCACCTATTATCTCTCCACCCAACCAGCCCCAACTAAAAAGCTAGAATTAAAGTCCAGGAGTTAAAACTATTTCTCATTTAGGTCCTGTTTGGTGTAGGAAATGCGAGGAGTTCAAGTTTTTGAAGTACAGGCAATGACCCCTTTTGTGCGGGGGCTACATTACACACTGTGTGTGTCTGCTTGCTCTGCCCTTCTCTGCTTCTGCCACCTTCCTGGTGTGCACGTGCATGGTCGCACGTCAGTCAGCCGTTGCCTGCATTCAAAGGACTGCTCTTCCAATGGTCCTGGGTGGTTCTCCCCATTTTGCAGGCTGGGTGTGAGGGAGTGGATTGCAGCAGCCCTGTAGTATAGTCTACGGATAGTTGTGTGTGTTGGATGCGGCACTGAACTTGAGAGAAGAGTGGTTTGCAACAACCCTGCATTGTGGTCTATGCACACTGGGCCATATCTAATACACTATCATAGTCACTATTTCCCTCTCTCTCTTGTACAACAATCAGGGCTGTTAAAAATTGTTTTGAAACGCTGCATTGAAATACCATCACAGCTCCCAGATAGCCATTATTCGTCAGTGACTGGTTTGGATTTCCAGAAGTAAAAAAAAACCAGAAACCACCTCCACTTGTGGTGCAGGTTAAAGATATTAAACTGTGTTCCCAACCCACTGCAAACTAATGTCCAGTGCTGGCTGGGGGCTGATGGCAGCTGTAGCCCAAGATGGCCATGCTGGCTGGGGGATGTTGGGAGTTGTGGTTCAAAGCATCCAGAAGGTTGGCAAAGGCTGCTTTAGACAAAGGCAGCCCATGCCCCAGAATGTTCCTTTCTGTCCTCCTTCCTGGAACGCCCAGTTTCTTCTGTGCCTCATCGCGGCCCATCTTCCTTTTCAGCTGGATAATGCCAAGCAGTCAGCCGAGCGGAACAGCAGCATGGCGGGGGCCGCCCACGAAGAGTTGCAGCAGACTCGCATCCGCATCGACAGCCTGTCGGCGCAGCTGAGCCAGCTGCAGAAGCAGGTGAGGGATCGGGAAGGGTCACAGGGACAGGCGGTCAGTGCTGTGCTCTCTGAGTGCTGTTGGCTCCCTGGATGAAACTGTGACACTGCTGAATGCCTTTGCCCAGAGTGCTCTAAACTGAGGCTTATTCCTCCAGCTGAGTAACGGCTACATTGCATTGAAACGCTCCCCACTTAACTCTTAAGGGATTTGAGCGAAGCCCTTTCTGATTTCCAAACCCCTGTGAGAATCTAGTGAATTTCTTCATGCCCCTTGTGCCGTTGGCCTGCTCCACCTACCAGCTCCTCTCTTATTCCTCCTTCCCAGCTCTCTGCTAAGGAAGCGAAGCTGCGTGACCTGGAGGACGCTCTTGCCCGGGAGCGCGACACCAGCCGCCGCATCCTGTCCGAAAAGGAGCGGGAGATGGCAGAAATGCGAGCCCGCATGCAGCAGCAGCTGGATGAGTACCAGGAGCTGTTGGACATCAAGCTAGCCCTCGACATGGAGATCAATGCCTACCGCAAGCTCCTGGAGGGAGAGGAGGAGAGGTAGGTGCAGGGCTGGGAAAGTTGACCCAGGGGGTCTGGAGTCAAAACACGGTGGTCTCCCTTGGACGGTGGCCTCCTGTTCTTTCTGTGTTGGAGGGTCCAACTGTAGGTTGAGTGGAGAGTTTGGTAAATGGGTCTGCTCTTAGAAAAGAGCAGAACGAAGAGGCAGGATGCTGGATTAGATGGGCCATTGGGCTGATCCACCAGGGCTCTTAGGTTCTTAGTTTCAGCTCCTGCATGCATCTGAAGACAAGTCACCTTGACACCCTCTCCTCTCTCTTCTCCCCCCGCCCAGGCTGCGTCTCTCCCCCAGCCCCACATCCCAGAAGGGGGGCACCAGGACACGCATCTCCCACTCTTCTATGCAAAGCTCTTCCAAGAAGCGGAAGCTGGAGGATGGAGAGAGCCGCACTAGCTACTCCCACCATGCCCGGACCAGCGGCCGCGTGGCTGTGGAGGAAATAGACCTGGCAGGGAAGTTTGTCCGCCTGAGGAACAAGTCGAATGAGGTGAGTTACCTTGCGGTGGGGGCGGGAGAGCGGGAGTGCCTTGCTGCTTGGCAGAAATCCTGGGGTGGTCAGGAGGAAGAGGGGCATGTTCAGCTGCCCATAAGGCAGATCTTGATGAGCTTTTCAGTCCTCGGCCGCATTCAAAATTTGCCATGTGCCAGGCGCATTTTGCGCCATTAGCATGCCCATCAGCTTAGTCTCCGTGCTGCTGTTGTAGAACTCAGGAAGGGTGGGGATAGGGCTAGAATTATTTGTCTCTGCTTGCCATTGCCTCTGGTGCCACCTGCTGTTGGGCTCCTTGCCTTCCGTCCTACCAAGTTCAATGGGCATCAGCTGCCACTTTTGTTTAGATTTCCTAGCATCAAACAACGAAGGAATACAGAGAATAGAACCTCATCAAGCGTCACTCTCTATAAGAAATAGGATTATATTGCACACTGAATTATCTCAATGCAACACGTACTATAACTCAGAATAACATGAGTTTAAAGAATATATAACAACAGTCTCGGATCCATCTTGAAGAGATACAGTGGTGCCCCGCAAGACGAACGCCTCGCAAGACGAAAAACCCGCTAGACGAAAGGGTTTTCTGTTTTGGAAGCGCTTCGTAAAACGAATTCCCCTATGGGGTTGCTTCGCAAGACGAAAAAAATCTTGCATCCCCCCGCGGTTTTTCCCCACTTTTTCCGCCCTTTTCTTAAGCCGCTAAGCCGCTTATCAGCTGTTCCGCTGATAAGCCGCTTAACAGCTGATCGCTGGAAGCCGCTTGACAGCTGTAGCGCTAATCCGCTAAGCTGTCAATGGGCTTGCTTCGCTAGACGAAAAAACCGCTAGACGAAGAGAATCGCGGAACGGATTCTTTTCGTCTTGCGAGGCACCACTGTACATACAATCTTACAGATTACTATTCAATTTGGACTGGCCTGAAGAAGGGTGTTGAAAGAGAGATTTTATCCGAACATCTCGTTGTCGGACTCCTCCTCGTACAGTTTCTCAACTGCAAGATTTAACACAGAGAATCTGTACCCTGGTCTTCATTCGAATTACATTACATTCGAACTCTTGAACCTGGTGACATTGAATAGTAATCTGTAAGATAGTATATATCTCTTCAAGACTGATCTGAGGATATATATATTAAAGTTCACATTATTCTGAGTTATACAGTGGACCCTCCGGATATGAACTTAATTTGTTCCAGGGGTCCGTACAAACCCAGAAAAGTCCGCATCTAGAGGTGCCACTTCTGCACACACTTACCATGGCCATCCCTCTTCTGTCTTTTTTTAGGACCAGTCCCTGGGAAACTGGCAGATCAAGCGCCAGAATGGAGATGAGGCCCCCATCTCCTACAGGTTCCCCCCCAAGTTCACCTTGAAGGCAGGCCAGCTGGTTACGGTGAGTAGCTGCAAGTGCATAATTCCCAGGACGGGGCCAGTGACTGCGTGAGGAGGATGGATGGATGGATGGATGGATGTGGCGCAGCCCCCTGGACCTCCTCCAATATGCAGCACTGTTGTATGTCGGCGTCTCCCTTGTTGACTTCTCTTCTTCCTCTCTGTCCCCATTTAAGATTTGGGCCTCTGGTGCCGGGGTGACCCACAACCCTCCCAGTGATATGGTGTGGAAAACCCAGAGCTCGTGGGGAACTGGAGACAGCTTGCGCACTGCTCTTCTCACCTCTAGTGGAGAGGTAAGGCACCCTGTGGTGGATGGTTGGGGCCGCTATTCCTCAGTGAGGCCAGAGCTGTTCCTGTTCAAAGCCCAGGACTCCATTACATTGCTCTTTGTTTATGGCTCTCACGTTCCCCTCTTCCTCCTGTTATGTCTGTGAATTTATTGGGCTGGGGGGGGGCAACCTTTTTCACCCAAGGGACGCATTTCCTCATGGGGGGGGTAAGCAGAGCAAAAAATGGGTGGAGCCACCGGTGTGGCACATTCCTCTGTACAGTTGGCTAGGTTAAAACATCCACACGCACATCTCCCCCTGTCCTCCTCCCATCTGAGCAAAGAGGCTTTATCAGGGATCCAGTCCTGCCAGGCAAAAGAGAGCCAGTGTGGTGTAGTGGTTAAGAGCGGTGGACTCATAATCTGGTGAACCGGGTTCGCATCCCCGCTCCTCCACATGCAGCTGCTGGGTGACCTTGGGCCAGTCACACTTCTTTGAAGTCTCTCAGCCCCACTCACCTCACAGAGTGTTTGTTGTGGAGGAGGAAGGGAAAAGAGAATGTTAGCCGCTTTGAGACTCCTTCGGGTAGTGATAAAGCGGGATATCAAACCCAAACTCCTCCTCTTCTTCTTTTCTTCTTCTCAGAGTGTGGGTGGTGAGTATGGCCTGGACAGAGTCTCAGGGCCTGGAGTGCCCCACCTCTTAATTTAAATTATAGGATACTGCTCTGGTCACTTCAACACCATCTATCTAGAGCAGGTGGCTTCCCCCAAAGAATTATGGGAACTGTAGTTTGTGAAGGGTGCTGGGAACTGTCGTTTAGCTATAGCTCCCAGTGTGGATGTGACTCCTCCGTTGACTGTTACATGCCCATTTTTTAAAAGAGGTTTAAGAGACGGTGACAAATTAACTCCTCCCAAACCCCTCTTCCTAGTACCAAGACCAGGTTATTGTTCTCTCTGTCTGCCTGACAGCCTCTTTGACATAAAGCCCAGTTGAAAGATCAACATGCCAGCAACTCACCTGACATCCTTTCTTTGTTTTCCCTCTGCAGGAAGTGGCCATGCGGAAGCTGGTGCGCACCGTGATTGTCAATGATGACGATGAAGATGATGAGGATGAGGATGGGCGCCACCACCACCACCATCATGTGAGTTTTCTGGGGTTCTCTGCTAGCAGGGGGAGCGGCTGCAGAGCAGGCATGACCCACCCTCTCATGGAAGGCTTCCATGTGCTACTGCAATGCTCCTAATAAAGGAGGGCATTAAAAGCCCACAGAAGCACGATAGGATGCTGCTCTTGCCTGGGGCTCCTGCCTCTCCCCCCTTCTCTTCCTGTATTTTAGCACATCCCTGTACTCTGTATTAGCTTGGTCTGTCCTGATTCCTGTGCTCCTTTGATTTGGTCTATAATTTTTGTTAGCTTTCTCTCTTACCCCAAAGTACAAAAGAAAAAAACAGCAAACCATAGGCAAAAATCGTTTTTTGCACAATAGCCCACCAACAAGATGAATACAGTGCTGAAACATGCATTTCTCCTATATTTCATAGTATGACATGTACATTAATTCAGTACAAATCGTGGGGGGATATTACCAGGTGCTGAACCACATTCTCCGCTTTCCTTGCAGGTTTGAAACCCATATTTTAAACTGAAGATCCCTGGTCCAAGACTGTATTTCAGTCAGTTACACTCAATGCTGTGGAGACTGACCTTCCAATCTCTTGTCTATTAGTCAATAAAGTAAAATCAAACTGAGAAAATAGAAATGAATCCTGTTTACACCGTCCTCTCATTAATTTTAACTTATGAGACAATTTCTGTAGTAGGACAAGTTGCTAAACTTTCTACAACCAATAATTTTAGAGCCCCATTTTAAAACAGCTGCATTGGTTACCTGTTCATTGCTAGGCCCAATTCAAGGTGCTCATGTTAGCACTGAAAGCCCTAAATAACTTAGGTCCCAGATACCTGGAAGACCACCTCCTTCCTTACAGACCCCTCTCTGGTGTTAAAATCAGCTGAGTTGGGCCCTCTTGCTAGTTCCGCATCCCCCAGAAGTTTGGTGGTGTCCCCAGAGAGGGCCTTTTTTGTGGCAGCCCCTGAGTTTGCATGTTCAAAAGTTTGCTCCCACCAGAGTTTAGAAATGTTTGCATCGCAACCATGAGCTTGGTTAGCTCTTCTTTGCTGTGCATAAGGAACACAAGCAAACTCAGGGATGGCCTCGCCTTGTACCCCAGAGATCAATTTGTTTAAAGTCTAAACTTATTCTTAATTTCACCCCCAAGACTATACATAAATTTAGGGCCAAATTTCATGTTTTTAACTAAACCAGTTTGAAATGCCCATTCCACACAGTCAAGCATCTGAAAGATGCTAAGGATGTTTATACTTACTACTACTACTACTACTAACAATAATACTTATTAATACTTAATATTACTAATTTCCAAATGGAGACCAAACTGGGATAAAGCCAGTTTGGTCCACATGGATGTAATCATCTATAATTCGTTTTAAGCAACTGTCAAGAACAGAAGCGAAACTCTTATAGTGTCTTTGCTAAGGGGGTGTGACATTTGGCGTGCCACCTGCCTGCAACTCCCAAGCCTACCCTGAGCCATCGGGGGGAAGGGGGGAGCTGTGGTGCTTTGCCAGCGGCATTCCCCCCACCCCCTTCATTTTTACAGGTGGGGGAGGCTTGGAAGTGGCGGGCGGGCAGCATATCGAATGTCCGACATGGGCGGCTCACTCCGGCACCCACGCGGCTATCCTGAGCCTGGGAGGGCACTCGCCCCGCCCTGCCCCATCCCCCTCGGAAGTGCGTCTGCCTTGGGCAGCGCGGGCATATGCTCTGCTGCTGCAGCCACCCACAGCCAATGCAGAATTGAACCCTCCGCTCCCCTCCATCAGCTGATATCACATTGCTCTCAGTTGATGGACAGGTAGCTGAGGTATAGGGGAATTGACCTCTTGGGCCAAATTAGACCCCCTGGTGGACCAGATGTTCTCCACCCTTTTAATTCCTCCCGTATATCACCTTCCTGCTTCTAAAGGATTGCTAAAAAGATATTAATTTGCATACTTTTTAAAATATTCCCTTTCAAATCTCCCCCATCCATAGGATTAATTCCACCTCTTAAAAACTTTCTAAATATTTGCTGCAAAATTTTCAATTGCACACTGTTAGGCACATACGCAGATCCCAAATCATAACCTAGTGCATGGCTTTTGCTTTTTCCCTTCAGAAGAATAAATAAAACATCCGTTGCTATCCTTCAAAACTTTTTTTCCGCTTCTAATCGAAAGTTTTGGTGATTCTGTCTCTGCGTTGGAGATGGGGAAGCTGTGGCACTCCTGACAGTGGACTGCAACCACCATCCTGCCTGGAGCCAAGCGTCTCATCAGCCCCAGGCAGGCAGTTTGGTTCCCCATCCCTGTTCTCTGTGTGGTTCAGCTTCTGATCTTCCTCCTCCTCTAGAGCCACTGCAGCGGCTCTGGCGACCCAGGCGAGTACAACCTGCGTTCCCGCACTGTGCTTTGCGGCACCTGCGGGCAGCCGGCAGACAAGGGGGCCAGTACCACCAACGCTGCGACCAGCACCCTGTCCTCTGGCTCTTCCTCTTCCAGCCTCACCATCACACGCAGCTACCGTACCGGAGGCAGCAGCCTTGGGGAGAACCTGCTCCCCCGGACCTACATCCTGGGCAATTCCAGCCCACGCCAGCAGGTCAGTGGGTTGAGCTTTTGGGGGCCAGAGTTTAGGGGAATTCAGCAGGGAGGGAGTCCCATCATTAACTGTAGCATCCGTTGTGGCATCGTCAACTGTTAATGTCTGGGGACCCTTGAAAACACACCAAGTGTGAAATAACATTCCCCAAATGCTTCCAGCAAGACCCTAGCAGAACAGCAAAAAAAGAGTAAGCATTGGGCACAGCCCAACTCACTGTGGACCCATGGAAGTTAACAGGCATGGCTCTCTTAGGCCCATCAATTTCAGTGGGTTTACTCTGAGTAGAACATAGTTCGCTGCAACCCCACGTGTCTATTATCACTGCGGAGAATTTGTCTAATTTAAAAAGGCCTCACAAGGCTTTCCCCAAACAACAGTTGCTGTCCATTTGCATTTCTCTATATGAATGAAATTGGTCAGTTTTGCCATGAATGCTTCTACCATGTTTCTGCACCTGTTAAGCGACGGTGGATTAAGACTGTTGGAGGCAACTGAAATGTGGCAGCTGTTTTAACAAACCAGATCAAGTTCCTTGAGGTGCATAGAAATTCCCGAGTGATGTGCACAGGGGTCTCGGTGATAACGAGAATGACTAGAGATTGGGGAGAAAGTTGGTTCACCTTTTTATATAAACCCACCTAATTCACAGTTTGGGGGGTGCAAATTTGATACACAGCTACCCTTTGAAATTTGTGTTAGATTTAATCTTGCAATTGACAACCCAAAAAATGCTTTAAAAGCTGTGTATATATGGGAAAGGTGGGAGCAGTGTGGTGCAGTGGTTAGTGTTGAACGAGGACCTGGGAGACCAGAGTTAAAATCTTCCCCTGGCTGTGTGACTTTGGGCCAGTCACTGCCTCTCAGCCAAACCTGTCCAAAAGGGTTGTTGTGGGGATTAAACGAGGAAGGAGAGATCCATGTACAGCACTTTTAGCTCCTTGGAGAAAACGGTGGGATATAAATGCAATAAATAATACATAAAATGCCACTGTTAATGCCAATAAAATTAAAATTATATTAAGGAGAATTGCTTGCCAAGTGTGGATTTTAGGGGAAATTCCATACAAAAGAATGTATCAAGAGAAATGCTTATCAGTTTCTTTGTGGTTACTTTAAAGAAAGAAAACTGATGTCCAAATGTGGACAACTAAATTTAATATTTGAAAAATAAAATCTGGAACTGACGGATTTGTCCGTCCCTAAGAATAATGCAGGGTCGGACTTAACTGAGCTGCCCACTGTCTTCCAGAAACTCTCAATCTTATTGCAACACCACGAAATACAGGCACCATCAGCTTTAGGCTTCAAGCACTTTCAGCATCTATCTCAACTTCTATTAATTTTTGCTAAAGAAAAAGGGATTTGATGCAGGCAAAAAAAATATTGTATTGACTAAACAGTGAAACTACTTGACCTCTTGCAAGAATAAAGGACCAGGCATGATTTGTAATAACCATTGGGTTATTTCAGGGCAATGAGGGAGAGTCCAACTTTCTCCCTGTGGTGTTGGAATTCCATGTCTCTCCTCAGTCACCTTCTGAACTATAAAAATCCCCCAAATTCTTTGTCCTTTCCTTGGAGGGCAGGGTGCTGAACCTGCAGGAGAACATTGGCTAAGTCATCACGATTTCTTTCCTCAGAATTTTCACTGAGCCTATATGTATATTTTAATGTATGGCTTTTTTGTGGGCGGGGGTTTGAGTTCCCTTTGTTTAAAAAAGCTTCTAATTAGTTTAAATTTTATTAATAAAAATCTTTCTCTGTGTGTGTCTCCCTCCAGGGCCCTCAAAACTGCAGCATCATGTAAACCTGCCACTGTTCCCCGACAACGCTCACAGCCTGCTAGACAAAAAGCAACTTATTCCTTACATGCACAGAAGAAACGTTTATAAAAGGAGTTATTTTCTACTGCAGGAATTTATACTTTATTATTACATATCGAGATATATAAAAATATATATAAATGCTAAAGATGCTTCAGGGGTTTTTTAAGATTTTTTTTTTCTATAACAAAAAGAAAAGCTTTAAAAAAACCCACAACCAAGCCAAAGAAATTTGAGTTATTGGTGCCAAAAAGGAGGGGGGAAATGTTTTACTTTAATATCTCCTTAACATAGGGGTGTGTATATGTATAGAGATATATATAGAGATTTTTCATTGGAATACCAAAGGTTTCTGTATGTAAAAGGAAAAAAGAAAAACAGCCAACAGAGACGAGGCCCTCTTGGTTTCATATTCTCCCCTAGGGACAAAACTCTGAGAGGGATTTTTGCACTTGCTGTTTCCCTGTGGGAATACACTAAAGATGAATTATATTCATAAGCCACTCTTGGCTAACAGCAGCTGTAACCCACAGTTAGTCCCCACACCTGAGGTAAAACAGTTTGACTCTCATAGAGACACCCTCTTGGTTCAGAGTGAAGCCTTGTTTACAGTGTCAATGTGAGACTCTTCTTTCAAATAAAACCCACATTAATTTCAGTCTAAATTCTGGTCTGAGATCCTGGACAGGAAATGTACCATACTTTAATCCAATGTCTGTTGTCAGGCTGTTTTACTCGATGCTGATGAGGCCCTCTAAGGCAGTTACAATGCAAAACAGCCCTTAAACTGACCGGGATTATAAATCCGCTTCATCTTAAAATTTAGTTTGCACCCCTACTTTTCACCCACTCAGAATAAATACAAAATAATTGCCGGTGTGAGTGAACCAAATTCAGATGAACTGCATCCACATTTGTGCCTTTAAATGAAGAAATCTAGATTTAGCTCTTTCCACCCCGCAAAACAGCTCATATACTTGTCCCGATGTGTACTTTTGATGCCCCTCCTGACAGTTTTGGGGGTGCACATGACAACTTAACACCCACTTTTGCTTCAAGGAAATGTTTTGGCTCAAAAATTTAAACCACCTTCCTTTGGCAAACAAGCATGTAAGATTCCCGCATTGTAAGAGAAGGCTGTTGGCAGCTGGGGCTTGACAGCTGTCCGGTCCAAAAACAATTCTCTCCAAAGCTTTTTCTCTCTGCCTCTCTGCCTTGCTTTGCTCGAGTTGCAGCTGCTGTTATCCCTCCTCCCCTCCTCCTTACAGCCAACTGCTATGCTATAATAGCCAATATAAATGCTGTTGGGTTGACATTTATGTATTGTATTGTTCTTTTGCGGCGCTTTGAGGGAGAAAGGGGTGGGTGTGTATCGGGTGGTAGCCACGATGTGCCTTGGCAAGGATGGTCTTCGCCAGACTGGCAGCCCAGAAGCAAAGGATGGCAGCTCCTTGCTGAAAGATGGCTGCCGTAGCCAGTGCTCTTGTTTTGGTTGCCTTTTTAAAGGCTACGGGAAGGTGTAGTGAACGTTCGGGGAAAAGTGCCTTTTGATTTCAGTTCCGGGACCAGCTTTTTTTCTGTGCCTGAGTTTGACTACGATGCCCTAAATGGGCTGTTGAGCTACAAAGCTTCCTAGCTAAAGCACCAAATAGGTTTGGGGAGTTTTGTATGTCTTTTTAGCCCCCACCCCTTTGTGAAATCAGAGCAGCCGATGCACAGTCAGGGAAGCCGTAGTGCCCAGCAACAAAGTCTCCTATCTCCAAAGTGGGGCCACCCCACGGAGCTTTTACTCCCATTGATGCGCATGGGGCAGCGCCTGTCAACCTTGAGGCCCTTGTTTGTCTCCGATTAAGGCTGGATTCCCACCATGGTCTTCTGTTGGTGTGGAGTCCTGTCTGCAGATATTGTTTCTCTTCCCTGCCCAGCCGAGGATTCAAAAAGGCCACCTTCTCTTGCAACAGACAGTTGGGTCTCCTCAGTTTTCAGATGTGTGTCTCACGTTAAGTTTGGAAGACACACCGGATCTAAGTCACCTAAGGGTGCAGTGAAGTCTCAACACAAGCAGGGTCAGGCACAGAGAATCTCGGTCTAAAACGTGATCCAGAAACAAGGTCAATAGCGCAGAGAGAGTTCAGCAAGGTGGGGGAATGAGGCCTGTGTTGCTTCTAGCAAATGGAAGGCCCAAGTGGGGGCCTTGTATACTCTGGCCTCCCAAACACATTCTTAACAGGCAGTGAAGGAGTATCACAGACCCCCTACTTGTGAGTAGACCTAGGACTCTGGGTCTGTAAGCACATCCTGCATGGTTCCTCTCTAGCCTGGACCTAAGGTGGCATGGCAACCCCCATAATCCACAACCATGGGCTGTACTGTCTGCGGCTGATGGGAGTCCCAACACCACCTGGAGAGCATCATGTTGGCAACCCCTGATCTACCCTAAATTGGGCCCTGTTGAATTGTGAGCTCTTGAGTGAGCTGTACATACAGACTGGCAATATTGGGTGCTCTGAGAAAGATCCCACTTGATCCCTTTAGCCAGAGCCATCTGGTCACTTCTCAAGGATCCACAAATTTTCTGAGCTTCTTAATAGGACCGAGAGAAATCTTCAGAGTTTTGAGGGAGTTCTGAAGGGGCTCTGATTTTGCTCTAGCCTCTGCCCCTCTCACATGTGTGTGTCTCAGACAGGGATCCCCCCTTCACCCTTGACCAGCAGCCACTTTCCCTGTGGCCTACAGTTCAAATCTTGTAGACAGTTTTTTAAAAATGCTCTCCACTGTGGAACTAGAGTGAGGTGTGTGATGGGACCGGGGGGCACCTTTTCCATGCGCACATATATCCTTGCATGCGGCTTTGGATTGCAGGCAAATAACTTTCCTCAGGAACCTCTGGGCAGCTTCGTTTGCCAGTAGCTTGCCAGTAGCTTGCAATGCACCCTCCTCGATGGGGCAGCAACGTAGCAAAACCTGTGCTGTGTGTTGCAATGCGCCTGTTCTCTTGCCTTAATTTGGGTGGGGGTAGGGCATGGTGCAAAATTAAAACACTAAACCGAAAACGTGCCTGCCTGCTGCCAGCTGCAATCTTGCTTCTTGTTCAGTTTTTGTCTTCGCAAGAGTTTCACCCCGATTCAACACCCACCCATGTCATTGCTCTCTTTCTCTCAGATGCCCCCCTCTCTAGCAAGACTCAACAACCCAAAACAATTCTCCAGGGGGAAGCCAGTGCTTTTGTTAGAGTTTTTTGTGCTGTTGACCTCAGCTGCGACCTGCGTTTGCTGTTCATGTGGCAGTAGTGCTCCTGTATTTTCTTAAACCAAATACACTTAAAAATGTCTACCAAACCAGCCTTTTGTGTCTTCCTTCATTTTTGCGTCGGACACCACTGTGGTATCTTAATCTATGGTACGAAGCTGGGAAGTGGGGCTTCACGGCCTTTAATGTAAGTGGGCCTTCCTGGGAGAGCGGGGCCTTGGCTCCTTGCCCTTGCCAGTTCATGAGAAGAGGGTGCTCCATATTTCCTCACCGATGACCTCCTGGGGGGCTGCACACTAGAAACTGGCAAAAAGTGAGGGGGGGGTGAGAGGCAAAAGTAAATCCACAAGAGGAGAAATGCTCCTGAAGTAGATTACATCGCTACGCTGATGTCAGACTCGGCCTAGGCATCAATTTACCAAAACCAGCAACAATGTAATGCAGCTTTGCAGCCTCCCTAGACTGACTCGCAAAATGAATATGTAATGCAGGGTGGGGAAATCATTTTCAGTCAGGGCGACCTCGAGGACAACCTCCCAAAAGCCGAACGCAAGGAGTGCGTGTCAGCTACATATCCCAGCCACGCAAAGTAACAAAGGCACTTGAGCATATTGTGGACTTCCATGGTTGGTCAGTCAGATGTTCATTATCGCCCACTGACTTGTAAGAAGACAAATTGCAATGATTTTTGGTCAAGAACAAACAAAACAAAAGCTGATTATTTTTAAAAATAAGCTAATGATCACAGCAAGTACCGTAGTGGCCTGAATATAAGCCACACTTTTTTCTCTCCCCAAATTCCGACAGTAGTGCTGCTTAAATTCACGGCCTTGCAAAAATTGGCTTTTACAGGACTTCCGGTGAGGCAAGATGGCGGGCGCCATGGCAGTGCATAGCTCCTAGGACCACCAGCATAGCTCCTAGGACCACCAGCACCAGCATAAAACACAATTTTAAGGGAGCGGCTTATATTTGGGTATTGCCTTTTTTTCTTCCTCCCCCCTTGAATTTTAAAGGTGCAACTTATCTGGGTGTGGCTTATATTCAGGCCAATACGGTACAACTTCAGATATTTTGGCCACTTGTGTGGCAATAAATTCATCTGTCCCCTTGAAGAAGGAACTCAGGAGGCTCTCTGAAGATTAAGCAGAAAACTTGCCATGAAGAGGATATATTATGTGTTCTTTGAGCCCCTGATGGAAACATCCAGAAAAGAACACAAGAGATTGGCCTCTGCACAGTTAACACGGACCACGTCTGTCTGGGTCTCGAGCCAATCTGCCATTTAAAATATTTGAAGGTAAGACACTGAAATGAGCCCATAAAATGGTGGTTCTATACCTGGGTATTTTTATAAAAATGTTAAATATGGCATACTGTGATTAGAAGCGCACTCAGGTCAGGCCTAACGACCATGGATGGTACCAGGTTCAATCAATTCTTGACGGTTAAAAAGGATTTCACACAGTTGTGCTCTGGGACGCCCATAAGTGTTAATTAACGTTCTAGAAAGCCACCAAGCCAAATTAAATTTTTATGACGGCTTTTAATTTTCTATTTATAATCATTTCTGAAATGGCTGTGAGTGAGCCGGCACAAGGTGAAATCTGCTCCAGTTACAGTTCTGCCCCTGCCCAAACCCCCAACCTGGAGAAGCTTTGAACCAGGAGGAGGAGAAACTCAGGCCCTCCAGATACCACATAATGATGAACTCAAATCCCATCAGCCCAAACTAAGGATTGAGGAGAAATTCAATTCAGTTTACATTGAACAGTGACCCTACCCAATTCCAGCTTTCCAAAACAATATCTGCACTGCAAAGGCAGACATCATTTGACAATCGCAATAAATTCTTCCTTCAGTGTCATTGGCCCTGTATTGTGGGTAGGGTTGCCACACGTCTGGAATTTCCCTGACATAACTGGAATACTGCAGTCGGAAGTAGTGTCTAGGCGGAAATCACAAAAAATGTCAGGGAAAATCCGGGTGGGGCAACCCACGTCGGCAGTGACGTTTTTGGTGATTTTCCTTTAAATTGGCTCCAAAACATTTATTTTTTGCAGTTTTGCCAAAGATGAACAACAGCTTTGCTCCCAAAAGCTCAACAACTTTTGTGTCTGGATTTTCACTTTTTGAAATACGGCAACCCTAATTGTGGCACTCTTTCATGCCTTGTGGATGTCTTACACTGCAATCTCTATTAAGCACCGTCAGCAAAATGACAGGAAGGTGTGTGTACACTATGAGCGAGAAGGCCCCTCTCCCACCATTCCCAGTTGCCTTAAGGGTGTTCCAGCCTAGAGCTTTGAACATACAGTATATATTATAGACCAGGGATCAGCAAACTTTTTCAGCAGGGGCTCGGTCCACTGTCCTTCAGACCTTGTGGGGGGCAAGACTATATTTTTTTTGGGGGGGTGAATAAATTCCTATGCCGGCCAAATAACCCAGAGATGCATTTTAAATAAAAGCGCACATTCTACTCATGTAAAAACACCAGGCAGACCCCACAAATAACCCAGAGATGCATTTTAAATAAAAGCACACATTCTACTCATGTAAAAACATGCTGATTCCTGGACCGTCCGTGGGCCAGATTTAGAAGGCGATTGGGCCGGATCTGGCCCCCGGGCCTTAAGTTTCCCTACCCATGTTATAGACGGTCTCTTGTGCATTTAGAAGCTGTAGCCACTAGAGGTCAGGATTGCCTTCTCCAAGGCTTCATTCTGTAACGCTGCCACCAGGAACCTGGTGCCCTCCAGATATTTTGGAGTACAACTCCATTGGAATGTAGTCCAAAATATTTTGAAGGCTCTAAGGCTGATACAAAGGGATCTGGAACTGCTTCCAGATGGTGCCTGTCCAGATTGTTATGCTGTTCTCCAGCAAACCTTAAGAATGTAAGAAACTTTGGACCAGGCCAATGGCTCATTTGGTCCAGCATCCTGATCTCACAGTGGCCAACCAGATGCCTGTGGGAAACCTGCAAACAAGTCATGAGCATAAGAGCCCTCTCTGCTCCTACAGTTTCCAGCACCGGGTATTCAGAAGCATTCCTGCTTCCAACCCTGTTTTCCCTATGATACAAGTTAGGGTATGTGTATTTCCAGTGCAAATTCAATTCCAAGTCTCGTAGTTCAGCAATCCACACTACTAGGTTTTTTACTTTGCACTGTCTCTGCTTGATAGTGTAGCACCCTGCTTGTGGTTAACGCTTAGCTGGAATGAAATATTCAACGCAGCAACAGAGAAATTAAAATAATAATTTATTTGTCAGACAAATAAATGAGAGGCTCAGTGGTATATGGTTACCAAGCTCTGGCCTGCCTCCTGCCATTATGGCCAGCACTTATATTCCCTTAATCCAGCCCCCTTTGCTCCTCCTTGGGCTGCCTCTGTTCAATCAGCCTGGTTGGATTTCCTATTGGCTGATTGCTATAACTAATCACAAAAAGATACACCCATTTCCTTCTATCCTTATAAGGGAGACAAAGAGCTATATATATGACATATAAGTAATAATATATCTTACATGGAATCTTAATTACCAGCTCACCTCTTGCCCTATTGCCTTCTAAAACAAATGGTTAATCTTACATTTTTATCTTCAAGGATCTTGAGTTAATCATCATTGAAAGATCTCCTTCATTTGAGGGTCTTTTAAACAAATGCCTGACAACTATATATCAGAAGTGTTCGATGGCGTCTCCTGTCTGGCAAGGGGGGGCTAGGCTCATTTGCCCCTCTGGTCTCCTATTGCAATATGACTCTATGAATCTAGCATTTCTTAAATCCTTTGCATAATTACATTTAAGCCAATATATTTAAGCTATTATATTTCATACATTATCATAGGTAGCCTTTTAAAAGAATAAAGCTTCTCAAAGTAAAAAGGAAGGAACTCAGTAAAAAACAGCTTTTAAAAAGAAACCTCTTCTGTGTACACCCCTCCTTTCACCCCTCTTTCCAGCCTAAAAATAAAGTAAAAAGAAGCTTCTTCTCCAGCCAAGTCAGTTGTCTTTTTCACTGCTCTTGGCCTTTCAACCTTAGGAAGAAGATATGGCTCATTTTACTGGGAGGCACATTGGTATTATTTTACTATTTACCCATTCTTAATAGTGTTTTTTCAGCCTTGGGGCAGCATATGTAATTTCCCCTTTTTTTTTTTATAACTTTGAGAATTGTTTTTCTACTATAAATCAATGGGGCCCTCTTGTCTTAGGAGAAAACCTCTTGCCAAGGTTTTTTTCTGCCTGGCATGAAACCTTTGAAAATCTAAGCCCATTTAATTTAGGAACCTGATCAAGATATAAGCCAATATAAGTCTTGATTAAAAATGCAGTCTATATTCAGATGCCACATTCCCCCCTTTCAAGCTCAAGGACCTTGCTTACCAAGCGTCCTTGATAGCTTGATCTTCATCATATTCCTGAGGTAAAGCTCTGTATAGGGCCATGATATGAGGTAGAGTTTCATTCGAAATCATCTTGCTAATTGTACTTCTAAAACATGAGATGATACATGGCACCATACATAAAACCATTATTACTACCGTCAAGAAAAACAAGCAAGACAATAATATCCCTTTGAGTCCCGCAACATTAGGTAACCAATTGGTGAGCCATCCCATATCCCATCCTTCCCATGTTTATACTTGGACATGTGCTATATTCTCCATCTTTGTAGCCAACACACGGATTGCCTCACCATTATCAGAAATGTTAAAGCAACAGGCATTCCCTGTCAAGTTCAAGACTCCACATAGGCCTCCCTGCCTGGCAAGTACATAATCCATTCCCATTTTCAGCTGCATAATGGCGGCTCTACTTTCATCCAACTGTTGTGCAATAAGTCTCAAACTCTGGGCCGTTGCATTGGTTACAAGTTCCACTACTGCTTGCAATCGAATTATTCTGTTTAGATTATAAATAGGATCCCGTGCCCCTTGTATGAGCTCACCAGGATTCCAGGAGGCAGGATCATAATAGGCTATAATGCGCTCTGGCGGCCAATCATCAGTACCGCTCCAACTTTGGGTACTTCCTCCTGCTATACGAGAAATATCAGCATTCCTTCGTGTTTGCTTAGCTGAACTAGTGGGCATAATCCACATTGGTGGTAATACCCATCCCAGGAAACAAGTCCCACTCCATTTGGAAGGGAGTTTCTTGTATGCCCATTCTCCACATATCCACCACAACCATCGGGTCTGAGGTTTTTGGTACGTGGAGTACAGAAGGCGAAAATATCAAAAGAGGTAGAGAGTTCACAGTGCAGTATGTTAGATTGCCTTTTTCTGTCACAGTTATGTTCCACACCACTTTCCATGCATAAATAAAAGGAGGTGCACAGGGCAAGGTATTCCGAGTTCGATACGTAGTACCGTTTGCCCAGGTTTGACTATTCTTAATATAATCCCAAGTATAGTGGCAATGAGAAGAGCCTATCATGGTAGGGTCAGCTGCATCTGATGATTTATGCACACAGATTTCCCCTTGCACAGGTATAACTCGTATTGGTTTAGTTGAGTTCCAACCGGGGAAATTCTGTACTTCTGTTTGGTGTGGCATTTCGCTTACCATACCAATGGCACTTAATGGTATTGGTAATAAGGGCATACCTCCCTCTGAATCATCTGGCCCAAGAGAGCAAACAAGGCAATTAGTCCTATTTGCAACATTGGCTATCATCTCAGCTAAGCCTACCCACATATTGTGGTCATGGCGGAATCCATATTTAGCAAATTTGGTCAGATTCATGGACCCTTCCCCTTCCCAAGGGATCAGGATTAATAATAAAATCATGTTGATGTCTAGCATATGCATTCCTTCCACAAAAGATTACCTTATTGTGATAGCAAATAATTATTAGTCCCAATATAATTCCCCCAGTGACAGAAATGGGGAACCACCAAGACCGAAACATATATCCTGAGGATCCCCAATGAGTAATATCACTTATAATTGTTCCACAAGGGGGCAGTCAATCAATTGTATAAGAGAATCTTCCCGTTCACAATTGCTGGTTTAGACGCTCCTCAAGCTTCAGGCGTGCGCAGGTCAGCCAGCTTCCAGGTTGTGGCTGCAGCAGGCCGGTCGTCAAATGTTGCCCGTGACCTAACCCGCTCCCGGTAGGGCTAGATACAGGGGTTTTTGGAGAGAGTCAGTTTTAAAGGATTAGAGGGGTCACCTTTGCATGTCCAACTGCCTTCAGACTTCTTTAAACGAGAGTGATGAATCCAGGGGGTCACCTCAGCTACCTTCACCGCTGTTAGAATAGAGAGCAGGACGGTGTAAGGTCCACGCCACTTAGGTGCAAGTGGATCACGTTTCCACTCTTTCACCCATATGCTATGCCAGTCTGGAGCTGATGAATCGGCTTGGCAATGCTGCACGGCGTGTGCTTGAGGGCCCACCTGTTAAGATAAAAAAACAAACAAACACGGGAGAGAGACAAAAACACGGGAGAGATTGCACTTGTCCCTGTGTCACATGGTCTCCTATTTGTTTGAGGTCAGTTGGAATATCCTGAACAAAGGAGGGCGGCCTCCCATACAGGAGCTCAAAAGGTGACAACTTAAGTCTTTTTGTGGGTGCGCACCGAACACGAAACAGTGTTATGGGTCAGCAAGCACATGGGGATATTAAAGCAGCCTGTGCTTTTCCTTTGCAGGCTTGACACAGCCCGGCCTGGTCCCTGGGGTGCAGGGCCGTAAGAGATGGAGGCAGGCTGGGCCCTCTCCCTCCTGGGTGAAGCACCTGCCGGAAGCCTCGTGGCAATCATCCCCCCCCCGGGGGCACACGCAACAGACACTGGGGCCAACGGAGCGTGGTGGGTTAGGGTGGCAAATGCCTCTCTGAGCTCCGCAGAAAAGCTGAACTTGCACCAGAGCCGCCTCTGACCCACATAATGGGCTATTGCCAGCTTGTATTTTAGGGAGCTGGTTTCTTGTTTTCAGCCTTGCAGCAGCAGTACCCGACTGCACACACTTAATGTGATCTCACAACAATCCTAGGAGGTAGGCCATGGTTATTCCCATTGTAGAAGAGAGGAGAAACGGAGTGATATAATGCCAGCAGTAGTATAAATATGTCCCCATACATGCACCATACAAATAAAGAGTGGACACATAGTCCTACAGATACAACCGACCCTTTGAGGGTGACCAAACTGTTGATGCGGCCCCCCGATGAATTTGAGTTTGACACCCCTGCTTTAGACATATTAGTGGGCTTCTGGCATGCCCTGCAGATGCCTTGCACAAGCGTCTGGCGGTAGGTAGTAAGCCTGGCCAGGTGAATTGCATTGTTTGGATCCCAATTAGGATCTTCCAAGGGAAAGTTGTCCTGGAGATGATGGTCAATATTATAAATATTTCCCACTCTGGCCTGCTCACGCAAATATATCTGTGCCTTTTCAATTATGTCTCTCCTTTCCTCAGTGGTGAAAAAAGTATTCAGGAGCTGGCGACAATCTGTCCAAATAGGACTATTACTATTGAGGTCACCAAGTCCATCATAGCCTGAGGTTTTTCTGCGAAAGATGGGGTGTTTTCCAATTCATCAGATCTGTAGTTGTGAATGGAATACATTGCAGGGTCGAAGTTCGAGGTGGCCGTGGTCCAGGTTGCCCATTAACCAGCACAGGCTCCTCAAGTGCATCAAATACTCTTCTAAGAGGGGCTACTACGTGACCTTTTTCTTCACTTTGCTCTAGGGGCCTCAAATCATAGGGGATGGTATTTGTCCCAAGGCGTTCTTTTAGCAGCTTTATACGCCTGGCTGTATTGCTTGCTGACCGATTAAGGTCTCCCTGTAACTTCTGTAATAATTCTCTAGGACTTGGATGTACAGGGGTTTGGGGTAGGCAATCAGTTGTTCCACTAAAAGAGACTGTAGATGGAGTTCTACTGGGACTCACAGGTGGAATAACCACTTCTGCTTGGGCTTCATTATAGGACTCCAATGCCTCCTGAAGATATTTATCATAATCTATCAAGGAATCAAGCTCTGTGACTCCACTCCCATTATTCATTCCAGTTTCTTGCCTTGGGGTTACAACTGGTGGAGTGTTTGGATTAGGCTCCCTTCGATGTGGAGCATAGGGGGGAGGTGGAAGCACCTCTTCCTCTGGTCCCTCAAAAATGGGTTTAAGTTTATTTGGCAAGATTCCTTTCCTAGCTTCGGCTTTTACAGCCAATAATTTGCATCGTTGGACTTTGCATTCCCTTATCCATGGAGGATTTTTTTTATTTAATGTGCTCAGCCAGGAATCTATATATGAAAATTGTTCTGGGCACCCTCCAGTTTCTTTGGTGATGTTAGACCAAAGTTTGCTTACTAAATTTATATCAAAGGTTCCCTGGGATGGCCATCCAGTACTTTGTTTTGGCTACCCTAATTCACATAACGTTCTCAAGCGCTCTGGCGTCATTTTGACTCCATATGCCCCTGAGAAGGCTTTCTTAAAATTATTTAACATACATTCAAGAGGTGTATTTCCCCCTTTGAACCCCCAACTCCCATTGTATGGCCCTGTGAAGTATCCACTCAGTCACTCACACACACGCCTTACTGGGAAACGAAGTAGTACTCACTCCACACTTAGGTCAGCTACACATTGTACTTTCTCACACATGCAATGCGCTAGATACTTCAACCACACTCTACCTCCCAATCTTCCCTTTGCCCTACACCAGATCACCATCTGATGTACCCAGCCACCTAGCGTACTCAGTTCCCCTTTACTGAGACGCAGAAGTTTGATCAGGACTTCTCTTCCTCCCAATTAATTGGAGGGCCAAAACCCCTTAGTGCACTTACCCTTAGCTGGTTGCCTGTTTATTTCTCTGGTCCCCCCCGGTCCGTCGCCGTCAGTGGGCAGGGTATCAGACAGACGAGACTTCTGCGTTCCCCCTGGAAAAATTTACCAGTGCGCGCTGGGAAGCAGTTTAGAGATCCTCTCTCTTGTACCCTGTCCAATAGGGCGAAGGGGCTGCGTTCCAGCAGACCACTTATCCGAGTCGCAGGCACCATAAAATGTAGCACCCTGCTTGTGGTTAACGCTTAGCTGGAATGAAATATTCAACGCAGCAACAGAGAAATTAAAATAATAATTTATTTGTCAGACAAATAAATGAGAGGCTCAGTGGTATATGGTTACCAAGCTCTGGCCTGCCTCCTGCCATTATGGCCAGCACTTATATTCCCTTAATCCAGCCCCCTTTGCTCCTCCTTGGGCTGCCTCTGTTCAATCAGCCTGGTTGGATTTCCTATTGGCTGATTGCTATAACTAATCACAAAAAGATACACCCATTTCCTTCTATCCTTATAAGGGAGACAAAGAGCTATATATATGACATATAAGTAATAATATATCTTACATGGAATCTTAATTACCAGCTCACCTCTTGCCCTATTGCCTTCTAAAACAAATGGTTAATCTTACATTTTTATCTTCAAGGATCTTGAGTTAATCATCATTGAAAGATCTCCTTCATTTGAGGGTCTTTTAAACAAATGCCTGACAACTATATATCAGAAGTGTTCGATGGCGTCTCCTGTCTGGCAAGGGGGGGCTAGGCTCATTTGCCCCTCTGGTCTCCTATTGCAATATGACTCTATGAATCTAGCATTTCTTAAATCCTTTGCATAATTACATTTAAGCCAATATATTTAAGCTATTATATTTCATACATTATCATAGGTAGCCTTTTAAAAGAATAAAGCTTCTCAAAGTAAAAAGGAAGGAACTCAGTAAAAAACAGCTTTTAAAAAGAAACCTCTTCTGTGTACACCCCTCCTTTCACCCCTCTTTCCAGCCTAAAAATAAAGTAAAAAGAAGCTTCTTCTCCAGCCAAGTCAGTTGTCTTTTTCACTGCTCTTGGCCTTTCAACCTTAGGAAGAAGATATGGCTCATTTTACTGGGAGGCACATTGGTATTATTTTACTATTTACCCATTCTTAATAGTGTTTTTTCAGCCTTGGGGCAGCATATGTAATTTCCCCTTTTTTTTTTATAACTTTGAGAATTGTTTTTCTACTATAAATCAATGGGGCCCTCTTGTCTTAGGAGAAAACCTCTTGCCAAGGTTTTTTTCTGCCTGGCATGAAACCTTTGAAAATCTAAGCCCATTTAATTTAGGAACCTGATCAAGATATAAGCCAATATAAGTCTTGATTAAAAATGCAGTCTATATTCAGATGCCACAATAGCAACTACAGCAAGAGTCGGAAACCATTTTCAGGCCCAAAGCTGTGTTCCTTTATGAGCAACCTTCCTGGGTGGGGCGGGGCTGCATGCTTGCGGGGGCGGGACCAGAGACAATAGTGGGTGGAGCAACAGATCAACTTGTGACTCAGGTGGGCTGGTGAGGGGTGGGGCCTGCGAGAGTCCATAGGGTCAGATGAAGAGGCCTCCTGAGCCATACTGGACCCATGAGCTGGTCACTTCCTGGCCTGATATGCAGGCTGGGAACAATCAGAGCCACTGAGCTCCGACTTGTAGCATGAAAATATAGTGTTTTTTAACAGCATAAACAACAAATGAACAGGAAGTTATGGTTCACAAGAGAATGGGACATAGCTCTTTCAGAACACTGAACATCTCATTGGAAGGGTGTTAAAGGCCATGGCAAAATTTGGTTACCAGTTGGAAGTTTGCCTACAGCAAATAAGTGCCCCTGCAGCCTCATTGGAGAGGCATCATCTTGGCCTGTTCAAATATATCAGGTAGGGAAGAGACCCCAGGACACATTTGTGATCTGAGCTTTCTGTTTCCAGAAAAATAAAGCCATTCTCAGGAGCAGGGAATGAGGGCCAACAAATCTATCCACTTCAGTTTCTCTCTGTTTCTCATTTTTCCAGTCGAAAGTTCATTTCTCCACAGTTCTGCAGCATCTTGGAGATTTAATTTTTTTTTAATCCTTGTGAAAAATTGTCAGCATTTCAGTGTCCATTTCTCCAAATATACACGTTTTGGGATGCAGTTTTGGCTAATACACACACTCCGTCAAACAATATATTCTTATATAATGAAATACTTTCACGGACGTATGTGTTTTAAGGCACACTTTCCAATAATTAGGCATTTTTATACAAACTGGCTGGAGAACTGCATCACAACATTTGGGGAAGTGCAAAGTTTAATGAATACTGTAATTATGTTTTGCTTTGCACAAGTGTTTGAGAAGTGCAAATCAGGTCGCTTCTCACTAAAACCCAAACAAAACTGAATCTCTCCTTCATCCCTAGAAGCAGACAGGCAATGCCAGTTCAAATATTAAGAAAGCTTTGGCCAACTGCATGCCCTCCAGCACAGCCATGGTGACTGGGGCTGATGGGAGCTGCAGTCCAAAAGGAGGAGACCTGGTTAGCAAAGCCCAACACAGAAGCCAGTGGGGATGACGGGAACAAAGTTTGCAATAGCTGAGGGTGGCGTCGCCTTGCACAGCTCTTTCTTCTGTCCTGTGACTTGCAAAGGTGGAATAAATTATCCAAAACAGGCAAAAGTGCAGACTCAGTTATGCAAAAGAAGAGCAATGATATGTGTGCGCATAATTCATAGCATCCTACAAGATCAGGCTTTTCTTGCTGCAGCATTTGAATGGCCTTGACCAGCCTTACCAAGCTGCTGTTCTTCAGATCTTGCTGGACCGCGAACCCACCATCCCTGAACTTTCGCCATGCCGCCTGGGGGCTGATGGCCACAAAACGTCTGAAGGGCACCAGCCTGGGGGTCCTGCATTTTAGGGGGTTGGACTAGATGACCCTGGTGGTGGGTGGCATCTTCTGCTCCTTGCTTTCGAGGGCACAGCCCCTGTTGTCTGTTTGCCGGTTCTGACTTGGAATCTGCTGCTGCTCACTTAATAGGCTGCGATCATATGATGCGGCACCTCCTGCTTTTCATGGTCCAGAAAACATCGCTGAGAAGGCCTGTTGTTTGATTCCTCTCTCCTCCCCTCTCCTTTGCCCTAAGAAACTCACAAGCTACTTTGGGACCGTTTATCTAAAAGCCAAAGATAAAACCCTTTGTGGCCGAGCTTCCTCATAAATCCTGGCCTGGATTTGGCAGCCTTGGGACGGGAGTGTGTGTGTGTGTGTGTGTGTGTGTGTCTGACTCCCCGGCTTATGTGATAAACGGCGATTTGGAGGTTGGCTCTTACGGAGTTCTGGAGTGTTTATCTCGCTGGCGAAGTTGTGCAAGGCCTTTCAAGCAGCCACCAAGGGAGCATGGATGTGCCAGGCGGCAGAGCCCGGTTGGCAGGCAACTTGGCAGCGAGTTCACAGCAGCGCTAATTCTCCCAGGGTGGCTAAGAAGGAGGGTCTGTTTAAAGTCCGCGGTCAATCGGTTTCGCAAAGGAAAAGGGGAGCCAAGAGGAAGCTCGCCTCCCACACACCCTTTGCAGGCTCTGTTTTTATTTTTCCAGCTGTGCAAAGAGCAAACACCTCCAAGGGAGCGAAAACTGGACCCAAGACCAGCCCGCAGACCAGCCACGTGAGTTTGTTGGGGATGCCTCCGGGAATCCTGTCGTATGAAATCTGTGTCCTTTGTGAAAAAGCACTAACTTTTCTTCCTTTGCAGGAGGGCTTGGCTTTGTTTTCGGGCAAGTTCCAATGTGTTTGTACCGTTCTCCGCACAGATGGAGCGCAGATGGAATGCAGTCTGTGCAGTTTCCACAGACGGGCCCCAAATGTGTGGATGTTGTGGGGAAGAGGCAGTTGTGGCTCTCCATGCAAACCCATGGGGTGCATGACGATGCGCAAGCAAGCCTCATCACCCAGACCTGCACGGGAGCAGGGTGGGGGGGGACCAGTTGCAAAATCTGTTGTGCAAGGTCTGCAGTTCAGCGGCAGAGCCTTAAGTTCAGCCTCTGACATCTGAAAAACATCCCAGAGAGCTGTTACAGTTCGGTGTAGCCATTTCTGAGCTTGACTGGCGAATGGTCCGAATTGATCTGACGATCTGACTTGGTACAGTTTACGTGGCACATCACCTGCGTTGCAAAACAGTGCACTCACTGGCACGGCTGTGGCATCAGGGTGTGCAAAAGGGTTTGAAGGAGTGGCATGGCTGAGTGGAAGGATGCTAGGTTTCAAACTCCTGTGTGCTTGAAGCCTGATGTGTGCGGCTGCTTGCACTTAACGCATGAGAAAGATCACTGTAAGCTACAGTATAACACGCCTGCTGCCATCAAATTCTAACTTGGTGTGGGCTGTCAGACCTTTGGGTTTCATCTGCGGGGGGCGGGGGGGGGGGACACTTCCGCAATGCTGCAAGTGTGGGGGGAAGTCTGCCTGGTGAAATCCAAGAAGCCAGGAGGAGGAGAGGACTGAGCTGGATTTTAAGTGTTGGTGATTCTGTTTAGAAGCTTGCTTTGCAGAGACAATGGGGATATCCTCTTCCCTGCCCCCCTTTAATTCCTGTAGCAGCAGGACTGTGGTGTGGTGGCTGCTGGAGGTCACATCTGTTTTGACCTCCTTCCTGTAGAACAGGCAAGGCCGGCTGAGATTTATGCACAGACCTGCTCCTTCCTTGCAAGATCTGAGCCCATCTTGCAGCTCATGTTTAGTAAAGCCTTGCTTCATTTCCTTGTAAATAAGCTCCGTTGCAACACCTAGCCCAAACCATGGCTTTCATTTAGGCACATTATATAACGCAGCACGAAAGCCAGCTAGGTTCTCTCAGGAAGGTGTGTCTTTGTTGCGAGCTTTGAGAGAGGGGTGAGTTTTGGGAAAGACTGCTTGGATTTTGCTGCTGCAAATGAACCCTTTCATAGCATGACCCAGCTTGAAGTCCAAGCTTCTTAAGCCCATGAGCTCAAAGTATGTTAAGCCACGGAGAGCTCCGTGGGAAGAGGCCAGCTCTGAATCCTGGCAAAGTGGGGCAAGGGGCTTGCTCCTTTACTGCCACTTAGGGGCTGCTTCCATTACTGCCTACTTACCTCGTGCTGTGGGCTCCCATGGCTAATTTTTGAAGCCTCACTCATACGCTGTTAGCCGCCTTCAGGTATACTGGACTGAGGCCATTTAGGGCTTTAAAGGTCAGCACCAACACTTTGAATTGTGCTCAGAAACGTATTGGGAGCCAATGTAGGTCTTTCAGGACCGGTGTTATATATTGTCTTGGCGGCCACTTCCAATCACCAGTCTAGCGGCCGCATTCTGGATTAGTTGTAGTTTCTGGGTCACCTTCAAAGGTAGCCCCATGTAGAGCGCATTGCAGTAGTCCAAGTGGGAGATAACCAGAGCATGCACCACCTTGGCGAGACAGTCTGTGGGCAATGGCTCTTTGGGGTTTCAGGCAGGCAGCTTTTCCAGTTCCATCCTTACCGGAAGGGAAAACTAACCAGCACACACTCCACAAGTGCAGTTCTTCTCCCCCCACATCCCACCATGGAGATGGAATGATGGGGCAAGACGTTAGGAAACTGGAGGGGAGGTGGGGGTTTGAGAGATGCCAGCCCTACCAGAAGGAGAGAGGGAGAGAGAGAACAGTGTGATACAGCAGCAAAAAAGCTAATGTTATTCTAGGCTACATCAACAGAAGTATAGTATCCTGATCAAGGGAAGCAATAGTCCCCGCTCTATTATGCCTTGGTCAGACCACACTTGGAATACTGTGTCCAGTTCTGGGCACCACAATTTCAGAAGGATCTTGACAAGCTGGGAGTGTGGGCAAAGGAGGGCAACCAAAATGATCAAGGGTCTGGAAACCAAGCGTTATGAGGAACCGTTGAGGGAGTTGGGCATGTTTAGCCTGACAAAGAGGAGACTGAGAGGAGCTACAACGGCCATCTTAAAATATCTAAAGGGCTGTCACATGGAAGATGGAGCAGGCTTGTTTTCTCCTGCTCTGGAGGGTAGGACCCATACCAATGGATTCAGCTTACGTGAAAGGAGCAGACTCCCATGAGAGGTGGTGGCCTCTCCTTCCTTGGAAGCAGAGGTTGGGTGGCCTTTAGCTGGGATTCCTGCATTGCATTGGGTCCCTTCCCACTCTGCAGTTCTATGAGTCTATGAGAGTGTCTGTGCGTGTGGAAAGAGAGAAAGAGATTCCAGATGGATGTGTTTGTGTGGTGGGTGGATTATCAGTGCAACGAAAGTGGCTGCTGCGTTTCCACTTCAACCCAGTTTGTCCTGTACATATTCCTGTCAGACCCGAAGATTTGTTTTGTTCCATGGTTTTTATCTTTCCTAAGACGTTATCTCTCCTTTCATTTCCGGCCCTGGGCAAGAAGCATCTTCATAGGCTGGGTTGCGGCCTAGAGAGCGAGAGAGAGAAGCCTCGATTGCTGCTGCTTCTGCTTCTTTTTAAAGGAAAAATATGCACCACATTCCAGCCACTTTCCTCCTTTGCTGAGGCTCCTGTAAGATCCAGGGCTGGGTGCCTGCAGCAGGCTTTGTCAGGCGACCTCCCAGGGCCCACCCTTCGCTGGTGCCGACAGTCGCTCCCCCAACCCCACTGGACTCTGGAGCCTCCTGGCCCTGTTCTTCCTCTGCTTGACCCTTCTGAACAAAAACAAGTGGGGAGGACATGCAGCTTCATCCTTCCCTTCCCTTTGGGTAGTTTTGTTGATTTGGCACTGGGGAGAGGGCTGGCGATTGGGCTGGATGGCATGGCAAGGAGGAGGGGACCCCACAGAGAGTTTTGTGTCCAGCAGTGACCAGGCAGAACCCCACCACTGGAGCATGAAGGCAGCAACCCTCACCCCCCGTTTGCCCCCAGCAAAGGGTAGTTAGAGGTAGAGTGCCTCTTAATGCGGAGGTTCAGTTTCGGTATCATGGCTGAAAAGGGTTAATAGACTTATTACAGTATGTCTTTTTTCCCCCTTAAGTGATGGGTGAGGAACCTTAGGCCCGAGGTGTCTGTCAAGGCCTTCTAGGCCCTCCAGACGCTGCCCAGGCTACTTTCCTCACTGACTTTGCTTCACACCCTCCTGGAGTGTCTTTGCTTGGCTGGAATGTGTCCTGCAACCCTGATCCTGCCTTTTGCTTGCCTCGATGGAGGATAGAAAAGTGGTGTGTGTGTGTGTGTTGTTTGTTTGTTTGTTTGTGTGTGTGTGTGGAAACTAGCCTTCTGTAGAAAGGTGGACAAACTACCCTAGAAGCATAGGAGCCAACTCCTAGGGGCCATGAGTGCTTTGGCCTCCACAATAAAGTATTTGAGGGAGCTGGGCCCCCACAAAGTTGATGGGCATTCCCATTTAAATAGTCTGTATGCACTGCGTCGTGTGATCAATTATGTGGGGTGGGGCTTACCTGGGCCCCCACAGTATTTTATTCAAGTTAGCACCCCTGCCCAGAAGCAGCGTGACATGTCCCCCACCAGAGGTACTACCCCTCCCCTAATACCCTAAATATTACCAGGAATATCCAAGGCTTCCTTCCACTGACTTGCACCCTTAGTCCCTCTGTCTCATCACTGGGCTGTGCATTAACTGCAGCCCCTCCCTGGGGTCAGAGGCAAGAGGGTCTTTCCTATCCTTGAAAGCGGTATACAATTATGCATGGTGTGCAGCTGGATCAGTGAAGAGGACGGGAGATAGCTGGTTGATTTGTTTGTTTGTTTGTTTGTTTGTTTGTTTACCTCCCCCCCTTTCTTGAATCTGATCCCCAAGGGCAAAGAAATTCAGGTATTAAAAAACAACAACATGGATCTTAACAGTAAGAAACTGTACTAATTCTCTCTGAAAGTAAAGCTTGCGGTCTTAGAATCGGACAGTTAGATATCCTTGGTGATCTATAATGTGAATATATATTACTTTGCATTTCAGAGCCCTGCATTTCATGGTGCGAATGTGGAGAGGTCCGCGCACTTAAATCTCTCCCTGAAAAGTCCCAGCTGCAAGTCCTCACAGGGGACGAAGAAGGGCCGCTACCTCCGTAATCCCAGCCATCGGTCGTATGATGAACTAATCAGCTGGGTGAGTGATAACCTTGTCAGTTGGATACATCTTGAAAGGGGACTGAAGAAAGCCCTTTAATCTTGGCATCTTGTTGTGGAGGGCAGGGGGGGGGGTCCTGTTCCCCCAATTCCTTCCCTTCCAAATATACACGGATCTGTCGGGCTCCTTGGTTGGATTCCCAGGTACAAAATGCAATATTGGAAGGTCCCTCTGGCACAACAGAGAGAACTCCCAGCATGGCAGGGTGGGGCAGTTCTGGATTAGCCCTCCCCCAGATGCAGTTGTCTGCTATGTTCATGCAGAAGGTCGCTAGTTCAATCCCTGGCATCTCCAGGCAGGGCTGAGAGAGAGAGAGAGACCCCTGCCTGAAGCCCTGGAGAATTATTTAATTATTCCTAAAAAAAACCCCATATTTCACAAGAAACACTTGCAACGCAAGAAACTCTGCCAAGTAGGCAAACCATTTCAGGCACCCAATAACAAATAAAACGCAGGCGAAAGAACAGGCAATATCTTTCCCCAAAACAAACAATCCCTCCAAAAAATTAAATTATACTTATGTTTTATTTGTACACATATAGATAAAATATTGTACTTCTTTTGTAATGATCTTGTCATTTGGGCAAAAGATTTAAAAAGGGCTTTTCTGGTGCCAAGTTGGTGTCAGAGAGTACAGAGGTGCCCACGAACTCCACTTTGGGGACCCTAGCATTAGTATCAATAAAGCCTTTGCAGCTGCTCAGGTCTTTAGGAGAGGGGGAAATTGAAACATCATCTGCCTGTGCAATGCACGAGTGGTCTTTGTGTGATGAATTGCACTTCAGTTTCAGTTGAATATTGCACGTGCTTGATTTCGTTTATTTGTAAGTCGCCAACAAACGCGGGGAAGGCTAAAAATACCGAGTCGAAAAATGCATATATATAATTAAAGTAATTATCTTCTGCACAGTGGGCTCTTCTTCCTCGCTCCCCCAATAAAAACAAGCACCTGCTATCCCTTTGCAAAGAATCTGCAGGTGGTTTGGGGATCCAGGATGCTTATGTTGCCCGTTCATAACTGGGCATGGAATTGTGACTCGGGGAAAACATGATTTACTCCGCACGCTCAGTGTGAAGCTTGATCAAAGGAAACTGCCGGGATCAGATCATTCGCCTTGTTCTGGGCGTGTCGGGGACAAGGGCTGCCTTCATGAGCTCTAATGCCTTGTTGGCTCCTACAGGGAAACATCTGGCTGGGCGGCAGATTTCGTTGGAGAGAAGGCGATGAATTCATATTCTTCTTTATCTCTCAGCAGCCACACGATGAGCCCCCTGTGGGGGATGAATACCCCCATCTGCCTGTCGGTCCGACCCCCACATCTGGAACTTGAACCGGGAATCTCTCGCAGGTCCTTTCTGCACGGCTGACGCTGGAGAGATCTCAAGAGCAGGAGCCCCTGGACCGCTGCTGGAGGTAAGCCGTCGCTATGGCAACGCCAGGGATGTTCGCGGAGCTAGGCTGGCTGTTATGACACAGGGATATGCTTTGACGGAGGGGGTTTTCCTCTCCGCACGGCTGGGAAGAGCAGGTCGGTTTTGTAGCAACCGCAACTGGACCTGATCTGGGGAGAGTCTGGTGTTGTGCTTCCGATACAACTGAGCCAAGACAATGGAGATCTGGGTTACGCTGAGCCACCAGGTAACATTTCCCCGTCTGAAAGCCATAATTTCTCGTGGAATAATGAGAGGCGTGTGAGTGAGAACATGTGTGTCTTTGGTTTGGCGGGAGCTTCCTTGTTGAAAGCATCGGAAGCAGACACAGAGCATAGAAGCTTTGCTCTCTTTCCCCCTTCTTGTTCTGAGTGGGCTTTCCAGCCAGGAAACCCTTTAGAGATGTAAATGGAGTGAGACAGGCGTGGATACCCGGCTTTTTCCGCCTTCGCCGGAGCCCTGTAAACGAATGAACCAATTCCACACCGGTTCATTTGCAAAGATCTAACGAGGAAGAATTCAAATGCACGTGCGTCGCATGTCGGGGAGTTTCCCCACACATTACGTTAAGTTGCAATTGTTGCATGAAATTAAGCGTCGGTGGATTTTCCCCTTCCACTGTCTCTCTGCATGATATTCTGGGTGGATTCCGAAGGAAGCTGGCTTTCCATTTCATGCTTGGGTAGCCGGAGCTGGAATTGTGAGGCAGGGGAATGAAGGATGCGGAGGAGAGGAGCAGGTTTAATTTGATAAAGGCTGGGGCTCCTGCATCTGGTCGGATATGGGAAAATGAAGACAGAGCTCAGTCTGCAATCTTTCCTCCCTGGAGCATCTCTGTGCTTGCAGGAAGAATCCAGCTCTCTTAGCCACATGGTCTGAGATGGTCATGTAAAGCTGTGTGGGGTGTCAGATATGTTGGTCAGAGAGTGGGTACATCTATCTATATCTATAGCCTCCCCAAACTCGGCGCTCCAGATGTTTTGGGACTACAACTCCCATCAAGCCTAGCTAACAGGACCAGTGGTCAGGGATGATGGGAATTGTAGTCCCAAAACATCTGGAGGGCCGAGTTTGAGGCTCTAGATATAAAATTGTCAAGCACTTCAGTGAGGGCAGACGATTCGGACTTTTAGAGGGGGCAGAATTCACACCAGAGACCCCTGAGTGTATGTATGCTGGGGTGGGGGAAAACCAGCACAATCTGCCCCCCAAATTCTTTTATGGAGGGAAGGGCTCTTGGAACAAGGGAAAATCTGACTGTCCTGTTGACCAGGAAGGAGAGAAAGGGGTACATGAGCCAGCCCTATCCAATAATCCTCTGGGACATACTCTGTGCTCTTGCTTTGCACGATGCCCCCTGCCCTTGAACTCTATGCTTCCTCAGAGCCCTTTATGGGCTTTGGGCTGATTCAAGCAACGGTTTGTGAACCAGGTTCTAAAAGCCTCTTGGTGACTGTAGTGTTGGCTATCAGGATCAGTAATTGCAGGCACCAGCAGAGAGGTGTTTCCAGCACTCTCAGTGCCCTGGCAGGAGATGCCAGGCCTTGCTACATTAGGGAAGGGGTAAGAATGCTAGAGTTGGAAACGGGGTTTCCCACAGGTAGGGAGGGCAGCTGCTACAGGCACTTCCGATCTGGCTGAGACTGGCTCACAAGCTGCATTGGCAGTTGAAGTGAAGCTAACAAGGAGCTTCCTCAGGCTTTGCCTGGAGGCTACTCACTTCCATTCCCCTCTTTGCTGGTGGTGGAACTGAAACTTGAAATTAGTCAGTTTGTCAGTTGAATCTGGTAGGTTTGTAAGTCTCAAATGTGTCGTGAGCCCTGACTTGGGTCTATTTTCATAACTCGAACAGAGATAGATTATGAACTGAATATTTTCCGTGCTTGCATGGTTGCAGGATGAAGAGCAGATCAACACCATACTTTTAAAGCACATCGAATGCACCTTTAAAGCACATGGCTTCCCCAAAAGAACCCTGGGAACCGTAGTTCCCCCTGCTTGCAGAGCTACAGTTCCCAGCATCCTTAACAAGCTGCAGCTCCCAGGATTCTTTGGGAGGAACCATGAGCTTTAAATGTGTTTTGGATGTGTGGTGTGGATCTGCCCTAAGCAGCCAACCCCCACTACCATTGCACGTGCTCAGTTGTTTGCTGCCCTTTAATTTCTAAAGGAAATGAAAACGTCCCATTTGCACGTGAGGAGTGTTGGTTTCGCTCGAACTATTTGCCAAAGGGAGCCAATCCATTTGAACTGTGGCTCCCTGCCAATCTACCGTTGTAAACCTGCAGGCCTCTTGATTTGGCCCTTTTCCAGGCCATACCCTTTCCTCAGACCACATCCCTTACCAGCCCTGTTCTACCCCATCCTCAAGTGCTTTTGCCTGGCCGGAATGTGCCCTTGAGTTGCGGGAGCGTCTCATTTCCCTAAGGTGAAGGCTAGACAAACACCTGACTTCAGTTGAGCGTAGGGCAAGAGCCACATCCATAGCTCCAACCACTTTTAGCCTCTTGCCTTAATAAAAATAATACATTTTTATTTATATCCCGCCCTCCCAGCCGAAGCCGGGCTCAGAGCGGCTAACAATAAAAGAAACAAAGCATTCTAAAATCAATTCATTCTAAAATCATTCAAAATCGAATTAATGGCAACCATTGGGCTAGAGTTCTGTGAGGATTACCAAAGGATGGGGTCAGACTGTGCCTTGGCCAAAGGCCTGGTGGAACAGCTCTGTCTTGCAGGCCCTGTGGAAAGATGTCATGTCCCGCAGGGCCCTAGTCTCTTGTGACAGAGCATTCCACCAGATCGGGGCCACAGCTGAAAAAGCCCTGGCTCTGGTTGAGGCCAGCCTAACCTCCCTGTGGCCCGGGACCTCCAAGATGTTTTTGTTTGAAGACCTAAGGTCCTCCGTGGGACATACCAGGAGAGGCAGTCCCGTAGGTACGAGGGTCCTAGGCCGTATAGGACTTTAAAGGTTAAAACCAGCACCTTAAACCTGATCCTGTACTCCACAGGGAGCCAGTGCAGCTGGTATAGCACTGGGTGGATGTGATCCCGCAGTGAGGACCCCTAAGGAGTCTCGCCGCGGCCTTCTGCACCCGCTGGAGTTTCTGGGTCAGTCCCAAGGGCAGCCCCACGTAGAGCGAGTTACAATAATCAAATCTGCCTTGCCCCAAACTAGCAGGTAGCCCCTGGACGGCTGCAGAGGAGGCAATGTTGCCCTCAAGCTGGAAAGCACATGTAATAATAAGTAGTCCGGGAAGGGTGAATCAGGAGATGTGACGCTGCAACGCGAGGGGAGGAAAAGAGCAGCATGTGACGTGTGCAGCCTTTGCAAGATGCATTTGGGTAACACAAGAACGAAGCTCCAAAGATACTTTGAAGCCCTCTAATAGGAGAGGGTTTTCCTCAAGGTTTATTATGCTGGATTCGTAACTCAGTGAGCAAATGGTGAGGAGGTTGTTTCGCTCATCCCTTCTCATTACAGAGCTGAGCGCTCTCGCTCTCTTCTGTGCAGGATCTGCCCATCAGCTGCCTTTCCCCCCCTTCATGGGAGGGGGATGGAGAATAACAGGGGCTTTCCCTCTGCAAGAAGGCCGTCCTTCCTTCCATTATGGATACATTACTCTCTATTCTATGGGTATAACAACCAGCATTTGTGCATTGTATTAGAAGTGCGGCAGGCTCCTGTCACCCTTACACTAGTTCTAGTCTTGCTGTTATCCCCATATTCCAGGTGGAAGACTGAGGCATAGTTCCCAGTGCAAGGGAACCTTGTTTGTTTGTAGCAGAGGCAGGGTTGCCAACATTTTTACTCTCCCTTTAGCAGCAGAAATTAAATAGCTGCTGGCATGCTGAAATCTAGCAGGCGGACCTCTTCCTGGCATGGAGGTTTTCAATGGGGAAAGGCTTCAAACCTGATAAACTGATGCATGCTGACAGCTGCCAAGGGCGCAAAAGGGGAGCCAGATTTTTTCTTTTTGCAAGACTTGGCATTTGCACCAGGGGACTCTGAAGTTTGTGGCCACACTACCAAGACTTTTGAATTGGAACTTGCAGGAATACCCCCCGAAGGCTAAAAATACACTAGCTGAAAACTTTGAGCTGAGCCTTGATGGTTTGCCCTGGGAAGGAGGAATGCCTTTTAACGTTCTTTCCTGTGGCAGGGGCCCAGCCCAAAACAATGGCAAGTGGTTCAAAATGCTGTGCAGCCCTGTTTCTCGGCCAACGGTGCACGGCAGACTGTGAAATCCGGCCGGGGCTAACCTAGTTTTCCTGCGTTACTACAAGGAACTTTCTGTCTTGCTTCTGGGACAGGCTCTGCTCCCTTCCCCCCCTCCAACCTCTGAGCTTTCCCCCCGCCTTCCAGACAATGTGCTCAGCGATTCACATCCTCCATGAGGCCTTCTCAGAGGAAAAGCAGTGGCTGGTGTGGGGCTGGGTTGCCGCCAAAGCTCAGGGCGTTTAGCCTTCATCTGACAAGGAGCACAATGCAAACCCCTCACCCCACTTATGGTGTCAAAGAGACGGCGAAGTCTGGAGTCCACGCTGTTCCCATCCAGGTGGACACTGAGTTAGGGATGCTTCTGAAATTCTCCTCATCTGACTTTGGGATTGGATTGGAGAGTTCTGGGTGGCATTAGAAACCCTCATTTGTCCCATTTATGTATAAAAAATGTCCAAACCATGCTCAGTCTGCTATCACTTTCAGTTCCTCGGGGACTTTCTCCCCCAATCCTCTGAAAGTGGATGTTGCAATACACAAAACACCAACTCTGGACAAGGGCCGTAGCTCAGTGATCCAGGAGAGCATGAGACTTTTAATCTCAGGCTTGTGGGTTCGAGCCCCACGTTGGGCAAAAGATTCCTGCATTGCAGGGGATTGCACTCTCGTGACTCTCATGGTCCTTTCCAACTCTACAATTCTGTGATTCTGTGCAGGAGGACCTCGGTTCTATCCCCAATGGCATCTCCAAGTAGGGCTTGGAAAAAGTCTCTGTATGAAACCCAGGCAAGCCACTGCCAGCCAGTGCAGGCACTACTGAGCTAGAGGAACCATTGATCTGACTTGGTAAACAGCTTCCGAACCATCCTGGTATGAGGACACTGCAACCAAGTCAAAATTCCTTGGGTGCAGTTAAAAAACAAAAAAGCTGCAGCTGAAAAGTTGTGGCACAGGGTCCAAATCTGGAATGAACTTGAGAAATCATTCTAGTTCAACCAGAATTTGAGAGGCATGGAACGCTGGGCAGATCAAGAAAGGAATGGGTTGCAAATTTGCCGATACGCATGTATATATTCGCATTTGACTAAGGCTAGAGCAGACAAAAACATTTTTTCTTTACCCAGACAATCAGAAGCAGTTTGAAATAGGAATGCCTCTGGGTTCATGGTTTGTGCTGGAAGGGTTCCCAAGCTTTATTGCACCCGGAGGCATATTTTGAAATCTAAGGAGCTGGTGTGGGCTGCTGCCCATTTCACGGACAAAAAATATATTGTGATACTCAGGACCCTTCCCCCAAAGCAAAGCACTATACCCCAACCCCCTGCCCCAAATAAAGCACGGACAAAACAGCAAGCAACGCCTCCTCCGAAAGATTGCATTTGGTCCCTGGACTAAATGCCCTCATCACTAAATGCCCCTCATTTAGAAAGTCTCTGCATGCAGAAATCTAGCCTGCCAAGTTCCAGCTTTGCCTCTTCCCTGAAGCACTTGTATTTGGGGGGGGGGGGGAGAGGAATTATTTGCAGAGAATGTTCCATCATATGAGATCTTCCCCCTCTTCATTTAGAAGTGGTACAGCTTGGACACAGGTTGAGAAATCCATGAAAACGAGACCCGAGTGAGAAGGAGATATGTTGAATGCCTGACTCTGTAGAGCAGGAGTGAGGGACCTATGGCCTGCCAGATGAGGCTGAACTAAAACTCCCATCAGTCTCAGGAAGGATGATGGGAGTTGTGGTCCAGCAACATCTGGGGGGCCTTAGGTTCCCCACACCTTAATGTACTAGTGGAAAACAATGGAGTTGAGGTGTACAGTGTCAATCCCATCTGTGGAACACACCTTCAAGAGTTAAAAGAAAGTCCTTCTCACAAAGCACTTAGTTAGACTATGGAACTCCTTCCCACAGGAGGCAGTGGTGGCCACCGACTTGGATGGCTTCAAAAGAGGATTGTTCAGATTCATGGAGGAGAGTCGGCTAACGATGACTAGCCATGATGTCTATGCTCTGCCGCCACAGTTGGAAGAAGTAATGCTTCTGAAAACCAGTCCTTGGAAGCCACAGGAGGGGAGAAATCTCCTGTGCTCAGGTCCTGCTTACTGGTTTCCCCTCATATCTTTGGTTGGTCACCGTGAGAACAGGATGTCAGACTAGATGGGCCAATGGCCTTAAGTTCTTAATCTCCACTTTCCCCTTGATTTAGCTAACCAGCCAGGTGCAAAAAGCCACAAGAGCGGGTTTCCTCACAAGTGTCGAGAACCTTTTGAATCTTCGCCAAGGAAGGGACGCTCCCCCCACCCCTGCAAAAAAGGGGGGGGGAAGTATGGTATAATAGAGTCTCATGACGAAATAATTACAGTGTTCTATCAATTCCTGGAGATCTGCATTGGAGCCAAAACTGAGATGCACGTGAGTGGTGAGGGGCACAGATTAATTTTAGCCTTGATAAAGTGAGTAGGGTGATCGTCACTCCATCCGGTTTCCTCTACCTGGGAGCAGCTCTACAGGGTCTTTTTTTGTTTTGGTTTTTTAAAGGCTTTCCCCCAGATGTGTTCTGTGAGATTCTTTCACCCATAGATGCCCATCTTGAGACCTTCTGCATACAAATCCAGCAATCTACATCTGCACCACGGCTCTCTGCAAAGGGTCCTTATATACTAAATAATAATGATGATGATAATAATAATAATTTATTTATACACCACCCATCTGGCTGGGTTTTCCCAGCCACTCTGGGCAGCTCCCAATAGAATATTAAAAACACAATAAAAACTTCCCTAAACAGGTCTGCCTTCAGATGTCTTCTAAAAGTCAGATAGTTGTTTATTTCCTTGTCATCTGATGGGAGGGTATTCCACAGGGCGGACGCCACTACCGAGAAGGCCCTCTGCCTGGTTCCCTGTAACATCGCTTCTCGCAGTGGGGGAACTGCCAGGTATACTGGGCCGAGGGCAACACCCCCACCTGCCGAATTCCTCTCGCCAGGTCCCAAGATCACCACCAGGTCTCTTGAGGCTCAATCGTTGAGATTTGTGAGGCGGAGCCTGGCAGCTGAGGGTGGGGTCTCAGTTTTGGGGGAGGAGCTTGATGGGGAGTGGCAGCAGGTAGCACTTGCATTCTCAAGGGAGGAGCTTGGTGGTGATGGATGTGAAGTGAAGAGGGAAAGCTCTCTGACCAAGCAGAGAATTGCCTGTTCCCTCTGCAGTATACCTAAGGACTGATCTCTGAATTGGTGTCAGTAGTGCTCTTGTGCTGAACCGTCTGGAATGCCAGAGGACCTGGGTGTCTGCCGGCCTGTTCTCCCACATGGTGCCCTCCCTCCCCGCCTGTCTTTCTTCCCCATATTTGAAGCACACCCATGTTTTTGTTTGCTTGTGTTGTGTTGATGGATCCACTACGGTTGAAACTCCCAGGGTTGGGTTGAACGAAAGATTTCCCCCTACCTGAGATATTTCTTCTGATAACCTGCTAGGTGAGATACGTCCGCCCACCTAAGCCCTACCTTGGGGTGCAGTGAGTGGAAGCATTCCAGGCGAGGTTCCAAAAGAGAGCATGAGCCAGTCAACATAACGGCACTTATTTCTTTTACTGTATTTTGTAAAATTTGTACGCCACTTAATTTCAAGGGGAAAAAACCCTTGAAGAAGTTTGCCAAAAGAATGAACAGTAAAACTATCAATAAAAACTGCTATTTGAAATATTCAAAAAGTAATTAAAATTCATAATAAGCCTCATTAAAACACCTTTCAACGTTCTACATATCTGAGTAGGCTTGCCTGACCAAAAGCTCTTTCAGCATTCCTCACCATCCCTTGCCCTTTTTTGGTTTTAGAATTGCTCCCCCCCCCCACTCTTCCTCCATGATTGATTCAGATCAGTTTGTTAAACATGGATGCCTCTGGGAAGCTCCAGGGCCAACCGGAAGGTGGGCGGAGAGACAGGGGACACTTTTGTGTTTGGGCCCAGAGTCAGCAGAGGCCCCAAAACCTGCACTTCATTTTTAATTATTTTAAAAAGCAAGTTTCTAGTCCTCATAGAACAAAAGTTATGTAGCAAAAATTTCAGGTGCCACTTGAAGCGATTGCTTTGTGAGGAGCCTTTGCTGCTGTGTTTTTGGACAATGTGTAAACTGACAGATAAAATTGATGCAGGGAATTGGACTAGATGACCCAGATCCCTTGGAAATAGCAGTCTTACGCACGCACCAGGAAGACCTCAAAGCAGCTTCAGAATGAACCAGGAAGTCCAGATGATGGAGAAAGGGCTTAATGGTTTGTTTTGGGTCTTGCTTGGCGAGTCTGTCTCTTTCTCTAGATTCAGACAGTGGGGAAGGGATTGCCTAGTTCATTTTGAAGTTGGTTGGTTTTTTTTAAAAAATCTTCCCTGGAAATGAAATTGTGGCCTGGAGAGCAGAATCCCTGTGACTTGTGCAAAATTGTGTCCACCCAAAACCAAAAGGCAGGAGTGAAGGCAGGCAGTCTTGCTGTTTTGAATTCAGGTTTGATTTTATTCAGATTTTCCATTCATATATATGCATGTTTATTTCTTTTCTACCAACACATGCATTTTATGCACACCTTCCCTTAATATAGGCATCTTGCACACATTATTTGCTTGGAGAACTGAATCCCAGGATTTGGGGAAGTGTGAATTTCAAAGGATAGCCGAGTTTTGGTTTACCTTGCATTTCGGGAAGTGCAGATTAGGTAGGTTCCCCCTTAAAACACGAATTAACCCAAATCTCTCTCCCTCTTCCCCACTCTGTCTTCAGAAGCAGCAGGGTGTTTGGAAACTGTCCATCATCACAATTCTATTTAGAACTTAAGAGTGTTTAATCAGATGAACACTTGTGTCCTGATTGTGCGCATGTTTTCTTAGGAGCAAGTGTATACAAGATTGATGTCAAACAGGAAAAGTTGTCTTTCCCGTCTGTCTTTTATCCCTGGACATGGGATTGTGGCTGTAAACCTATGTGGACTTACTCTGGAGTAGGGATGTGGGAGAAATTCGATTCAGATCTCATTTGAAGCTGTATCAATCAAATTCACACTATCTGAAACAGTACCGGCAGCCCTGTATAGGGAAGCTTTTAATGTATGATGTTTTACTGTGTTTGGTGTTTAAATTTGTTGGAAGCTGCCCAGAGTGGCTGGGGCAACCCAGTCAGATAGGTAGCACAACAACAACAACAACAACAACAACAACAACAACAACAACAACAACAACAACAACAACAACAAGCACAACAAGCAAAGCACTGTTGTCCTTTGAAATTTTTACGTACAGTGGTACCTCGGGTTACAGACGCTTCGGGTTACAGGCTCCGCTAACCCAGAAATAGTACTTTGGGTTAAGAACTTTGCTTCAGGATGAGAACAGAAATCGTGTGGCGGTGCAGTGGCGGCAGCGGGAGGCCCCGTTAGCTAAAGTGGTACCTCAGATTAAGAACAGTTTCAGGTTAAGAACAGACCTCCAGAACGAATTAAGTTCTTAACCTGAGGTACCACTGTATCTGAAATTGTTATGCAGTTCACCAAACGAGAAATGTTTACAAAAACGCATCTATTAGGGGAAAGTGTGAGTAAAAATGAATACATTGTGTTAGAGGAACTGTGCTTGCAGAATGTGTACATTAGTTAAAACTGCATATAAAAATGTGTTTATTGGGAGAAATTCGCAGTAGAATGCTGATGAATTTTCCTCACATGTTGCTGCAAAATGTGGAGGCCTGAGTTTAAGACTGGAAAAATGAGAGCCCAAGAGAACTGAAATGGACAGATCCTTTCTGTCCTTACACTGGAGTAAGCCCCACTGAAGTTTGTAGAATTGCTTCTCCCCAAAAGCCTGAACAGGAACAGCATCGTTTATTTCCAGGGGGACGTATCAGAAGACAGGGGGTGCCCTTAAGAATCTGGGGCAGGTGGCATTCATGGCACGAAACATTTGGAGAATAGTAGGAAGAGCCAAAGCTCAACGGTAGAGCTCATGTTTTGCCTGGGGTCTCCAGGCTAGGGCTAGGAATGCCGCCTCTCTGCAACGCTGGAGAGGTTTTATTTTCACTCTTTTGGTTGATGAGCTGTTTCACAAGCGTTTTGTTTCGGTTAACATGCCCCAATCTTCATGGCATCAGGTTGATCAACTTGATTTTTGCATTATCTTTCGAGGAGCACGCATGACCTCTTTTTCGAAGCTGTAGCCTATTCAAAACCTAACCTCGTGGTGGTGGGGAGTCCATCTGGAGTGGGTGACTTCCAACTTTTAAAAACACATGTCATTGTTGTTCGAGTTGCTTCCCAGTGCTGCTGCCATTGGTTGCCACCAGTTGATGTCACAGACAAGATGAGCACCAAAGGGTTGGGTCTTAGTGACAGGGGTCAGAGCAAGGATAGCTGCAAAGCAGGCAGAAGACAGAGAAATGAGCCTGAGGGAAGGGTAAGTGGTGAAGGAGAAGAACTTGAGGGAGCAATTTAGCCTGGGGAGGTAGGCAAAGGGGAGGTGGGGGCCTGGGAGAAAGGCATTTCAAAGGATGAGCAAAGAAGGCAGAAATATTTGCCCTGTAGATTCCCCCCCCCCCCAAAAAAACCCTGCAGGTTGTGGGTCTGTTCTGGAAATGCTGCTGCCCTCCCTTCAGAAACTATGTTTTAGGTGAGGAGGACGATTTCTCCTCCTACAGGAGTACAGTTTTTTCATCCATTTGCATATAAATCCATGTTCTTTGTAGAATGCTGATTTATTTTTCCTTTGGGGATATGTGTGTTACTAATCCTCCACACTGAGAGCTCGTTTTGGTTGCAAAGGCAGTTGCGGATTCTCCAAACATATAAGCAACATTGTCCAGGGATCTTCTCTGCATCTCCACTCTGCTAAATCCATCAGAGTCCTGTGGGTGGCATCTGAGAGGCTTGGGGTTAAGGGTTCCTGAGCTTTCCATAGACAAGCGCTGGAAGCATAAGGGAGGCCTCTGGTAAAGGAGGCGTCTAACTACCCAAGAGCCATGATTTCTGTTGCCGTAAATTGGCTGTCTTTAGGATTCTGTAGGACATTCCTTGGATTCCCAATGTGGTGCCCATGGGCATCATGGCACCCTCGAAACACCCCCCAACTTGGCACATGAGTAGGCGCACCTCATCTCCCAATTTTGTAAAAATTGAGTTTCATTTATTTTATTTTTGTGGGTGGCACTAGGCTGGCTGGAAAGTGCATATATACAGTCTTGTCCAGCCTCCTTACCTACTTTCTCCACAATGCCTCTGGGCCCCACATGCGTGTCTCCATTGTTTTGTTGCATGGTGTGTATTTTGTCTGGTTTTGTTTTATTTTGCGTGATTTGTAGGTATTTTCCCTTTAGGAGGGGTGTTCAGTTGATGGGAGTGTTTGTTGATGGGGGTGAGTTGCCTGCTTTATTGGGCTCTGTGTTACTTGCTTTGGAGGGTGTGTTGGTTTTTTTTTAACCTAGGCTGATCCACACTTACCTTTTGCCTCTGTTTTCATGCACAGGGCCACACTTTAAAGCTCCGTATACAATTGCACTTTGTTTTGCTCCAGAGCTTTCCTAACAAAAAACTGTTCTTTAGTGCTCAATCAGACCAAACAGCAATTTCCACATGTAGCTGTTTGCTCCTATTCAGCTTTAAAGAGCAAGTTATTGCAGGAAAATCTCAGGAGCGAAAAAGAAAAAGGGAGCTCAGACACAGAGCTTTAAGACTTGAACTGAGTCTGGAAAGAGCAGAGCAAAAGGTAAGTGTGAAAAAGCCCCTAGTTTTGTTGTGTGGATGTGTCTGAACATCACCACTTATTTGTCTGTGAAATGGGTATTTTGTGCTGCCCGTGCCTGTTTCTTAGATTTCCAAATGTACCCCCAAGCCCCACAAAAGAGGTGAAGACCCCTGACTCTTTGGGCCTCCATTCATTGATATAACAGCCTTTTACTGGAATCCTTTTGTAAGCTGTATTTTGAATTAACATGTTCTACAATATGTGGGAGAATGGGGGGGGGAGAGACTCACGCAGCTAAAGCTTTGAAAACAACCTGTCCTTCTGTTTTTCAGAGAGAATTCTGGAACTGAGTCGTTGCTCTTCTTGTGTGTCCTTGATCTTACTGTGCCTAGAGACGCAGCTGTCAAATGAACAGGGGTTTATGAGGTAATTAATGGTGATGGGGTGGAGAGAAACAGATCCTTAGTTGTGACGCTATTGTCTTCTCATTTTGAATTAAGAATAGTTATAATAATACAGCCAAACTTCCCCCCTCCCTGGTGAGGCTGTCATGTGAAGATGGATCATGCATGGTTCGTTTATTTACCTGATCGGTTTCTTTTTATAGAAAATAAACACACACACAAACCATTTCTGTTCAGCTCTAGTTACCTTGGCTTGCCAACTTTTGTCCTTGCCTCTGCTCCTGTGCTTTTTGAAACAGCTTGACACACTCGCAGAAATTAAACAGGTGTAGCTTTTCCTCGTATAGCTTCCTCTCTCCATGCCAGGGAAAACTTTTGCCTGCTGAATTTGTGCGTGCAGGACGAACAAAGCAGTGCGAAAAAAGTTGACTACCTGAATGCCAGGCCAAACAGGAAGGTGTGAGAACAGTTCTGAATGGCTTTCCTTTCTGAGGGACCCTCTAGGGAAAGGGAGTTCCATGCTTATGGGACAACCGCTGGAAATCCTCCAAGAACTGGGAATCTGCTGGATGTGGGGTGTGTTCATGTGACCACCTTTGAGTGCACTGAAGCTGTCTCTCCCCCTGGTGCATTTCACAGCTCTCCCTTCCACAACCTGTTCACATCAGCACAGCTTCATGAATGTCAGAATCATTCCTTTGGTGCTCACCTTAGCAAGTGAAGTCTTCGCCCCCCCCCCCGCACAGGTGTTCCCACTTTGGCTGGAGACCAAATAGGAATGGCTTAAGGACTCCAACCACTCTGAAGCTGGTTTGAGAAACAATGCGTCAAACGGTATTATGGTATTTTAGAACAAAGCACAGGATACACATGAATTTTGGATTGTATTCTGCGAACACAGGAGCACAGTGAATGCACAGCAAACAGGAATGTGAAAACAGTCTTGGTCTGCAACCTGCCCCCTGGCACTGACCCACCCAAGTGCTCCAGGAAGGCCTTCACGGGAACCTTCTCAGTCCAACAGCAGCTCAAAATCCCCCTCCTTGAGTGGTGTGCGAAGCAACTTGTGGGAGGCGGGCACCGCCTTTGCTGCCAAAGGAAAGGCCCCTGGATGTGTTGAGACTCGCTGCCTGTGTTGCTCCACCAAGAAGAGAGTACAAGAGGATGGGGTGGACTTTCTGGTTTCCTGACTCACAGCGAGTGACAGCAGCAGCCCGCTCTCTCTGGTCGCACTTTCAAGTCGGAACGGGGTTCCAGCAAAGGCACAGCTCTGGAGGAGGAGGAAGAGGAGGAAGAAGAGAGCCGTTTATTTGCAAGAATAAACTGGAGTTTCCTTGAGCCAGGAAGCCAGGTCTTCAGCTGGGAGAGCTGCCTGGGGAGATTGTGGCTGAGGGGGAACTTTGCCTGCCTCGGTCCAAGAGGCTACTGCAGAACTGGTTTGGCCCAGAAGCCATCATTGCTCCAGCCAGCCAGCCAGCCAAGGTCTCCATCGCCAAAGGGTGGATTCATTTGCTATTCCACAGAAGGATGCCCACAAATGCAGCCTGGCCTCCACACCCTCCCGGAAAGGTAACAGATGCCCCCTCCTCTTCCTCAGTCTTTGCTGGGTATGCACATTTGACGTTTGTGTTTGGTGGCGCTGTCAGGGCAGGACTTATGGCAGAGGTCCAAGGCCCCACTCAGCAAGAGGGCCGGCCTGCCACACTTCAGGGTGCGCTGCCATCTAAACAAGAGCATGCTTTTAAATCCTGAGTCTGAAATGACCTCGGTGCGCCGCTGTCCATGTTGTCAAGTCACAGGGTTTGAGTTCTAGGTGGCTTTTGGTCTGGCATGGGAGGAAGACTGGGCTTCATGGTAATGGTCTCTCTTTCCTGAGCCAGCTGTGGGATTTGTGGGAGGGGGCGGCAGCCAGTGCACCCTCCTCAAGGGAGCCACTTTCACCTACAAAGTGCAGGCAGGCGTGTGATCTGGAGGGTTCCTGAACCTTGCAATGCTGAGGTAGAAGTCTATCAATGGCCACGTTGGCTCTGCTCTGCTTCCACAGTCGGAGGCAGTAATGCTTCTGAATGCCAGTTGCAGGAAACTGTGGGTGGGAGAAAGTGCTCTTGTTTGCGGGTCCTCCTTGGGGGTTTCCCATTGGAGATCTGATTGGCCACTGATTGGACAGGATGCTGGGCTAGATAGACCACTGACCTGATCCTGCAGGCACTTCTTATGCTCTTATGATAATGGAGGGTGGGAGGGCTGTCCTCTTCCCAGCCCTAGCAAACATCAGGTATCCCTCTTCATTGTGGCATTTTTTTGTCCACCTGAGGCCTTCCAGATGTTGTGGACTGCAGCTTCCATCAGCATCAGTAGTCAGAGGTGATGACAAATGGTCATTTCCAGAGGATAATGCTGGGGGATGTTCAGCCTCATGGTGCCTTCAGTGTGGAGTTCCTCAGTGTTCAAACTTATTGCCCATGCTGTTTAACTGCATCTACATGAAACCACTGAGTGGGGTCATCTGGAGTTTTGGAGTACTGTACATTGTCAGCAATATGCTGGTGACACATCGTTCTACTTCTCCTTTTCTTCTGCAGCTGTGGCCATGGATGTGGTGGACCATTGTTTTGCCTTGGTCATGAACTGGATGAGAGTCAGTAAACTGAAGCTCAATCCAGATATGACTGTCAGTGAGTGGTTCCCTAGACCAGATGGATGGGAGACGGCCTGCTCTTGATGAGGTTACACTTCCTCTGAAAGAGCAGGTATGTAGCTTGGGGGTGGATGTGGATCCATTGCTGTTGCTTGAGGCTCAAATGGTCTTGAGGGCACAGAGTGCCTTCCATCAGCTTCAGCTGGAGGCCCAGCTACGCCCCATCTGTTGTCTATGCTCTGGTAAACCGCAGGTTACATTACGACAATGTGTAGTGCTGTGTACATTGGGCTGCCTCTGAAGATGGTTCACAGACTTCAGCCAGTGCAGGATTTGGTGGCCAGGTTGCTCACCGGTGCAAAACGGTTTGAGCATATAATGCCATTCCTAGCCCAACTGCACTGGCCCCCAAATAGTTTCCGGGCCCCATTCAAAGTGCTGGTCTTGACCTATAAAGCCTTAAATGGCTCAGGACCGCAGTACCCAAAGGACTGCCTCTCCCCATACAAACTGGACCCTAAGATCAGCATCCGAGGCCCTTCTTTGTGTGCCTCCTTCACAAGAGGTCTGGAGGGCGGCAACACAAGAAGGGGCCTTTTCTGTGGTGGCCCCCCGTTGGTGGAATGCCCTCACCAGGGAGACTCGCCTGACACTTTCACTACATATCTTCCGGTGCCTGTCAAAAGCATCCCTCTTCATCCAGACCTATGGCTGTTTAAAACATCTTTGGCCTTTTAAATGTTTTTGAAGGGGCTGTTACTGTTTTTCTTTCTGGGGGTGTTATTATTTTATGTATTTTGAGTTGTTATCCTGTAAATTGCCCTGTGGTCTTTGGATGAAGGTCAGTGTATAAATTTAATAAATGAGAAAAATAAGAAAAATCCATCTATATGGGTTCTTTCCTTTTCTGCCTTTCTGTATAAAGTTAAGGGTGCAGTGGGGATTCTAGGCCATGTTAATACCATACATTTATAGCACTATGATGCTGCTTTAAACAGTCATGGCTTATTCCCCCCCCCCCAAATAATTATGGGTATGGAGAGTTGTCAGGAGGCCCCCTATTCCTCTCCCTGAACTGCAATCCCCAGAGTTCCCTATGAAAGGGGATTGACTGCTAAACCACTCTGGAAAATGTAGCTCTGTGAGGAGAACAGAGGTCTCCTAACAACTCTCAGCGCTCTTCATGAACTACAGTTCCCATCATCCTTTGAGAGGAGACTCTGACTGTTCAAAGTCGTATATAAGTGCTTTAAATGTATGATGTGAATATGGCCCTAGTATTTTGGTAGCCATTAGTACAGAGCCATAGGGTAAAATGTATTCTAGGTTGGCGTAGAATACAGACGTGACTTCATCTAGAAACCTCATTTCCCCCTTCTCCTACTTCTGCTTGGGCTCTGTAAACTCCCTACCCACGCTCCCACTGTGGGCATGCCACTTCTCAGAAGCGTCACACTATTTGCCCGTCTGTTCAGTAATTTTGTTATTACTAAGCAGACGGCCCCAAAATATGGTGAATCTGGCTACCCTTTGCGTATGCTCCCAGTTATGTCAGTACAGATACTCTAGATTTGGCCAATTCAGTTGTAGAGTTTGTCATAATGTTTTGCGTAAGCCCCCTGCCCCTGCTGGGGGGGAAAGCTGTATAATTGTGGCTGTTTGGAACTGCTTTTTCTTTAGGGTTGTTTTCTGAGTACATTGGCAATTATGCTGTGTACTGCTTCTCTGGTATCCTTTGAATGCTGCGTTTTTTACAGCTGCTGTTCATGAACTTTGAGCACAGAAAAAGTCGGAATCACAAGACAAGATAGTTTTGGGCTTGGCAGAAGCAGCTGGGAGAGTCAATGACCTCCCAAACTTTTTCCCTCTGGATTTAACACTTAATTTAATGCCCAAGGAAAATATAAAACAAGGGTTGTTTTATAACCACAAAGTCCAGACATCAGAGTGTATGGGAACAAGTAGGAGGAGAGGGAAATAAGATGGAGAGAGAGAGGAAAAACTAGGCTGCCAATTTTACTAACTGGTTCAGGGATGAGTAGGTCCCTTGCTCTTCAGCAAAGGAAATGTGCCAAATGTGGCATGTTTCCTCTCTTCCAAATAAGCCACAGTTATTCCCATTTTGTGAAAGTGTCAGAGAGGATCATTTGGCCAGGACTGTACAGGGCAGTCTTTGTCAACCTGGTGCCCTCTAGATGTTTTGGATTGCAAACCCCCGTCCAAAACAACTGAGGGCACCAGGTTGGCAAAGGCTGATAGAAGTCCTTGACAGATTTGCAGCACCAGCAAAAGGAACCAAAGTTTTTCCCAGGGCTAAATATCTGCCTCAAGGTTTAAAGTTTGAAAGCAGGGAGAGAAAGGATGAGTGTGAGAAAATGCATGTAGTATTTTCACATACCTGAGCTTCACATTTGCTTTTGGGCTTCTCTGACTCTATTTATGTAGACATTCAACTGTAGTTAATGCAGCAAAAGGGTCTATATAACAAGAATAAGTGTTTTGTCCAATGTATCAGAAGCTCCAGGGGATGGCCAGGAAATTCATGGCTTTTCTGCCCTCTGGATGTTGTGAATTACATCTTCCACCAGCCTGGTTGCCATGTGGGGATGATTTAATACATGTACATTATCGTTACATTTAAAGCATTTATATCTTGCATTCGTGCCTTGATATGAGCCACCAACAGCAGACAGATACTGAACCTGACCCACACTGACATTGACTGTAGCTTCAAAAACTTGTGCTTGAGCCTTGCTTCCCCCACCCCATTCCTTTCTCCTCATGTGCCATGCCTTTCTAAATTGTGAGCCTGCAGGCCGCGACCCTCTTGGAAGTGATTTTTGTAAGCTGCTCTTGAGAGCCTTTGTGGCTAAGAGACGTGGCATAAATGCTGTGAATCAATAACACCTGGATGAACGGTCTTAATTGTTATAAGGAGGGAGGCAGCCCTCTCTCTCCCTGCAATCCTGGGTTCAGACACGGGCCCCAGCCTAATTCTGCTGACCCAGCTCAAGTTCTCCATTCATACGACAAGTGAATGTCAAACAGAAGTGGAGTTTGGTGCCTTGTGGGTGAAAGTGTCCCCTGGTGATGATGGCGAGAGCTCTGGTGTGTGTTTGTGTTTCTGCGGTGCTTGACTAGAAAGAGTCTCACCAGGAGGGCTGCTCTTACTGAAAGAGAAGAGGATGGGCATGGAGAAAGCACCAGAAGGAGGGAGTGATGGAAGCGTGGCTGAGGGGACACGTGGGGAGCCAGTCTGTTCCCTGGGAAGAACAGCGGAGCTGGGCAGGAGAAGAAAAGAGGTACCCAGAGCAGAAGGAAGCCCATCCATGTGCTGTTTCAATTCTGGGGGAAGAATAAGTGCTAGAAGAGATGCTGGAACGCACCATGAACGCCTCCCTTGTTCTCTTATTCTGGCAATGGTGTCCACCTGAAAGGTGCCAGTACTGAGTTCCAATGAGTTCCAGCTGGGCAGGAAAAGCCCTGAGAAGGATATATATTTTTGTTGGCTGTGATATGATAAATGCATTTCTCGTCTGCAGTGCGTAAGTGCAGCCCACTCTCTTCTCCCTGCAGAGGTTTAGGAGTGGTTCAAAAACCTGCCAGATTTGTTTGACCAGGACGAAAGAGCTGGGGCTTGCAACAGAGGACCAACAGGGCTGGGCTGGCTTCAGCCTCTCGCCTCCTCAAGAGATGGGAACACCAGTTTAGGTTTATCTCCCTGTTTCCCGTTTTTCCAGTCTTAAGATGGAAAGGACACACTCTGCATCAGTTGAATTTCTTTTTTTAAAAAAAAATGATGAAAATTTGTCAGGTTTGCACCATGCATTCCTCCTAATATGCACGTTTTTAACGGGAACGTTTAGGGGACTTGCCTAGCCCCCCCACGTCCACTGGCTGCACACTGCTGGTGTCAGCACACTAAAGTCCTGATTCCTACATCATATGGAAGGTACCTCCTGATGAAATGCTTTCTGTGGGAGGCTTTATCTTGTGGAGCCTAATGATCTATTGCCTCTCTATGGAATGAGGTGATCTTTTAGGTATTACGGCCCTGAGCGGAATAAGACGGCACCACAGCTTGAACTTGCTGCAATAGCAAATCGAATCACGAAGCCCTCAAAACAAATTACCAAAAATTAACAAATATATTCAAATCAAAATTTTCCAAGCATAAATAATTCACTACGCTAATTTCTTTTAAGCATTTCCCCCTGTCTCTTCCTGGCTTTGGATGTGGCAAAGTCATGAATCATGTCGGCGTAATTCAAAGATCTAACAAATTCAATCTCTGCAGCACTCAGGAGGGGATAAAGCAGCGAGGTGCGCTTGAGACATGGTGGATCAGAAGCCTTTCTTTTTTTAAAAAAAATCCTTTTAAAAAAGGAACATTCTCCACTATAGTGATGGATCGTTCATCTCAAATACAGACGCAATGCAGTTTCAACATTTGGGGGAGTAATTTTCCATCACAGCTGAAAGCCCTAAATCCAAACACATCTGCTTTCATCGCCTTTTCTCTCAATATCTGAGAAGGATGTGAATTTGACAATGGCTGAAATGCTTTCATTAAAATCTCCTGGAAGGTTGTCTGGGTATTTCATGCACAGATGTTCAGTCTGCACACATGGGGTGAAAATTTTGTCAGGACACGGAAACCTTTGTCAATATTGGCCTAAGCCTTCCCCTGATGTTCTAGAGCTCTCTTCAGTTCATTGGGGATTGAAGAATCCGAAGACAGTTTTGTGACTGAGATCTCACCCATACTTCCGCTTGTCCTGTGTCTAGAAAGCACGGATCCGGGGAGTTTTCGGGTTGCCCTGCCACTTTCCCTGGGAAAACCCAGTTGAGGTTTGCTCTGATTCAGCGGTAAAGATTGGGCTTTCCCAGGGAAAGCCGTGGGACAAGCAGAAGTCTGAATGAGCCTTCAATTTGTGGGCGGCAGCATCGTCACATGTCTTCTGCGGTGTGTGGCTGATTTATTCTTTTGGTTTGTGCTCCTTCAGCTCCCAGTCTTGTCATCAGAACTGCCCCACTATTTCCTAAGGAACATTTTCTAGACTCCCCAGTAGGTTTACAGCAGTGAAAGCTCAGCTTGAGCACTTTGGAAGCCTAGGTGGCTTCTGCTGAATGGATCAAGTATGTCACACAAAATACCAGCCTCCAAAGTGTCCATTCTGTCCCTTTAGGATCCTTGCAACTGCCTTTTGAGATTCACCATCCTTGTTTCTCCCTAGTGCTTTGAGATTGTTGTGGTGTACATAGCTTTGCTGTTCTCCCTGAGCAGAGGTGTACCTGGCTTTGATGAAACAGGCCCCCACCAGGGGCACAAAAATCACCTATCCGACTATGATGTTTATGATGCATATTTGTGGGGCAATCAAACATGTTGGAAGCTTCTCATCTCTCTTGCACAACGGCACATAGGCGTGCATTTTTTTTTACCCTTCCTCCTCATCTCGCCCTCATGCATGCAGGACTCTTAGAGCACTTGGATTTTATAAAAAGTACCGTATTTTTCGCCCTATAGGACGCACTTTTCCCCCTCCAAAAATGAAGGGGAAATCTGTGTGCGTCCTATGGGGCGAATACAGGCTTTCGCTGAAGCTTTGAGAGTGAGAGGGGTCGGTGTGCACCGACCCCTCTCGCTCTCCAGGCTTCAAGAAGCTATCAGCAAGCTTGGGGAGCCCGCGGGAGTTCCCGCAGGGCTCCCTAGACTGCGGATAGCAGCCTGCCGCCCGGCGCGCAGGGCGCCCTGAAACAGAGCGCCCCTCGCGCCAGGCAGCCTGGGGAGCCCTGCCAGAGTTCCCGCAGGGCTCCCTAGGCTGCGGATAGCAGCCTGCTGCACGGAGCGCGGGGCACGCTGAAGCAGAGCGCCCCGCGTTTCGGGCAGACATCGGCCAGCCCCACAAGCTCGGGGGACAGTGGGGAGGCGCAGCACCGCCATCCCGCTGGCGCTGGGGAGAAGCCCCACAAGCTCGGGGGACAGCGGGGAGGCAGAGCACCGCCTTACCGCTGTTCCCCGACTTGGTTTGGTTTCCCCAACCTGGTTTTGGGGGGGAAATAAAGGAGGAAATTCCTTTATTTCCCCCCAAAAAAACTAGGTGCGTCCTATGGGACGGAGCGTCCTATGGGACGAAAAATACGGTAGTAATTTCTACTTTGGCAATTGTGGTAAAGTGATTTTTGGGGGTGGGGTGGGGACACCTTGTCAAAGGTGTAAGGACTCAAGTGACTGGTTCATGGCGAGAAATACTTGTATCTTTCTTGAACAAATACACACACACCCAAATAAAATTGCTTCCATGCACCAGTTCACAGCACACTAGCCAGCAATGGTATGTGTAGGAACCAAAGCATCCCTGAATAGGTACTACCGGCCTTGGCCATAGCTTTGGCTACAATGGAGAATGATGCCTTTTCTGTTTTTTGAGCCGTCAGAGGGAAGTTTCTCCCCTGTGTGGCAACTGATGCTTCTGAAGGTCACGAAATGTTCAACTGGTCTGTTGTGTAGCACATAACACAATATGACAGTCAGCTGGTCTTCATGTGACATATCTGGCACTGATTTAACAGACAATGAAAAAGACCTCTCACCCTTTACTCTTATTAACAATGGCTATTAGATTCTTCTTTGCTGGCAGTGCGATTAATTCCTTTGGAATGGTATCTGACAGACTGTTCCACAGTTGGCTTGCTCCTTGATGTGAAGCATAGGGACACAGGAAGCTAACTGCCTTATACAGTACTGACTGGCAGCAGCTTGCTAGGGTTTAAGGGAAGGGCTTCTCCTAACCTTACCTGAAGACGCCCTGAATTTTTGTATGAGATTCCCCCCGACAAAAAAGTCATAGCACAGAATGTTACAGAACTCCAATGGCGTGCTTTGTAAGTAAATAAGTTAACACAAAAACAAAGTAAGTCAAATCATAGGAAGGCGACCAAAAACCATTTTTAACACTAAAAAAAAAAATCATTTGGCAACTACTAACGATAATCAATGAAATTGTTCCTGTGAAAATTACTTCAGAGTATAGTAGTCTGCAAGAAAATAGGACAACATAAAATTACAGTATTTCTTCTTTAAAAAACTTCAAATTTGGTTTTTTGCAGGAGGTAAATATTTTATTGGTGATGTTGTATAAAGGGCAACCAGCTTTCCCATGATTTGCTTCTATAATCATTCGAGATTCTTGCTCTTAGATAACATGTTATTTTTCTCATTATAGTCAAATCCCAAATATTATTAAGCCAGGAGAGGGCCTTCTCTGTGGGAGCCTGTAATTGTGAAACTTCCTCCCCACAGAGAAGTGTGTCTGGCCCCTTCATTATAAAGCTTCCAGCAAATGCCAAAGACTTACCTCTTTACCCTGGCTTTTGACACTTGAGAGAAGTCTGAAGGGTAACTACATTCCAATCCACATATATTAATCTGAGAGGTACAAATTAGATTACTTTGCTTTGAAATGTGAACCACATGCAATTCTGATCTGCAGAAGGCCCCAGGGTCAGACTCCAATGGCGTCTTTAGATAGGGCTGGGAGAGTTCATACCTTCCAACATTCCTCAGATGAAAATAGGAATATTTCTTTTTCTTTCTCTTCCCCTCCCAAATTTCCTATCTGAAGAAGGGTGAGTGCCACCGTTACTACACCACCAAGACATACATAGCACACCCACCCACCTACCCACCGTCTTTGAACAACTTGATCCCGATTTTATTTTATTATTTGATAGATTTGCAAAAAGAAGAACACACACCAATAAATGAATTTTAGAAAGGGACAGGATTAGACACGGACACACAAAGAATTAAGAAGAAGAAGAAGAAGAAGAAGAAGAAGAAGAAGAAGAAGAAGAAGAAGAAGAAGAAGAAGAGGCATGACTTGTTATATCAACATGCTCATGTATAACAGATGCATAAAAAGGGGTCTAGGAATGGAAAGGTGTGGCAACCTTGCCATGCAAAAAAAGGGTTCCGTACGAAATTTGAAAACAGAAAATGAAACGACGATGCGCTCCTAATACATCACTGTCACTTTTTGGAACTAGACTTGGGTAATTCTGGAGCTCCAAAATATGGAAGGAAATGCAAATGAGGGGTGTGTCGGAAGCAGCCCCAGCAGGGCTTCCATAGCTCTTCCTTGCGCAACTGCTGGCTTCCCCCACGGCCTGCTTTCACGTCATATGAAGGCTGCTGAGGCTCAGCAAAGAAGAAGCAGCTGACCCTTGCAGGCGGGCTCTGGCGATGCCAGGAAATGAGGATGACTCGGCTCTGGCTGGACCTTATCACCAGCCTGTCCTGCCTCTGTCAGCCACTTGTCACCTGCCGGCTTCTGAGGTTGATCTCTGTAACACCCAGAGCAGCAGCAGCAGCAGCAGGAGGAGGGACAGGCAGTTGACTCAGCACTTCAAGGGCCAGGCCTGAAAGGTATTATGGAATGGGAGAAAGATGCTAATTTGGATCTGACTTGCAACATAGGTACTACTACTACTAACATCATTTGCATCTCTGTGTGTACACCCCTTTCTTAAATAGAGTACATAAGCAACATTGTAGGAACCATTGCCCTAATATTTTGTTTGGTTTTAGAGTTCTTAGCAGGTGCACTCCCCCATCTAGCTTGGAATCCCGGCCCCACTGCTAGGGGACCTTTTGCCCTGTGGTCCCAATCCAGGCCAGGGCTCCTGCACCCGTGGTTTACTCTAGAACCCATTCATGCAATTACTCAGTGCAGGAAAGGTGTCTTGTCAAGAGCTTAGCCCTTACTGTGTTTGCAACTTGAGGTGTTGTAGGCGTAATTCCACTTTGTCAGATTGTGCATTTGATTATAGTCTAGCCGGTGGCACACATCATGTGGGGTAGAGGCTAGCGTGTTGGGAATAGGACTGGAGGAAGGCAAAGGCTCAGCTTGGTGTCATCTCCAAGGGAAAAGCTCCAAGCAGTTGAAGACAAGGGTGGACTTAAGGCAGGGGCATGTGGCTGCTAGTAGGCACAGTGGCCAAATATAATGGGCTGCAGGGCCATTGCTCATCTGCATAAAATTACTTGTCTGTAATTAAGGTAATTTGAGGACATGTTTGATAAACGTGGCAGGTGCCAATGCCAGAGTTGCCAGACAGGTTGCTCTTACGCTACAGTATTGTTTTCATTATCCAACAGGGCGTTGCAATCTTGCAACACAAGGCAAATTCCTTGGGATGCTTTGGGATTACTTCTGGGCCTTCCAGGGGCAATTTAATTGGCTAAGCATCTGTGTCAAGCTTTGGTCACCGGAAGGCATAAGTTTCAGTGGATGGACAAAAAGCTCCAACCTAAACCAAGAAGGAGAATTGGGGGACCAGCTTAGACAAAGGCATGGATGTATGAGGCGGACTGCATAATGCTTAAGTAATCTCCTGGCATATGCCAATAATTCTGGAGGAGTTGCCAGTTTGAACAGAGAAACCAATAGGTGAAAGGCTGCCTGCTTGACCTTAACTCTCTTCCTGTTTGCTCTAAGTAAACTGGCTGGAGCAGGTAAAATGCGGGAGACTTTCTCTAGCACCTGGTACCCCTCTATTGTTTACAGAATTGTAGAGTTGGAAGGGACCACGAGGATCATCCAGTCCAACCCTCTGCAGTGCAGGAATCTTTAAGAAACAAGAAGGCAAATTACTCCCTCTGATTTCACAAATACCCTTGTGGTCCGATGCAATTCCTAAGCATTTCTGGTCACTGGTTTGCCAACAATGAAAAGAATTTACAATACTGTATTGAATGTCCAGTCCGTCTGTGCCAAATATTGAAAAAATAATAAAGGATTGAAAAAGTAAAGAAAGAAAAGAAAGAAAACATTATTTACAGCTTATGGTGGATAAGCTTTAAACCAGCCTTCTTGTACCAAGATGGGAGCCATAGCCCAAAACAGCAGAAGAACACCAGGTGGCAAAGACTGCTCTGAATTTTGTGCCAGTACCAGACCACATGGGAAGCTTATGACTTCAGATTCCCTCCTAGGCTTTTGCTACCATTTGTTTTCAGTGGATCTTTCCCACAGTCCCAGGATTAGTGGCACCTCCTTGTTTGGTGCCTTGCAGAACTCCCCACTCCCTGCCATCTTCCCCTAGGGCATGATAAACTTGTCCCTTAAGTCTTCCTCTTTTCTGCATGTTTTTATTGCGAAAGTTTTTACCCTATAGAAGAATGAGAGATTCCAAACATGAAAGTGTGAAACATTAATATGGCAAATAAGATGCACGGCTAATGCTGAAATTGAAGTAAATCAGATGCAAGCAACATCCCTTCTCTCTCCCTCCCCCCCCCCCAAAAAAATTGGTACCTGCAGTTACAACATTTCAGCTTCATCTGCCCAGGTACTATCAAAGCATTGAGATCCCTTTGTCCGCTGTTCTAGGAGAGCATCAGGGTTGAACAAAGAAACGCCTGTCTAAGAAACGCCTGAGACAGATTTGCTTTCTGTCCATGTGTTCTAACATACTCCGTGGAATGGTGCCAGACCACAAAGAAATTCATCAGTTTAGCTTTTCCTTCTGCCAGTTTTAATGCAACTGATAATTTCCCCACCGTTACAATACTCCACAGTGTGTTTAGCCAATTTATTTATTATTTATTTATCATTGATTACATCTGTATCCCACCTCTCTTCCAAGGAGTTCAAGATGGTATGCATACTTAAAGGTAAAGGTAAAGGTACCCCTGCCTGTACGGGCCAGTCTTGACAGACTCTGGGGTTGTGCGCCCATCTCACTCAAGAGGCCAGGGGCCAGCGCTGTCCAGAGACACTTCCGGGTCACATGGCCAGCGTGACAAAGCTGCATCTGGCGAGCCAGAGCCGCACACGGAAACGCCGTTTACCTTCCCGCTGGTAAGCGGTCCCTATTTATCTACTTGCACTTTGAGGTGCTTTCGAACTGCTAGGTTGGCAGGCGCTGGGACCGAGCAGCGGGAGCGCACCCTGCCGCAGGGATTCGAACCGCCGACCTTTCGATCGGCAAGTCCTAGGCGCTGAGGCTTTAACCCACAGCGCCACCTGCGTCCCCATGCATACTTATCCCTCCCATTTTATCCTCACAACAAACCTGCAAGGTAGGTTAGGCTGGGAGGCAGTCACTAGCCCAAGATCACCACCCAGTGAGCTTTATGTCCAAGTTGGGATTTGAAACCTGCTCTGACCAAAAGAAAGTTATCAAAGGTTTGTAGACAAAATCCCCATTTTGTACCAAATCCCCATTTTGTACACAAAATCCCCATTTTCTCCATCCCATATACTGAGAAGAGCCAACTGCAGAGTGAGAGTCACATAATTGTTTGCATTTACAGCAAATAAATGCTTTGTAGCATTTATTCAGGCAAATATCACAGTCCAATATGAAACAATGTGGGGGCAATCCCAGCACAGGTATATGTAAGAAAAACCTAACTTCACAGCCTCTCCAGCAGTTATAGCCCTAAGAGCCAGAAATGTGTGCCAGGCGCAGAGAGGTAAGATCCCATTGACGGATCCAATTTAAATGGCATTCTCTGGCCATTGCAAAAATTGATTTAACTAGTTGCTTATACCATATATCAGTGCAGCACTCATGTGTGATAGACTGCTCAATATCACATTTCCAAAGCTCTTTCAGAGAAAATGAAAAGAGCTGGTTGTTTCATCATTTTATAAAGAATATATTTTTGGGACCAGACCCTTACTACTGTGTTCATATTCTAGCATCAAGAGCTCAAAGCTGCTGAGCTCTCTCAGTGCTATATCTTAGCTTGATTTATTGCTGATAAAATGACTGTCAAGAATGTGAAGTTAATTGACATGCATTCCTTGAGGTTTCGTGGGAAGTCCCTCTATGGATAAAGGTGTTTGTATTTATAAAGATCTCTTACTTGGTGCAAGCTTCTATCATGCCAGTCCCTTAGCTGGACAAATTTATATAGGTAGTAGAAAGACTGCCACAGGACCAAAGGAAGACACAGAGAGAACCTTCTGACAATAAGAGCTGTTCGACAGTGGAACAGTCTCCCTCAGGGGATTGTGGACTCCCCTTCCTTGGAGGTTTTTAAGCAGAGGTAGGATGGCCATCTGTCATGGATGCTTTAGCTAAGATTCCTGCATTGCAAGGGGTTGGACTAGATGACCCTTGGGGTATCTTCCAACTCTACAATTCTATGGCCCAGGGCTGGATTAAGACCTTTAGAAGTCCTAACCAATGAAAAGATTATTTTAACACCCCCCCGACCTGTATAATTCAAAATTTAATGTCTTTAATGTATTTTTAATTTTTGTTGGAAGCCGCCCAGAGTGGCTAGGGAAACCCAGCCAGATGGGTGGGGTACAAATAATAAAAATTAAAAATAAATAAAAACAATACTAAACCATGAAATATAATTTTATTTTTCAAAATGACACAAAACTGACATGTATGCTGAAATGTACACGCATAGATGCCATGTGTAACACAGGACAGGATCCGGCTTCCTTATTCTGGTTCGATGTACATTAGTGGGGCATCCCCTTGTTTATTTCAGGATGAGTAATAAAAAGAGAACAGAAAAATGGGGGGAGATTTCGTTTACAATTCTGGTTTTCCCCACGATTCCTATTTTAGTGTTTTCCTTTTCAAAGTATCAAATGTCAAGCTTTTTGTAAAGTTTCTCATTTTGGGGAGGGGGGGGGGTTTGCCCTAAGCACGTGCTCAGTCTGCCTGTTGGCTAATCCAGCTTTGGAGAGACCCCTTCCATGAAACTGTCTCTCCACTCCTTCCAAACCAAGACAGTATTTTTGGTAAACTGATTTCAGATCCAGTCTAAACTGCAGAGTTAATTCAGAATTAAGATTCTGCTTTCTTTTTTGGTTAATTCCATTCCCAGCCGTGGTCTCTGTGTTGCATTGTGTAGAAAGGCCTCCTCTTTTCCTTCCTGCTTCACTGGAACAACCACAAGCAGAAACACTCTGAGGATGCCATCATGGCAGTAAAATACCGCACACAGTATTTAGAAATCTGCCTTCTGATCAGCCAACCCAGTTCCGCTCCAGACAAGCAGTGGGCCAAATACGTTCTCTTTCTGGTGGTTGACTTCCTTTTTTCTCCTCTTCTGCTTTAACAGCTACCAAGCTAGCTGCCCCTCCGCCACTCTCAACCAACCCAGCTACTGCCGTCTGCTAATAACCAGCCATGAACTCCGGACAGTCTTCCCACCTCTTGGGCTGCCTCTTGATGTTTGCGGCTGCTCTGGCCACAGATCAGATGCCAAGGCTAACCTTCCGGAAAGGTGAGTAACTCGAAGGACAGGGATAGCAGCAGCAGCACCCAGGGCGAGATACTGAAAGGGGGGGTTGAAAGAGAACGAGGGAGATTTGGAAGAGGGAAGGCAACCTGGGTTGTGATGAGTGTTTTCGATGATGGCACTGCTTATGAATGCAAGCTTGGAAATGAGTACTGAGAGCTGAATTTCCACACAGGGTTTGAGTAGGGTTCTTTCCAAAAAAACCAAACCAAGCATGAGTAGGTTTCTAGTCCTCATGGTGGCAAAGATAGGCTTGCAACTGCAGCAATGACGCTCAGTTCTGCCGTACTTGTCTTATGACTTGCACTCTCCCTCACTGAAGCGGCCTCCCAGAACACCTGTGCAATGCCAACTCACTTTTGGATTTTAGGGTTCTATCCAACGAAGGCTGTGCCAACATTGCCACCTTAGATCGCTGTGAAGTTATTTGTTTCTCTGGGGCATGTCACGGCTCTTTCTCCTCTAGCTGTTTGCATCAGCACGTTCACATCATTAGCGTCAGATTCATTTCTGTTTGTTTACATACCACAGGGGCATTGACAGCAGAGATGTCTTTTCCCTATGCATAGTTCCCTGTGAAGAGGGACTGATCATTAACTGCTCTTGAAAACTGTAGCTCTGTGAGGGGAATAGGGGCCTCCTAACAACTCTCAGCACCCTGTACAAACTATGGCTCCCAGAATTCTTTGGGGCAAGCGTTGACTGTTTAAGGGGTGTCTCAGTGCTTTAAATGTACTGTGTGAATGTAGCCTGACATTATCCTTGAAGGCCAAGCCTCTCTCACACTGGGAGGACAGAGGTTTGGCTCTCCAGAAGGGGGGCAAACAGGCCAGGCTAAACTGCCACTGGCTCCCCTTCTTCGCTTGGGCCTTGCAGCTCAGGCCTGACTCATAGGTCAGGAGAGCAGCGTGGGATGTCTTCTTTCCATGGCGCTGCTAAGACACTTATTTCTGAAAACCATATTAGGGCAATGTCTTTATTAGCCTAACCAAAGTGTCCTCACAAAACATTCTGGGGCACAATGTATGTGCTCTTCCAATGAGCAATCAGTTGAGGGGCACATTTAAAAAATGAAGGAACATGCTTAAAATGGCCTCCCCTTCTAACACAATTAGGTAACTTAGGCCCCACTGATACCATACATTTAAATTATTATTTATTGGATTTATATGCCACCCTATACCTACAGGGTGGTTCACAGAATAAAATCATAATATAAAACCACAAAATACATAATCAAAATAAAAACAACAACCCAATAACCCCGCCCCCAAAAGGTCATAGGATGTCAAGGGGCAGAGGGTGTTAAATCGCTGATAGCAGCAGTTAAGAGGCCCTTATTGCCCACAATTGTTGCAGCTCCCTGTGAAGAGGAATGAATTGTTAAACCACTCTGGGAACTGTAGTTCTGTGAGGGGAATAGGGGCCTCCTAACAACTCTCAGCACCCTTAACAAACTATGTCTCCCAGGATTATTTAGAGGAAAGCCATGACTGTTTTAAATGTATGGTGTGGCTGTGGCCAAAGAGACAGTGCCCCTGTCTAAGGCCAGCTGGCAAGTTTATGGTGTCAGAGGTCAGATTCAAACAAGGGCCGCCTTGATATTTTCACCGCTACAGCCACACCACCGTCCATATGCACCAGCTCATATGTGTCCGTGTCCATACACATTCATTGTGCACCAGTGTAGCATAGTGGTGACAGTGGTGAACCTGGAACTGAGAGGACCCCAGGTTCGAATCTGTGAAGTTCATTGAGGTGACCTTAGAGCAGTTCCCCATCTCTCTGGGAAGACCAAACTGAGGAATTTGCTGCTGTAGGATGCAATGGTGTCCCATCAGCTTTAGAAGGAGGCTGGGCAAATCAACAGAGGCATAGGGAGTCTCTTTCTAGGAGCTGAGGTTCCTTTGGCCCCTCCAATAAAATATTTGAGGTGGCCAGCCCTCCCCTCCTGAAGTTGATGTGTTTTGTGATTGATTATGCAGGGCAGGGCTTACCTGGGCTCCCCCATCTTTTATTCAAGTTGGCACCCCTATGTAGAGGATAAGGTTATCGAAGGGTCCAGTCCCAATGGCTTTGTGTTGGAGGTGGTGTGCCTTTGGTTCCCAGTTGCTGAGGAACATGAGTGGGGAGAATGGCTGCTTTTGCACTCGGGTCTTGCTTTCAAGCTCCCCAGAAGAGGCATCTGGTTGTCTGCTGTGTGCATCCAGAGAGAAAGAGAGAGATAGACATGCATACTGCCTTGAACTCATCAATGGCTGAAGAGCAGTAATTTTTATCCCAGTCGACATCTGCATTGGATTTTACATTGTTTTTAGATATGTCTTTATTGTTAAATCACTTTGGGAAGTTTCAGGGCAAGTGTTTCCTAAATGAAATGAAATGAAATGTCATAAATGAATAGATGGTACTATTGCACACTGCCCCAATCTTGGAGCGGTGAGAGACTCCAGGCACTTACCTAGAGTTTGATTTCTTTAGGAATGAAGGGCAGCAGAGACTGGGATGTCCTTAGGAGATATAATTTTATTCACACATATATACAAGCTGAGCATGGGGTGGAGTGGGGGTGGGGGCTCTAAGCGTTAACATCCCACCAGATCTTGCCTCCTCAGCCAAAACTCCCACATACAAATTCATGGAGGATAAGGATCCACAATACCTCTGCTCTTCCTCCATGTTTGGAGGCAACAATGGTTCTGAATCCCATAGGAAGGGAGAGGGATCTTGGGATCAGGTCCTGCCAGCAGATTTCCCACAGGCATCTGAGTGGCCACCATGGGAACAGGACAATGGACTAGATGGGCCACTGGCCTGTTCCAGCAGGCTCTGCTTGTGTTCATATGTTCTTACACAAAGCCCTTCCACTGACTTATTGTTCCTTTTCCTAGGATGATGGTGGCATCCAGCTGGGTGAGGGGTGTGTGGGAAATGCCCAGGTTCGCCTGGCTACTTCATTATATATATTTTAGGCGACAGGTATAAACGTTCCTCTTCAACCAGGCCTTTGGCTGATTGACATCCTACAGCCTTTTAATTGTATATGTGGGGTGGGAGCTATTGTTTTGTTGTTTTGATTTAATTATTTACTGTGTTTTATCTTGTGATTTTATTCTGTGAACCACCCTGATCTTTTGACGAAGGGCAGTATATAAATAAAATAATAAATACAATACCTGGAGAGCATCATTACCAGATCAAAATCAAAAAACAGAGAGGCTTCCTTCCTCCACACTGGCTTAATTTAGCAGCCCACAGCTCTGGCCACTGAACTGCTCTGTGCAAAGGAAACTTATCAAGTGGCTGGAGGGTGGGAGGAAGACGGAGTGGTGGCAGCAGTTCCTTTGTCAACCCAAAATAGAGCCGGTGTGGTAAAAGCAGCATCTTCCGGCAGTAATTACTCGGACATCTGTGCTGCCGACGTGTAGGAAACAAACAGCAGCTGCTGCCTCTCCAGCCCATTGATTCCTTCTCTCCAATCGCTTTTTGCTGTGAGATGGAGACTGGAGTGGGCCAGAAAGAGAAAAGTGGGCAGGGGCTGGCTGTAGACTAGATAGGAAGCTGCCGCAGACTAAGTCCAACCCTGTACCATGGAGCTATGGCTTTTCCTCTCCGAATCAAGCAAGGTTCTAGACCACATGTTTCTGAATAAAGGGCTGCTTTTAATAAGAAGCTGCCTTGCACAAAATCAGACTATTGCTCCATCTAGTTATCAGGACTGTCAAGACAGACTGGTAGTGGCTCTCCATGGTTTCAGGCAGTGGTCTTTTCTGGCCCTACCTGGAGATGCCAGAGATTGAAGCTGGAACCTTGTGCATTCAAAACAGATGTTCAGTCATCACACTTTGACGCCCCCCTCCCCCACCCAACCTGGACCTAGGGAAACTCCATGGAGGCTGTCCAATGCAAACTAAGTGCACTTAAACCTCTGGAAGCCAATGTACACAAGACTGTTTCAGGCCTAGGGCCAAAATTCTTGTGGGTTTTTTGGGAGGGGGGGAGGGAGGGGAGGACCCTAAAAATACACTTGTGCATGGGTGGGTGTCGGGAAGAGGGTTTTCTTTTTATTTAATTTAAATGTGGGTTACATAATCTGAACTTCCAACTCAAACTAAATCCTCAAAGTGGAGATTACTATATATATATCATTGTGCACACACCTCCAGGGCATGAGAAATTTTGGGAAGGACCTTGGCTCGATGGGAGAGCATATGTGTTTAGCCAACTGAAGGTCCCAGGCTTTAAAACCCTGATATCTCCAAGTAGTGCTATGAGAGATCCCATCTGAAACCCTGGACTGCTGCTGCCAGTCAAGTAAATAGGATGAATGACCAGTCCAGATGGATGAATGGGCAGTTCCAGTATAAGGAATCTTCCTATTTACAGTAAATCAGCCTTTTTGTTCAGAAACGTGGACTAGAAACATACCGTACTTTATTTTGAGGGGATGAACCCCATAGTTCTGGGGCTGAGCATCTAATGCCTCCACTGCATGCAGAAGCTCCTAGTTTCAATCCCTGGCATTTACTGGCACAGCTAGGAACGTTACTTGTCTGGAATTCTGGATAGGTGATGGTGATGATGCAGTTTGGATAGTCCTGAGATAGATGGAACATGGAACAATGGTCTTCCTAAGTTGCTATGCCTTTGGGAAGGGCCACAGCTCAGGAGTAAAGCATCTGCTCTGCATTCAGAAAGTCCCATCTTCAATGCCCAGCATCTCCAAGTATTGCTAGGAAAGAAATGCTGCCTGAAACCTCAGAGAGCCACTGCCAGTCATTGTAGGCCATGCTGAGCTAGATAGGCTAATGGTCAGACAGACTCAGTATAAGACAGCTTCCCATTTTCTTAAATTCCAGTGGTGCTGCACTTACTCAGGCTGGTGCCCTTTGGAATGAGGCAGCTGGGGGCTCGCTGCCAGTTTATAACTCTGAGAGCCATTCACAGATATACTAGTTGTGTGGAGGGGATGGGTCACCCAGCCAATGTCTGCTGCTCCCATATCAGACTTTAGGGTGACCGCCAGCACCCTAAGAACCCCGAACTCTGCTCTCCGTGTCTGTTCTCAGTCTGGACCGTCTTCCCTTTGCACAGACCCCTGGATGACATCCTTTGCTTTTCAGATGGCAGGAGAAGAGCTGCTTCAGAACATTAAAAATAGGAATGGTCCTGTATCCAGAAACAATTGGCTAGCAATTTAGTTCCCATGGCAACATTTTGCCCAGGCTATTGACACTCTGTCAAATCCAGGTGTTGCCTCAGGATATTGCTGCACTGATAGCCCTGCTCACATAACAACATGCGTGTGCTTGTGTGCATATTTTAAGAATGCTCCCAGAAATCTGACTTGATTTTCTTGCTAGATTTCTTCTTTCTGAAGGGATACCCAGGAATTACCCCTTGTTCTTTTAATTTTAATTAAAAAAACCTGAAGCTTGTAATGTTCCTGTGCAGAAGCTGTCTCATACCATTGTTCCATCTAACTCAGTATCACCTACACTGACTAACAGCAACATTCCCAGGGTTTCAGGCAAGGGTGTTTCTCAGCCCTACCTGGAGATGCCGTCAGAGATTGAATCTGGGACCTTCTGCATGCAAGGCAGAGGGTCTACCACTGAGCTACATCCCTCCATTTGTGCTTCCCCTCACTGCCTTGCCATGCTACTGATGTGCATGTAGGCTTTAAGAAAATATTGCAAGGTTGCATTCTCAATGGGATTGTGTGCACAAGTGCTTAAAATTCTATTTTGTGTTGAGTTTATGCTAGTCCACAGGAGTGCATGTGCGCACATCAGTAAAACACATGCAAGAAATGGCACAGTCAGGTTTGCTTCTTTGCAGTGTTTTGGTGGCTCAGTGCATACTTGTGTGATGTTACTATAGCAAAGAGCAATGAGAAATGCAAATTCGACTTTTTCTCCAATTATGGAATTAATTTTAGGACATCTCCAACTTAAATCAGAATCCAGGTGGACTGGAAGGCTGAGCAGAGTCATCTCACTGGCTCTGCTCAGAAAGGAAGAGAAGGGGTCCGTCTGCTCCATTGCTAGAAAAGTCAAGGAGAAGAACTAAAAGCTAAATCAAAGAGGGAGCTCTTAGTCTCTGTTTCTATATGTTGGGAGGGGTTCATGCTCCTAGGTGTGCTTGGTCCCCAAACCGACCACTGCAGCCCTTGGTGTCTCCAAAAGTTTGCCTACCCTTGCTCTTACAGGCCAGCTCAGTGTTTTAATTCTAATCTGAACTGTATCTCACCACTTCCTTCCTCTAAGGTTGTGGTGGGTTTTCATTCAGAGAAGTACTGACAGTTTCAGCTCAGAGTGAATATTGCTGCAGATGTTGGCAAGTATTGTTGGTGTGTTCATTGGCTGAAGGGCCCGAACGGATGCATGGGCAGCTAGAGACCCCGGGGCACAAATATAGCCCCAGTGGCTTCCACAGGAACCTAGAAACTTGCCTTCTATAAATTCATCTGATTCAGTATTATCTGCCCTAACTACCAGCAGCTCTCCTAGGGTTGCACATGGGGGTCGTCGTCCCCCCATCTTGCTTGGAAATGCCATGGGACGAACCTTCTGCACATAGAAAAGATGCTCTACTACTGAGTTATAGACCTTTTCATTTGGATCTTGACACAACCTGTGGGAAAGGACCATAGCTCAGTGGGAGAGCCCTTGCAAGCAGAAGGTCCCAGGTTCAATCCCCAACATCCTCCGGGTAGGACTAGGAGAGGCCCTGCCTGAAACTCTGTAGAGTCATTGCCATCCACCGTAGATAATGCTGAGATAGATGAGCCATCTCTGTCTAAGTAGGCTCCCTATGTCTCTGTGTCCTTGTGCATAGTCCCGATCCCAAGCAAATGTAACTCTGACACAAGTGTTCAGGAAGCCATAGAAAGCTTGTGTCGATATGTTACTGTTTGGAGTGGGGGCTGCCTAACTGGGGAGGGGGTAGTCACATAGATTCTGTTAACAATGTTCTCCCTATATACCCCTTTCCTGCCGCAAAGTTCAAGTGTTCTAACTTTGCATTTCCTAACCCCTACCCTTGATAAATCACTCTCTCCCTTTATTTATTTGCTTCCTAGATTCTAGGTTGGAAACCTCCAACCAAATTTCCTGGGCAGCTGTTTTGCCCATCTTTGCCTTTGGAGGGGGGGGGGCTTAGCATATAAGTTATCATAGAATCGTAGAGTCAGAAGGCACCATGAGGATCATTTAGTCCAACCCCCTGCAATGCAGGGATTTGCATCTGTCCCATACAGGGATTGAATCTGCAACCGTGACTTTATCAGCACCATGCTCTAACCAGCTGAGCTGGCATTGTGACGTCAATGCATCTTGTCCTTACTGCTGGTGCATGGAAATGCTTGGGCAGTGAAGTAGGATGCTGGCCCTGCCCTCACTTCTCCATCAGGTCACCATGGCTCTGCAAAGTTAAATGGGTAATTCCCAACCTGTCTGTGGGCCCAAAGGCCCCCCTCTAAAAAAGGAGGAACCTATTCCCGGATTCTGCCTTTCCACCTACAGCCCATCAACCACCATTGGGGCATGTGGTTAATCCTGCCCTGTGTGTGCATCGGGTGCAGCCAAATTCTGTTGCAGCATTTCCTGTGTGCAGAGGAGGAGGCCCACAGTGACTGTGGTAGAGATGGATGCAAAATTCAATTCCGTTCACATTTAAAGGCCAGCTGACCTAATCTGAACTTTCTGAAATGAGATGTGAACCAAAAGGCAGCCATCCTTTGAAATTCGCACTTTGCCGAATTTTGCTATTTATTTTCTCTTTACATTTATATCCCACCATCCTCCGAGGAGCTCAAGATGTGACATACATAGTTCTCTTCCTCCCCATATTATCTTCTCAAGAGCCCTGTGAGGTAGGTTAGACTAAGAGTGAGTGACCAGCCCAGGTTCACCCAGCAAGCTTCATGGCTGAGTGGGGATTTGAACCCTAGTTCCCTTAGTCCAACACTCTAACCACTTCACACCACACTGGCTCTTGGGAATATAGTTCTCCAGCCAAGTACTGTAATGTGTACAAAAAGGCACACAGTACAGTAGTGTATAATGTCAACATAAATGCCTATACTGTTGAAAATAACAAACAAAATGCATTGTATGAGGGAAGTTTGCTTGCAAAAGTGTGTACATTAGACCAGACTGCAAAAATGTGTTTATTAGGAGATATGCACACTAAAATGCTGATTAACTTCTGTGAATATTTTTTTAAAATCTGCAAATTGCTGTGGAAATGTGGAAACTAAACAGGGTGGTGCATCATGTTTTGCCAACTGAGGCAAAAAGGGAAGGTGCTGCTACTGCCACCTTGCTACCTCCCTTAACTGAGTCACAGGGCAGTGCCTGTGAAGTGGCAGTGGCAGGTTCTGGCGATATCTTGCCGGAAGCTTCCACCGCTGCTGCCACCACTTCTCTGTCACTGGCAGGGGTGGGTGGGATGCTCTTGGGGGCACGGCCTCAGCATGCCTCATGGGTGGCCCAGCCCTGAAAGGAAATTTTAAGACTGGAAGAATTGGAAACTTAGAGAACAAAATTGACAGATTTGCCCAACTCTCACCTGGGATAGCATCTTTCCAAACAGAAATCACACAAAGAAGCACATGTTTTCAGAAAAAGAGCTGAGTAAAGAAAGGAGGGGTTTGACCTGAGGGAGGAAGGAAGCCTAATGGAGCCCTTATGAGCATGTTTCGGTTAACTATCAAGCCATTTTCTGATGGCAGGAGGCAGGGTGTTAATTATAGGAAATGGATCTCATTCAGGACATGTTTCTTTAAAAGGGACTGTCAAGATTGCAAGCACACATTTTACTCAAACTCAGTTTCCTGTTAAGCTACTGAAGAGTTTGGGGTGATGATCTAATTTCACTGCATTCAGGGCCGTCTTACCCATAGGCCGTAGTGGTGCGGGGCGCCAGGGTGCCAGGCTCTCAGGGGCACCAGGCCAGGAGTCTGGGGCCCGAGAGCTGGAGTCTGGAGAAGCAGCCATAGCAGCGGGTGATGGCCAGAGCAGAAGAGGGGAGCCCCAGGCCCCTCAAGGCCTCGCTACCCCGCGCTCCACCAGAAATGGCGCCCCACGAGGCTGAGCGTGAGGCCAGTGGCGGGAGTTCCCCGCGTCTTCCTCTGCTGTATTTGCCCTAGCTGGGCCTGGCCTTGGCACTGGTGGCAGCCTTGCTGGCCGCAAAGTACTATCAGGACTTGGTGGTGGCCCAGCGGCAGATACTGGCGGAGGGAACCTCGCCACAGGGGATGGAGAAATCTTTGCGAGGCGTCTGCAGGGAGCGATACTGGAAGTCGGGGCTTCTTGGGGGGCAGTGAAGGGGAGAATGAGCAGAGTCAGGGCTGGTCTTGTGTGGCTGAGAAGTTGGCGGGCAAAAAAAGGCATTTTGGGGGTGCCTTTTGTTCTGCATTTGGGGAGCCTTTTTGTTTTGCAATCTGTGTATAGTGCAGCCCCGGAGCTGCCTGTTCAGAAAGGAAGCCTTGTGACTTCCAAGTAAAGTGTGTATCGCATTGCAACTTCACAGTGCCGTCCTCTCCCAAGTCCCGTGTGGGATTCTTCAGCGGGATATCCCAGTGAATAGGCTGGTAGCCTGAGGTTTGTGATTGTCCATGTGCTTGGGAGCAAGTCCGCTTGAATACCACGGGGTGCCCTTCTGCGTAGACATGCATACGCTTGCAATGTAAATATACCTCACGTAGCATTTAATGAATGTAGGCAATTAACAGCCACAGGGATGGGATCGCCGTCATTGCACATCTTCCGTAACATTAGTCATCCAATGAAGCACGATGGTGGGAGATTCATAGGCACAAATTTATTCACCCTGTACAATCCAGATGTTGTTGAACTACAACTCCCACCAACCCAAGCCATCAGATTTGGGGGCTGGTAGGAGCTGATGCGAATTGTACTCCAACAACATAATATGGGGTGCGCCACAATATCTGCCCCTGCAGTACATAGTTGAACTATGAGATTTGTTGCCACAAGCTGTGATGATGGCTACAGGCTTAGATGATGTGTGTGACATGTTCATGAAAGGCATGTTGTGGCTGTTAGCTATAATGGCTACCTAGAAATCTCTGTGTTTGTCCGAATGCCAGTTGCTGGGGTGGCTGTCTTGTCATGGTTGTGGGCTTCCTAGAGTATTTGGTGTGTGATGCAGAACTAGATTTAAGTATTTCCAAGTGGGAAGTGCCAGGCGCTGCCCAGGAATTCGAGGAAAACAAAAGTCCTTTGGAGGTTTTTAAGCAGGGGTTGGATGGCCATCTGTCATGGATGCTTTAGTTGAGATTCCTGCATTGCAGAGGGTTGGACTAGATGGCTCTTGGGGTCCCTTCCAACTCCACAATTCTGTGATCTCCAGTGCCAGAGGCAGCATGCCTCTGAGACTGTGTGCACACCATACTTCAAAGCACATTTAACATGCGCACGTACTACAAGAATCCTGGGAACTGAAGGATGCTTGAAAATGCCACTCTAATGTGTAACTACAGTTAATAAGATTCTTTTTGGGTGGGCGGGTGCTTCAGAAGTGCTTTAAATGTTTGGTGTGTATGCAGCCAGAATATGAGTTACTGGGGAATGACAGAGAGAGGGCTATGGTGCTCATGTCCTGCACAAGGGCTTCCCACAAACATCTGGGATGGTCACTGTAGGAACTGAATGCTTGACTAGATAGGCTCTTAGTCTGATGCTGCAGAGCTCTTCCTGAGTGAGGATATCCCAGAATTCTTCTTGACATATAAGCATTGTTTTTAAGTGAACAGGGAAACATTACTGGTGGTTCTTTTCCTCAGTACTGTGAATGAGGTACACCACGAGGTGCCTGGCTTTGCTCAGTTGCAGACACCGGTGTCTCGGGTTGCTTTGTTGCCCTGGGCTGGGGGGCGGGCAGATCTTTGCACTCCGGCGCCGCATATGCTTAAGACAGCCCTGACTGCATTCACTTCCTCCTTATTAGAATGAAAAGTGTGGGCATTCATTGCACTTTCCTTGCTTCCCCATTTCCACATGCAGCAGCCTCAGGATGGCTGCAGCGGGCAAGGATTAGCATGGAGCAGGTTATGGCTACATGAACACTCTGCTTTTCTCATTAGGGACTCATGGTGACATATATGGTTCTCTTCCTCCCAGTTTACCCCCACAACAACCCTGTGAGGTAGGCTAGGGTGAGAGATAAGTCAAGGTCATCCAGTGAGCTTCATGGCTGAGAAGGAGTTTGAACCCAGGTCTTTGAGCTCTTAGTCTGACAACTCTAATCAACACATTTCACTGGCTCAGGTGGCTGCCAAGATTTGGTTTCTTCTTTTTCTCCCCAGTATTTTTTCACTTGCTCGCCAAAAAAATGGTCACAGATCCAGACTTAGAAAATTCTCTACCCTTTGTCAAAGACAAAACTTTTAATAATAAGAATACCTAGCTGTTGCTGCTTTCAAACTTAACACTTCTCATCATTGTAATCCTACCGACACCCTTGTAAGGTAGGCCAATTATTATCCCCCATTTTTTGCACAGGGAGGGTGCAACCTGTACAGGCTGTGGTCTATACTTTGAGAGTGAATGCAATCAGGCAGACCAGCTAAACCAGCCCTCCTTCCTCTTTACTGCCCCTGCCACCAGAGTAGACACAGAACAGGGGGGCGGTGGAGGTGGCAAAGAAGCATGGCCCTCTCCACGCAGCCCAGTCCCCTGGTGGAGATGCAAATCTCCTGTTTTCCAGTCTTCCACTTGATTGGTTCATGAGCAGGGAGGGGGGTAATGACCTCCCCTCCTCACAGATTTGCACAGCTCAGCTGGGGAGAGGGGTTGTATGTGCTGTGTATGTGTGTGAGAGGGACAGAAAGTGGTTTGTGTGACCACGCCAACTTGTGGCCATGTCCGTCCCAGAAGGCTGGCTATGGGTGGATGATGCTGCCCCACCCCACCCCCCACAAAAATTATTAGCCACCCATAACTTTAGGGGTCACAATAATTTCTGAAGAGGTGTTCTAAAAATAAATGAACCTAACCATCTTTTCTCCTTCCTCAGGGGATTCCAGCCGAATAGTTTTCTCATTCCACCGAAAGGGGGTTCAGAATTACGACACTTTTCTCCTGAGCAAAGACGGGGCAACTCTCTATGTGGGAGCCAGAGATGCTATCCTTGCTCTTGACATCGGCAGCCCTGACTCCATCAGGCTGAAGGGTGAGGTGAGTGGGAAATGGGGATTTGGGATAAGACGTGCTGGAGGAAAATGAGGGGGTGGGTCTGGCATGGCGTTCTGGTGATGACAGGCCTTTTGCCCCCTCTCACATAGCTACCACCTCATTTCTTTAGAAAGCTCAACCCCCAGGGGGTGGCAATTTCTTTGAATCCCAAATAAATACAAGGAGAAGCAGGGCTAGGCACCAATCCCCCTTCTCATTTCCTCAAGATCAGCGTGGCTTACTTTTGCCCAGCAAAGCCTGCCATTATAAGATCACGAACCAAAGGCTCCTAGGCTCGTGAGGGGGATCGTGCCTAAAGGCAGAACTGTGTATAGTCAAGACATAGGGTTCAATGGTGGGTGGGATTGCGGCTCTTTGAGTTTAGCCGCAAGAACGAATTTCCTAGAATTTCTTTAGACTCAGATAGAAAATAAGAGGAAAGAGTACAAAGATGAAAGCAGAACAGTACGTCAAAAACAAAAGAAGCAGTTCAAGCCAGGACTAGCTAAACTGTTTCGGTTCCTTACAGGCAGGTTTCTGGACACCTCAAGTACAGGAGTCTTATGTGGGGGTTGTGTTCCGGGGGATCGTGCCTAAAGGCAGAACTGTGTATAGTCAAGACATAGGGTTCAATGGTGGGCGGGATTGCCAAAGTCTTTCCCACCCCAGATGCCATGCCCCTTGCCACCACCTTCTTAATTCCTTTTTTTTTTTTTTGCCAAGCCTGTAAAGCTGAATTCGCACAAGTTAAATGCATGTAAGTTGAGAGCTTACTGTGTAGAATTTTATATTTACGAAATTCTTACTGTGTAGAATTTTATATTTACGAAAGCATATATATATATATATATATATATATATATATTACTTGTACCCAGCCCATCTGGGCGGCTTTCAGTAGAATATAAAAGAACCCACCAAAATATCAGATGTTAAAAGCTTGCTGATACAGGACTGTCTTCAGATGTCTATGGAATGTCATACAGTATAATGATTTATCTCTTTGACATCTGATGGGAGTGCGTTCTACAAGGCAGGCACCACTACCAATAAGGCCCTCTGCCTGGTTCCCTGTAGCTTTGCTTCTCGCAGTGAGGGAACCGCCAGAAGGCCCTCAGAGCTGGAACTCAGCTTCCAGGTTGAACAATGGGGGTGGAGGCACTCTGCACTGATGGTCCAACTCATTGAGGACCACAGGATTATATAACAACAGCCCTCTCTTAAAAGGTGCCATCCCAGGTCCTGTTTAACCAGCAGAATTAGCCAGCTGATCACCTTAACCAAAATAATGTCCAGGGGCCAGAGACAGGTGGCTGTAAGGTGGGGATAAGCCACCTAGTGAAAACCGCAACATTATCTCAATTTGTGGACAGGACTTCTCCGTTTACAGATAATAGAGGAAGACTCAAGTATCTTAAAAGGGGCAGACTGGGGACAGCAGAAATGTGCCACAACTGGCACTTTTCCAAATGTTGTGGTACCGTTTCTCTAAGTGGGCAAAAAGAAGCATGTATTTGGATAGGGAGGGGAAGAAAATAACATGCAAAAAATGTGTTATATTATTAGAGGAAACGGCATGCTGCAATTTGCTTATCAGCCCTACAATGCTGACAAATTTCACGAGGGCGTTAAAAAAACCCCGCAAAGGGATATGTGGAGAATTGAATTTTAGACTGGAAGAATGAGAAACTCAGAGAATTATTACTACTACTACTACTGTTATCTAAAGTCTTTCCCTTTTCCTGTGATAGATACTGTGGGGCCCCACAGCCACAAAAAAGGTTGAGTGCGTCTTCAAGAAGAAAAGCAATGAGGTAAGATATGTCTATGTCTCTCTGTGTGTGAAGCATTATTTCCTTGCTTAGGAATTAGAACTTAGTCTGTATGTGTGTCTGTATGCAGCAAATATAAAAGCAGACCCTGAGTGGGGTGGGGGTTGAATCAGGGCCAGTGGACATGATGCTGACAAAGGGGTAGCTTAACTCTTTCTTCCTGCATTTGGCTGGTTTCGGTCCCTATCTCCACTCCAAAACTGCTGCCTGACCCATGGGGTGGGGGTAAGATATAGGAAACTCAGTTGTGCAAGAAGAAGCAGCATAAAACCAGGGGTGGTTCTGCTTGCAGGTCTCCTGTGCCATGTCTAGTGTGCCTTCAAATTGGTATTTTCTGTGGGGCCAGGTAAGGGAGGAACAAGTCGGTCCAGACATATACTCAACACACCCTAAAATGGCTTCAGGATTGTGGGATCTACTCTGGGTGGGTGGGGGGTTGTCTGTGTTTTGGGGATGAGAGGATTACTTGCTCTCTCAGATCCATTGGTGCCAGTTGCAAATCATGTACATTGACAGTTAAGAGAATTTTGAGCCCAGGAGTTTGTTTTGAGTGCTAGAACTGAATAGAGATCACAGTCCATAAACACACACACAGAGAGAGAGCCATTCCTGGTCTGCTTGCTCTGCCCCCCACCTTATTTCTTCATTCCAACAGTATAATTTAAGGGGTGGGTGGGGGTCTTTGTTCCTGCCATTGTTAAACTGTTGAGAATCAGAAATCCTTGCCGGTGTATTTCGAATCACCCAGGGCACTTGTCAAAGCAGAATTATACACAAGTGTCGCTCCCCCTGGTGGATAGTTTATTCATTTGCTTATTGGGGAATTTATAGCTTGTCTTTGGACAAGAGAGACCCTCAGGGAGCTGTAATGAAAAACAAACAGACAGTCTTGACTGTAAGCTGATTAAACAAAGGGGGGAGAGAGAGAGGGAGAGAGAAAGAGAGAGAGAAGTGGGGGGCAGCAACCTCCCATACTTGAAACTAAAAGCCAAAGCTTGTCTGGATAAATAGAAGTTTGGGGTCTATATAAAGCTCTTGAATCTGTCAGACCTGAGCAGGTAATTTGTGCCATAACTGTTGGGAGCCACCACCAAAAGGCACTCTTCTGGAGTGCCTACCAATCCTAGCTGATGGCGGGGCTTTGCTAGATTTTGAAGAGCAGGATGGTGCCTCTGTGTCATGGCCCCTGAGCTTGCACAGCCTCCTGAGCCAGGTGAGACTCATTGGAAGAGGAAGAGTTACCCCAGGAAAGCAGCTGTAAGAAGGGCCCATAGCCCCGGAGACAGAGCACATGCCTCCCATGCAGAGGAATTGCAGGCTCCCATGTTTTAAGGAAACAAATAATGCAGGTGTTACCTCTTAACCACTTCAAAAACCCATTCGAACTTGCAAGCAGAAAAGGGGCTGCTTTCGCGTGCATTCTGTACACTGTAGGACACAGTTGTGCATTTCGACAACCTCCCGGTGGAAACTTCCTCTGGGATGCAAATTTAAGTGGCAGATGAATCTTGATTTCCCCTCTTCATTTCCACAGACAGAATGTTTCAATTTCATCCGTGTCCTGGTGCAGCTGAACGACACACACCTTTACGCCTGCGGGACGTACGCTTTCAGCCCCACCTGCACTTACGTTGTGAGTTCCTGGGGCAGAGAGGGAAGGGGGCGGGCTCCACCAGGCTAGCAACTAACCAAGGGGTAGCCAAGGTGGTGCCCTCTGCCAGTTGTTGGACTCCAGCTCCCATCATTCCCAAACACTGGCTATGCTGGATGGTGCTGATGGGACTTGTGGTCCAACATCTGCAGGGTGCCACATTGGCTAGTCCTGGACTGGCGAAAACCTCTGCATCCTTTGTGATGTTGCATCTAATCTCCAGGGGAGCACCCATTGGATTTCCAGACTGCTATGCTGCACCCCTGAACTATAACTGTCTCAGGAGACCCAATGGATGCCTTGTACCACCTGCCCACCCCTTAAAGTGGAGCAGCCTAGTAACTAAGAGGCTGAGGCAAAAGACCAGAGATCCCTGGTTTGAATCTTGCTTTGCCATGAAGTCACTAGATGAACCTTAGGCAAGCTGTTCTTGCACACATCTCAACTTCCCCAATAAGAGAGAGAAGAGAGAACAATAAGAGTTTGGTTGATTCTCAGAGCTTAGTCTCACCATTTTCCAAACACAGAGCCTCATCCAGACACAAAACTTTGAGGTTTTCTACAATCAAGCAGTATATATATATGTTGGTGCTGACCTTTAAAGCCCTACACGGCCTCGGCTCAGTATACCTGAAGGAGCGTCTCCACCGCCACCATTCTGCCTGGACACTGAGGTCCGCCTTCGAGGACCTTCTGGTGGTTCCCTCACTGCGAGAAGTGTGGTTACAGGGAACCAGGCAGAGGGCCTTCTCGGTAGTGGCACCTGCCTTGTGGAAGGCCCTCCCATCAGATGTCAGGGAAATAAACAACTATTGGACTTTTAGAAGACATCTGAAGGCAGCCCTGTTTAGGGAAGTTTTTAATGTTTGATGTTTTATTGTACTTTTAATATTCTATTGGGAGCCACCCAGAGTAGCTGGGGAAACCCAGCCAGATGGACGGGGTAGAAATAATAAATGATGATGATGATGATGAAAAAATCAAATGAAACCAAAACAAAAAAAAGCTTACTGAACATCTGTGAACTAGTCAAGCATTCCTGCTTGACCTAACCTAACCTCCAAGGTTGTTTGGAGGATCAGAACAAAGCAAGGGATACACATAAGGCACCCAGAGCGTCCTGGAGGAAGAGAAGACCCATGCCCAAAATGCAATAGATAGAATTATGCAAGAAGAGTTATGCAAAACTATATTAGGAAGAAATTACGTTTCCCAAATTGTGCAGCAAATAGGGATGCTTGCTTTCTGAAGGACACTTTCCAATATATTTTTTTTCCTTCTTTTCCCCCTTTTCTTTCCCTGGCTTGCTAGGACCTGGAGAATTTTACCCTGGCGACTGATGTAAACGGCAAACCTCTCCTCCTGGAAGGGAAGGGCATTTGCCCCTTTGACCCTCAACATCAGAATACAGCAATCGTAGTCGGTGAGCCCTTGTAACACCCCAGAATCATTCCCTGTCCCCCTCTCCTGCCCAACGACACATTACTGAAGGCTCAATTTTTTTTATATATAATATTTATTAAGAATTTTTCAATACATTATAAAAAACAAACAAAATAACATATACTTTTACAATTACCATATTTTCTTCACTTCTTTGGACTTCCTCACATCTCTCGTTCCTGCATTCCAAGTTTTTCGAGCTTTACCCAGCAATTTATTACCTTGTATCAATTATTAAATTAAAGTTTCCCAACATTATGTCCCTAATTTCAGATAATTTTACCCAAACCTTAAAAACTTAAACTTTGACTTCATGTTTATCCAAAATTTATCTTATCCAATGTTTCCATTTATCTTCATATTCCCTTTAACTAGTTTAATGGAACCACATTGTTATTAATCTTGCATCTTTCTTAACATTCATACAATTTACAATACTTTTGTAAATAGTCCTTAAATTTTTTCCAGTCCTCCTCCACGGCCTCTTCTCCCAGGTCTCGGATTCTGCCGGTCATTTCTGCCAGTTCCATATAGTCCACATTACTGAAGGCTCTAATCCAACCTTCCCCATCCAGATGTTTTGGACTACAACTCCCATCAGCCCCCACCAGCTGGCAATAGAGGCCTGTGCTGTTCCCGGACCCATGCTGGTGCCTTTCCCAGGGGTGTGCACTGGAGATGAGATGCCCATTCTGGGATTTAACTGTTATGGGCCCTGGGGAGGGAGCTGAAGGGTGGGGAAGTTAGCAAAGCATACTGACTGACAAGATGTTTAGAAAGGCAAAAAGTGGCAGCAGTGAATTACCAGAACTCCAGAAAACAGGGACTGTTCCTTAGAAGGAATCATCTTGTTTCCTGCCTTTGCAGATGGTGAACTTTACACGGGTACCAGGAACAACTTTCAAGGCAATGAGGCCATCATCACTCGCACCCTGGGCAGCAGGACTGTTCTGAAGACAGATAACTGGCTGCATGGTAAGAGCAGAACTGGAGGACTGGGGAAGGGGGAAGGGTCTTAGTCCAACCCCCAACTAGAATCCAGTGACTCCCACCATCCACCATGGCCTGGTCACCTAGGCAACTGATAAGTTAATGGATTGGTACCCAGAGAAGATGCATCTCCTAGGCAACAAGCTTTCGCCTGGGGATTCACGCCAGCTGAGTCAAGAACTGGGAGGGCAAAGGGGATCTCATGTCTGGCTTCCCTCTCCAGGTGATGCAGCTTTCGTGGCCTCCTTCAACATCCCAGTCGACGACAAAGTCTACTTTTTCTTTGGGGAAACAGCTAAGGAGTTTGACTTCTTTGAGAAACTGACTGTCTCCAGGGTGGCTCGTGTCTGCAAGGTGAGCCGTCTCAAGAATCAAAGGAGCATATTTTCTGTGGCAAAGCTTTAGCTCTTGAATGTCTGAAGGAGTAATACATGAGCATGTGTAGAGTGGCTATCCCTTGCCTTCATTCATCACATATCTGGGATTGGAAAAGAGGGTTTCCCAAGAAGGAACTGGAGCCAGAATTTAATTTTAATTATTTTGCTAACATATTGGAAAGGTTTTTCCTTTACAAAAAAAGACAACAATAAGGCCAAGGTTGGTAGTTTGGAGCAAGGAGACTTAATAGAGATTTATTCCCTTTTGGACAATAGTGGACTGCCAATGATTTTCCCTTCCCCTCTCATAATGCTTGAATTATAAGAAGTAGATTTGGGGCAGACGAATGAAAGGACGAAGTGTAATTTGAGAATCCACTGGCACAAGATGTACTGATGGCTGGTAACTAAAATAGTTTTTAGTTTTGGATTTTTTAAAAAAGTATTGGACAAGTTCACAGAGACTAGGTCAGCCAGTGGCAATTAATTAGGACTTTTGTGTTCAATCTCCCTCTGAATATCAGATGCTTTCATGCCCCTGCTCCTATCCATCCTTCCTGAAATCTCTTAACTGGAGACCAGAACATAAGGGGAGCTTCTGCTAAATCAGAAAGGATGCCTTTCTAGGGTTGCTTTCCCAAAACTGTTGCCCACCAGATAGTAGTAGTAGTAGTAGTAGTAGTAGTAGTAGTAGTAGTAGTAGTATCATCATCATCATCATCATCATTTCATTTATTAGCCTTCACCAGTGGATCAATGGGCAGGTTGCAACAATTTAAAATTCAGAATTAAAGATAGGAAAAGCAGTTAGGGGTGTTGTACTACTACTGCCATTATCACTGTCCAGTTAGGGCCAGTGACTCCAGCATTGCAGCATGTTCCTTTGGGTCCCTTCCAACTCTACAATCTTATTACAGTGGTACCTCGGGTTACAGACGCTTCAGGTTACAGACACTTCAGGTTACAGACTCTGCTAACCCAGAAATAGTACCTCAGCTTAGGAACTTTGCTTCAGGATGAGAACAGATATCGTGCAGTGGCAGTGCAGTGGCAGCAGGAGGCCCCATTAGCTAAAGTGGTGCTTCAGGTTAAGAATGGACCTCCGGAACGAATTAAGTTCTTAACCCGAGGTACCACTGTATTCTGTGAACATTTGTAGGGTTGCAAGCTATGGAAGGTTGATCTAATGACTCTAGCATAGGGATATCAGAAACCGCTGGTGAAAATTGAAAAGGAAGTGAAAATTGCTGCAATCTGTGCTTCCGTCTGTGGCCAGGAATGGAAATCAGTCAGGTGAATTCTATTTGTACTTGTTCACATAATTTTGTTGGGTTTTTTTAAGCACACAAACAATACATAATGAATGGCTTATTAAACATTGTTATAACGTTTCTCTTTTACATTGCGATGAATGTAACTTCACAATTTACATAACTTACACTAAACAGCAGGCAGCAAGATGAATAACATAGTAGTTGGTGAAATCTGAACTGCAGTGGAATGGAAGCAGCTCTGATTGTGACAAAATGCAGTTTGGAGAGGAAATCACTGCTTTTTTACATCCCAACTCCAGCATCTTGCTGTTTCTCTCAGTGGTCAACCAGACTCCTCTGGGAAGCCCAGAAGCAGGGCACCCATGTAGGGAACAGCTAGGAACTGAACCTGAGACCTGCCTCCAGATCATAGGTGGCAAACTTCACACAGGCACAATGAACAACTTTTCAAGTGTGTATTATAAATAGTTAAATAAATGGGAAGAAAAGTCACATTGCACATCCTCAGTGTGAGGACTAAGCATATGCTTTTACCACTGTTGTTTAATACATCGTGATTCAGGTTTCATTATAAAATCAAGGGCAAAATGAAGAGAAAAATGTGCAACATTGCATAAAACAGAAAAACAAAGCAAACAGTAACATTGACAGGATTAATACAGACAACCAGCAATCTGATTATTCCAAGAGAGCCATCAGACAATTCAGGGGCTACTTAGGGACCTGAGGGTGAAGGGGAGGTTAATAATAATAATAATAATAATAATAATAATAATAATAATAATATACAGTGGTACCTCGGTTATCAAACGTAATCCGTTCCAGAAGACCATTCGACTTCTGAAATGTTTGAAAACCGAGGCGCAAAGGGAGGTCTGCAAAGTCCATGAAGAAAATTGGAAAAAAAACTCAGCAGAAGCCATTGGACTTCCGAGGCGCGTTCGAAAATGGAAGCATTTACTTCCGGGTTTCGCCATTCAGAAACCAAAATGTTCGGCTTCCAAGATGTTCAGCATCCGAGATATCACTGTCTACTCTTTCAATTGGTCTGCTATCAGGCCAACAGTGAGTAAGCGAGGAAGGGGTTAAATTGTCTCCTTGGTTTGTTAGTGATGCTTGCTTTTCCATCCTCCCTAGAATGATGTTGGAGGAGACAAGGTATTGCAGAGGAAATGGACCACGTTTCTGAAAGCTCAGCTGTCTTGCACCCAGCAGGGGCAGTTCCCTTACACCGTCATCCAACACATGTTTGCCCTCCCACAGCCAGGAGGTGGTGCTGATTTCTATGGTGTCTTCGGTTCTCAGTGGTAAGGCTGTGAGGGTCTTAGTCTTAGTGGGGGTGGGGGAGAAGTTTGGGTTGGTCTGCATTTTAACGGGAACCTCCCTAATCTGCACTTCCCCAAACATTAAATAAAACATTAAATTGGTATCTGAAGAAGTGTGCATGCACATGAAAGCTTATACCCAGAACAAACTTAGTTGGTCTCTAGGGTGCTATTGGACAATTTTTCAATTTATTTATTTATTAAATTAATTGAAACACAACTATCCTTCGAAACTTGCACTTCTCTGAATTTTACAATGTAGTTCTCCAGCCCCAAATTGCATATCTTATTGACAGCAAGAAGCCAAAAGGAATTATATTAGGCAAAATTGTTTATAAAAAAATGTGTGTCAGGAGAAATGCACACTAAAATGCTGACAAATGTTTGTACAGACCTTTTTAGGAAACTATAATAAGGCAAACTGATGTGGAAATGCAGCAAACTTAAATTGAGATTGGAAAAATGAGAAACTGAGAAAAGTTGAAATTGACAGATCACCCACTCTTACCTCAGAATTCATTTTTGGTCTAGCATTGTTCTAATTGGAGATAAATAAATGTGCCTCAGAGAATATGCAAAATTCTAGTGGGGCAACTACCTTGTATATTTCTTTGCAGGCAGGCAGGAAATCTTGGGAGCTCAGCAGTGTGTGCCTTCAGGCACGATGCTATCAAAAAAGCCTTTGATGGGAAATACAAGGAGTTGAACAAGGACTGTTCCCGATGGATGACCTACAATGGCCAGGCCATGAACCCTCGTCCTGGCAGTGTATGTATTGTTCCTAGCATTCTCCTTGCATTGAAGCCAGGGTCTGCCTTGCCCTCTTCTTAATCAAGTTTGATATAAACTTTCCTGCCTTTAAATATAGTTCTTGCACCAAATTGAACAGGCCCTAGAAAGGCAGCCATAACTCATTGGTAAACTGAAGAGGCAACTGTTCTCCAGGTTGGAATGGATGTTCTTCCCATCAGCAATACTCCTGGGCCAAATCCAGTGGTGTATCAAAAAAAAATATTGTAGCTAAAAAGGGCAATACGTGAGCCATGTTGTCTTAAGGTTTCTTGTCCCCTCTGTACCTTTCTCTCTGCCTCTCCATGTGCTTGGGCTGGTGGTAACATGGCAAAAGGTGTTATGTACCCAGCATGCCTGGAATTTTGCTGCCATAAAATGGTTTGTACTGTTGGTCACAAGTTCACCTGGAGGGGTTGTTCAGTTGTGCAACAATGTCAAAGTAATGTCAGGCGAGGAGAATATCTCACTGTACTTGGAATAGTGCTGATGCCAACTGAATAGTGGTGACCTCCCAGTTCACCTAGATCAGCTGTGGACCTTTTCCAAGGTCTATCAAGATCAGGGTGTAGAGACGAAAGGTTCCTTCCATGATGTTGATCTATTTCTTCTGCAGTAGTCGCAGGATAAGATTTTATTCCTTCTGTTGTCCTGCCCAGTTCCAGCCCTTTTCTCTCTTATGGCATTTGGTCAGCTGTAGGTGTCCTTTGGAGGGTCCCCAAAGCTTTCGATTCAGAACACAGAGCAATTCAAGCCTCTATATGTCCTTCCAACTCCCAGCACCTTCCAGATTCACAGACACTTTAGCCCTGGCTGTCATCTTCATAACTACAAGATCATGTCACCCCTAGCCAGGTGAAGGGGTGGGGAAAACCCACTCAGTTGTTTCTGTGACAAAACACCAACATATTTGCACATGCAGATAAGCTACTTGGCCAGGGTATATTGTCTTAACCAAGAGACTGGATTGACCAGTTCAGCAGGTTCACTCTGCTATATTCTAAACTCCCCACTACTAAATCACAGGCTTGGTGGGACCCACAGATATAATCCAAAGCAACCCCACAAACCTACAACAATATCTTAATTATTACAGAAAGAACTAAGTGGTGCTCCTGGTCACTCTGTTGGCTTTTTGCAGCACCATAGCTCAGGGCCAGCTTTGCCTGGAAAAAGGCCCCACATTCAATCTCTGACATCTCCAGGCAAGGCTGGAAAAGAACCCTGCCTGAATCTCTGGCTGCAAGTGGCTGCAAGTCAGTATAGATCTGGGGTAGCTGACGGGATGCTCTCCAAAAGTCGTTGGATGACAGCTTCCAACATCACAAACCATTGGCCATTCTGAGGGCAGCAGCTCAGTACAGGGGTACCTTGGTTCTTGAACTTAATCTGTTCTGGGAGTCTGTTTGACTCCCAAAGCCATTCGACAACCAAGGCACGGCTTCCGGTTGGCTGCAGGAGCTTCCTGCACTCACTCGGAAGCCATGGAAGCCGCATCGGACATTCGGCTTCCGAAAACATTCGCAAACCAGAACACTTACTTCTGGGTTTGCGGCATTTGGCAGCCGATGTGTTCAGGAGCCAAACCTTTCGGGTACCGAGATACCACTGTATAATTTTACAGTAAAAAGCTAGAAGAACCAATCGTCTGATTCAGTCAAAGTCAGCTTCCTATCCTTTATAATGTTTGAGCTTCTTCTCCCTGCAGTGCTCTGTTGGCCCGTCTTCAGACAAAGCTCTGACGTTCATGAAAGACCACTACCTGATGGATGAGAAGATTGAGCCGACCCATAACCAACCTCTGCTGGTGAAGCAAAACGTTAAATACACCCGGATTGTGGTGCACCAAACTCAGAACAGCTTGGGACATCCCTACAACGTGATGTTTCTTGGGACAGGTATGGGTGGTTGTTGTTTGCTTTGGTGGTAGAGATTGAGCTAATTGCTTTGTCACCTCATTATTCCCTTTGACCCAACAAGGGCTGCAACATTTAACCAACTGATGAGCTGAACAGCATTGATCGCAAGCATTTTGATTAATAATAATGTTTTATTTATACCCTGCCCATCAGGCTGGGTTTCCCCAGCCACTATGAGCAGCTTCCAACAGAATATTAAACAGAATAAAACTTCAAGCGTTAACAACTTCCCTAAACAAGGCTGCCTTCAGATGTCTTCTAAAAGTCAGATAGTTGTTTATTTCCTTGACATCTGGTGGGAGGGCATTCCACAGGGGGGCGCCACCACTCCCAGAAGCTAGCTGTCCATCGTGTCAAAGGTCACCAGATAATGTGCTAAAGGTTCATAGAACCATAGAAGTGCAGAGTTGGAAGGGACCGAAAGGGTCTTCTAGTCCCACCCCCTGCAGTATAGGAACCACAACCTTCTCCCATGAGAAGCTGGGAAAACGGATGGTGGTATTGCAGATGCCTTTGTCCATCTTTCCAAGCCTCACCCATCTTAGCTCTTTCTGCTCAGGGCCTAATTTTCCCTTGAAGTCAGGAGGGGCAGCACGAGAGAACAGCCCCCCACCATGGCTTACTTTCTGTCAGTCAACAGAAAGGCAACCCCCTGCCACACAGTTAGGGCTCTGAAAGTGGAAGTGAACCTCATGTATGAGGGAGGATGGACTGCAAGAGGGGAAGAAGTCAGTTCCCCTCACCCACATGCATGGGCATAGCCAAGATTTTTGTGGGGGGAGGTTCAGGCCTTTTCTTAGGGGGGAACAGAATCTCAGTTAACTATGTAGGGGGCAGCTGCCCCTCCCCACCCCCCACCCCTTGGCTACAACTATTCCTACATGCCCCTTTTGGGGACACAGAGCCCTTGATGGGGACAGGCCTGCATTTTAGCAAACCCTTCTGCCAGCACTATGACTCACTTGATACCTTGTCTTCCACAGACAAAGGTGCCCTTCACAAAGCCGTGGTCGTTGGCACCGAGGCTCACATCATTGAGGAGATCCAGCTGTTTGAGAAGCCAGAGGCGGTCCAAAACCTGCTGCTCTCCCCTGAAAAGGTGGGCATCCTTTCTTGCATAGGATTGGGGCAACATACTTTTAAGGGGCTGTATCTCATTAAAAAAAACCACAGGCATCCATCTCATAGCTACACAAAGAGAGAAACAAGAATAAGAATGATAATGACCATAGTCTTCCTCTGCCTGTGCCTTCTTAGGGGATTCTGTATGTGGGCTATTCCACGGGAGTCCTCCAAGTGCCCTTGGCAAACTGCAGCATCTACACAACCTGTGCCAACTGTGTTTTAGCGCGAGATCCTTACTGCGGCTGGGATGGGCAGAAGTGCCGAGATATCTGGGGTGCTACAGAGAACTTGTGAGTATTTGCAGTATCCCTCAGGGATTGTCGCATTAAAAATATAACAGGGCCCCCTAATACGTGCATGATAACTGACACAATCCAGTCACGACATCATAATGTGGTGTTAGCAGTCCCTTCCTAGCTTATGCTGTGCTAAATTTCACATTTGTAGCGTGAAAGAAGCCCGTAGTTTCATGGAACCTCTGTCCAGAAGCAAGCCATCACTGAATACCAGATGCTAGGAACCAATGGCAGGGAACTTCCTTACTTGGAAGCTTCCTAGAAGCATCTGATTGGCTGCTGTGAGAAATGTGATAGTGGGGTAGATGAACTGAAATATACTCAGAGTCGAGTGTGGATTTCATGCTCTTTATTCAGCTCATAGTAGTAAGGAATGCCAGTTCCCCCGAAATGTCTGCTTTATATACACAATGGGCCCCACATGATTGGCTAATTCCGGTATTCTCCTGTAGGCCAGTCAGGTTGCAGATTCACTTCCACCTGGAGTTGGATTGGGTGGCTCCTGCGGACCAATCAGACTGCTGCATTCTGGATCCTATTGTTCTAGGACCAATCAGACTGCTGCATTCTGAATCCTATTGTTCTAGGACCAATCAGACTGCTACATTTTGGATCCTGTTCACTCAGTACATAACAAGGACCCAACTCAGTCTGATACAACATGGCTCAGCTTAATTGCTCCCTAAATGCTAATGGTGTTGTGGTGGCACTAGAGCCTGTGATTTTGGGTTGTGGTGCTCCTTTTGTGAAGCATCCCAGATATAGGTTAATAGCCTCTCATTCCCCCCTGCCCACCTCTCCTCGTTATTTATTTATTTTTCTTAGGTTTATACCCCCACATTTCTTCTGTCATGGAACCCAAGGTGGTGAGCATGTGGTTACGGAGAATACTTGCCTTGCATGTAAAAAGTTTCAAATTCAATCCTTAACATCTCCAGGTAGGACAGGGATAAAACTCCCTGTCTGAAGCCCTGGGAAGTCGCTGCCCAAATCAGTGCAGACATTACTGAACCAGTAATAACAATATAATCATAATCATAATTTATTACTTATACACCACCCATCTGACTGGGTTGCTCTGGCCACACTGGGCAGCTTCCAACAAAAATACAGTGCGGAGGGGATCAAACATTAAAAACCTCCTGAAACAGGGCTGCCTTCAGATGTCTACGAAAAGTTATATGGTTATTTAATTCCTTGACATCTGATGGGAGGACGTTCCACAGGGAGGGTGCCACTACTGAGAATGCCCTCTGCCTGGTTCCCTGTAACTTTACGTCTCGCAGTGAGGGAACTGCTAGAAGTGCCCTTGGAGCTGGATCTCTGTTTCTTGCCTAGACAGCGGGGGCAGAGACACTCCTTCATATATACAGGGCTGAGGCCATTTAGGGCTTTAAAAGTCAGCACCAACACTTTGAATTGTGCTCGGAAGCATATTGGGAGCCAATGTAATTATTTTAGGACCCATGTTACGTGGCCTGGTGGCTGCTCCCAGTCACTAGTTTGGCAGCTGCATTCTGGATTAGTTTTAGTTTTCGAGTCACCTTCAAAGGTGGCCATACATAGAGCACACTGCAGTAGTCCAGTCGGGAGATAACCAGAGCATGTACCACTTGGCGAGACAGTAGCCGGGAAGGTGGGGTTTCAGCCAGCGTACAAGATAGAATTGGCAGACAGATGGACTAAAGGTCTGTATAAAGGAGCTTTCTATGTTTGTATGGGTCATAGGTGCTCACCTATCCAGGTACTGTCCAGACCTGTCCCACACCTGCTTCAGCAAGGTGGCATGAACCTTCTCTCTCTCTATCTCTCTCTGAAATAAAATGCAAATTTTGAGAGGAGAAGTCTGTCGACTGCTGTAACCCACAAGAACTAATTGGGCTCTCCATGGACAGTTGTACCAAATGCCATGTGCTGAAGACAAAATGCAGGGCTTCGTGCTCCATCTGTAGGTTTCTTGGAGGCCTCTGGTTGGCTACAACAGAAAACACTGAATTGGTCTGCTTAGTAGGGATGAAGGAAAAATGTGGCTTGATTCAAAACACTTTTTAAATGAGAATCTATCTAATACATGCTTGCCTAATACATGTGAACTGAAATGCACGTATCTTTCAAGATTCACGCTTCTCCAGATTTTGCTATGCAGTTCTCCAGCCAAAACGTGCTTACAAGAATAAAGGCTTCTATTAGTGAAAAGAATGTGCTAGAATGCATTAAATTAGGGAAATTACTGCAAAAAAAATGCATGTACTAGGCAAAATTGCATGCACATGAAAATTAGTATGAGTTATCATGTAGACTTGTGAGAGGAAATTGCTATCTGTTTTTTTTAAAAAAAATATGCTTTTCCGGTTTATACATTTCACTAATTTTACAATCATTTTAACATTTCAAAACTTGACTTCATCCCCCCTCTTTCTGTGGTTCCTTAGATTTATTTTTAATATCTTCTGCATATCCAAATTAACTCAATTTGCTGATTTATTCATCTGCTTTAAATATATACTCTTATAAAACTGCAGGTTATTACAATAATCCTGCCAATGTTCTTATCTGTTTACAATTTATCTGTAAATATTCAATAAACCACTTCCATTCTTTTATTAAAAGTTTGTTATCTTGATTTCTTATTCTTCTGGTAAGTTTCGCCATTTCTGCATATTCCATAAGTTTTTTGTATCCATTCTTCCTTTGCTGGGACTTCTTCTTTCCATTTTTGGGCGAGTAACATTCTTGCCGCTGTAGTAGCATTCATGAATAAGTTTCTATACATTTTAGGTAGTTCTGTCCCTGTAATTCCCAAAAGAATCTCAATTGGGGAATTTGCAATCTGATGTGGAAATGGGGAAAATTGAATTTAAAATGGGGAAGATTTGTCCTTCCCCGCTTCTTAGCACAACCCAGTAAGGCAGTTCTTACTTTCCTGTCTTCTCTTTGTTCCTAGGAATGACTTGGTGCAGAATATCGAGACAGGGAAGCCGGATCCTGGGTGCCAGCCCAAGAGCGGAATTGGCAGAGCCATACCAAGGACTCGGAATGGCCCTGAAAGCGGTTTGCTAACAAGTTTAGTATGAGCCTTGCAGAGTTTGATTGATTGGCGAAGGTTCTTCCCCTGTTCGGAAACAAAAGGCCTTGTACTTCCCAAGGCTGTTTGTTGCTTTGCGAAAGCAATGCATTTGAAAGCAAGATGCCCGTTTGCTAAAGCCGCACAGAAGTTTCGTTTGGGAAGACCATCCAAGAAAATGATAGGGGAGGGGAATGTGTGTTAGGAATCCCAATGGCTGTGGTCGACTATCTTTGCAACCTCTGCTGCTCCTAAGGATTTTAGATTCATTTCTAGCAGGGAGGAGAAATTTGCTAGACTATGTTGGGGGCAGTGATCTGTCTATGGCAGAAGGGTAGGAGAGGGTTTGGGGTAGCAAACTGTCATGAGCACCCATGTTCACTGTGTTCTCCAGCTGCCTTGGGACAGTCCCTGGTTGTTGTTCTTATTTTATCTTTAAGGGAGATTTTGGTAATGGTTTTTTAAAAAAGAAAAACTTAGCGTGTCCACAGTGTATGTTCCATCAGATTCCAGCTCCCTCCCCTCCGAGGTGAATCTTTTGAGCAAATTCAGCTAGCCAGTCCTGCTAGCAGAAGCCTGTGCAACAGGGATCTCCTCCCACCCACTGCACCCCCCCAAAAAAATTGGCTGGAGGGGTCAGGAGGAGAGAGGAGATTGTTGCATCAGGCAAACAGAAACATTTGCGCTGATGGAGCAATCCCTTAGAGCTATGTTTAACGGTGTGAGATGCAGCTGTGTGCACTAGTGCGCATGCAAACCAATTCATGTGCATGAACGCCAGAGTGTCCAGCAACATGTAGCCAGCCATCAAGCCCACATGGTGACTCTTGAAATGCGAACAGGGATGCTGTAAGTACAAACAATGCATCCGTATTTTTTATCTATGAAATGGTGGAGGACATGAATCACAGCTTCGTTTCTCTTCCTATAAATTTCAGTTATGACCGCTTCGTTCAACACCATGGTGAGGCTGCCCTGCCCGCAGGCTTCCGCTCTGGCCAACTACTCGTGGAACTACCCAGACAGGAAGATTCCGGACAGGCTGATCCTAGAGGACGACAAGGCCCTAGTCATCATCGTGCACGAGGAGACGTTGGGTCTCTATGAGTGTTGGGCCAGCGAGAACGGCTACCAGCAATCAGTGGCGCGCTACCACGTCAGGACCCATGACTCCCCTGCCAGGGTGGACGGAGCCCGCGAATCGCATGCTGATGGAGAGCCAGTGGGGGAGTATCGCTCCTACTGGGTCCAGTTTGTCACTGTGACAGTGCTGCTGTCAATGACCTTGGCCGTCGTGGTAGCGTTGGCCTTTTTCTCCTACCACGACAAGCTGAAAGCGAGGAGCAAAGTGCAGGGCTGCAGCAGCCTCCCTGACGCCAGTAAGGCCTCCGGGCAAGAGAAGGTCCCTCTCAACAGCAGCCAGATCCCCCCGCAAAGCAGCGAATACCAGATGCAGGGCCCTTGCCAGGAAGCTGCCGACAGCTCCAAAACCTGCTGCGTTGAAGTGGGGGGGCCCTTTCAGGACATTGATGCTGACAACAACTGCTTGGACTCGGGCCTGGCCAACGGGGACGACTCTAGAGCGGCCGTGACAGCGGAGGGGATCTAGCCTGGCCTACCTTGTCCCCCACCAGCTGTTGCCAGGAGCAACTCTTACCAATTGCAGCAAATTCACACAGGCAACCTGACAAAAACAAAAAAACCAGAAGTCTTAGCACTACTGTGGTGCTCTTTTGAAACACCACCAGAAAACACAGAGTTACCTCTGATTTCAGTATTTCCCCCCTCCCTGTTTTCTGGTCTGTTCAATGCCACGTAAAACCCAGGGCTTAGTGTCGCACCGCTGGCTGAATCCCTGTCATGCTTTCGTGTCGCCACCTCCATCCATCGGGTGCTGGGCCAGCATCCCCAAACATTCACTCACTGCCAAATCCACAAACCTCTCTGTGAAGTGCTTACCAAAACCCAGAAGGCGGAGTCCCCTCGCTGACTCCTGGTCTCCAGAGCTGTTGGGTTTGGAGATGCGCAGGAGTGAAGGGCAGGTGCGACAAGGAGTGGTTGGGTCAGGGCTGTTTGCTCCATGGAGAGGTAGCAGCCTGGATGTCATGCATCCTAGATGACAACCACAGAGAGAGAGGTTACAGAGGATGTTACTGAGAGGGTGGCAGTTCTTAAGGTTACGGCGATGCAAGACTGGGCTTCCTATGCAGAAGGGCAGCTCAGTGATCATCATGAGGCAGCTCTACAAAGTATAGTGGCACTGTTGGGGCCGCAGAATGGGGATACTGAGAGGACAGAGCCACAGGGCATTCTGTGCAAGGTTCCCAGGAGCAGAGGGGCCCTTGTGCGTTGTTGTGCCCAATGTGGTTCTCAGTTTTCCTTTGTGATTAAGCCAGGCCTGCCTCTGACTTGCATTTGTGGATGAAGAGAGTGTGGCAGGTCTCCATTTTGCCTGCTTTAAATTAAAAAGGAAACAGAAGTGGGGAGGTGGGAGGTGTTTGGAAGGTCTTTCTGTGTTCTGCAAGGAGCGCTCAGGAGCAGAGGAAATAGCCTTACAGTGAGTCGGACCACTGGTCCGTCCTGCTCAATAACACTGACTAGGGTATCAGAAGGGGTGCTCTCAATCCTATGCAGAGACGTCAGGGACTGAGCCTGGAACAGAATGGTCTGCCACTGAGCTGTGCCCTCTATAGCTTACCTAAGGAGTCTTTCTCCACACCTTGCAAAACCACTAGAGGCCCCTTTCACCTGTTTGTAGCAGGTCTGCGTGCTCTGCTCTATAATATACATACTTGCGTAGCTGGGCCATTGAAATTCTGTGCCAAAAAGCAAAAGGAAATCTAAGTTCGCTGCCACAATTTTCATCCTTTTTTTCTTTTAAAAAGGCACAACATGTTTGCATAGTTTATGTTGGTTTTCTGGGTTGAGTGGGCCAGGAGTATTAGCTATGCAAGGCCTGAAGGGTGTCTCCCCACCCCTTGAAATCTTCCACACATACCTACCCCCCTCCAGCTTCTACTATTTCCACAGGCATCACTCGCATACTTTTTCAGGCATGGCCTTTGCAACCATAAGGACTAGATTCTTGTTCCCCTTTCCACTTCCTAAAGCGAAACCTGTGAGTCTTTGAAAGATGGTCCCTGCCCTCGGCATACCAGGTTCTCTGCAAGCCCTGCCCACGTTCTTCCAGAACTAGAGCATGCAACACATAAGAGCTACCCACATGTGGAGGCCATTTTAAATTGCTTGGGTAAAGCAGTGGGCTCCCTTACACCATGGGTGGGCAACATGGTGCTACAGGTGATGGGAATTGTAGTCCAACCACACTTGGAAGGCATCACATTGGCTATACCTACCCTGCAGCTCGGGCAACTTCTACCATCTTCTTTGCTGTGCTGTAGCACCAATTGTCTGATTCCATATGGGATATTCTCCTTATGGGAACAACTCCTCTGTAAGGCGGTTTTATTTTGACAGCCAATTGGTCCTCATGCTGATGCTTACTGTGAGAAGACTCGTTGCTAACTCGTCCCCCTTTTCAGTTGCAAAGTGCTTTACATGCGTTTGGCCTCACAACCCCCCCCCCCCCGTGAGGCAGGTCAGTATTATTCCTCTTCGCCATGTGGGCAGCAAAAGGAGTTTGCCCAACGCCCTGCACAGAGCCAAATCGCGTCTCCGCTTGACACAGGTGCCTTGGCTGACTTGGCAGAGGGATGCCCCTTCGCCATTTGCTTTTCTCCTCCTCCAAAGTCAGCCAGAAGTCTTGGCTCCTGGAACTGAGCCTACAGACAACTCCTTAGAAGTTTTTTGTGCACCCCCCCCCCTATCTTTGTTTTCCCGTGTATGTTGCTCTGCTGACCTCTAGTGAGCAAAACTGCATTCACAGTCGCTTTCAAGCCTTCCTTTTGCCCCTACAACTTTCCTCTGTTAACCTATTTGCTCTGCTTGTGGACAGACCTTGGTTGCTGGAGGAAGGGAGGTGTGTGAAACAAAATTTGTCCCGAGTTCTAAGCCTGTCTTTACGGCCATTGCCTTGGGCATGCAAAACTACTTGCAGTATTTCTTGTTTTAGAATTGCATTGTTTTTGTTGGTCTAAAAGAAGAATTATTTGAATGAGAGACTTCCAAGGTCCAGTGATTCTGCTAGCGCGCTAATGCTCTGGACTCAGTGATGTGGACGTGCCTCGAAGGAAGACACATACGTTGCCACTGAAGGCTGTTTCATGTGTAGCAACCAACTGTACACTTTGGGGAGAGGAAAGGCTTGCTCCACGATGACCATACCTGCACGATTAATCTTTTAGCAAATAAAATTCTTTGTCGTGTCCATGTTTTGCCTTTTTAGGTGTGTCTTTAAAGTGTCTTTGGCCTGCACTGAAGAAAACATGATGTATGAAGAGGACCTGAGTTCGAATGGCGCGTTGTTTCTTCCAAGCAGCAGCAGCAGCTATTGGCATGCCTTGTACACACCTTTCCTCTTTGTGTGTACATATATGTGTCTGTGTGTCTCTGTATGCAAGAGAGTGATGTTCTTAACTGTTGTGTTGGAGTGGCACCTCTCCCAAAAGAAGGGATAGGTGGGAAATCCTAGCCGGTACACCTTCTCACCAGCTAATTAATTTAACTGTATATCAATTGATAATTGGCCATTGAGTTGTGGGGGGCGGGGGAAGCGAAATCTTTAAACGTATACTTAAAAAAACAAACAGGTACTGTCCTAAAGGATTTAATGGGAGTGAAGTAGAATATAGGAGGAGACTTTTCCCAGAGGAAGGAATATTTATATCGCTTAATCTGTCCCCACAACTTCTCAGGTTTTTGCCTATTTATCCTTCCCTTCTGAAGAATAAGCAAAAGCACTCCCATGTTTGCAGAGCCATCAAATTGCGGAGTTGGAACCATCAACTCCAACCCCCTGCAATGCAGGATATCACAGCTCCTTGCACACACCATTCGGCTGCTGTGTACACACTATATACCTAGAATCCTGGGAACTGCAGTTTACACCTCAGAGAGCTACAATTCCCAGCACTCTTAACTGCAGTTCCCAGGATTCATTGGGGGGGTAGGGTGTCCATTAAATGTCTGGTGTGTACACACCCGGTGGCGAGTTGAGAGAGTTGCTCATCATCAAATAAGGAGGATTTTTAAAGAGCTGCTTTTTCTTCCCATGCTCCTTGAGATCCAGATGATGCCCCCCTCCTCACCCCACAACAAAATTCATTTTACCAAGATGGGGGGGGGGAATTATGGCTCTATCAGCTGCTGTTAAGTTGGAGTGACTGAGGCTGGAGAGAGAGATAAAATTGTCAGTTGAAAAATCATTTTCTGTGGTAGCCTCATGCCTTCTGGATGTTTTGGACTCCCAGCTTCATGCTTTTCCTGGCTGGGGCTGATGGGAGTCGGAGTCTGAAATGGCCACTCTGTCAGGGGCTGGTTAGAGTCCAAAACATCTGAAAGGCACCAGGTAAGCAAAGGCTGGCGTGCACAGGTACACATTTCTTCCCCAGTTGCCTCTGGTCAAACAGACTTTTGAAAACAGGAAAATAAAATTTAAAAACTATTTTTGCTTGGCTGGAGCCAGAAATGGGGAGCACCTCAAGCAAGGACCCCCCCCCTTTCAACTTGCTCTTCAGAAAAACACATAACCTCTCTCCAGCCTGATTTGATCTCCTCAATGGAGGAAAATGCATGTCCAACAGGGTGTTTTGTCTGTTGTTCATTGTGTTGTTTATAACTTGTTTTTTTAAATGTGTTTATATGTACTATTTTTATTAAAAAGTTTGATGCATTGTGGTATTAGTGGTTAATAACTCTTGATTATTGTATCAGATTCTCATCTTGGGGCAGATGTCAGAGGCAATACCTGAGTCAGAAGGCTCATTATCCATACTTGCCTTTCCTCTGCTTTTAACAGGCACAATTTAAAGCTCCATATCTGAGTGCCCTTCTTTGTTCCGGAAGCAAAACGTTGACATTTGCTCCAATTCAGCTTTAAAGAGCAGCTTTTCGTGGGGAAAACTCAAGTCAAAAAAGAGGGGAGAAAAGCTTGGACCCTGAGCATTAAAGCATAGCTAAACCCTTAGTCCTCCCCCCACCCTCCACTACCTGCAGCCACTAAGCTTGCCAGATATCAGGTGTGGTGTGCAGTTTTAGGCTTCTCGTTCTCAGGGTCTGTGAGGAAGGCCTCAAATTGCAAGGTGAAGGGGCAGTTGGGCTCTGCCAGGGCTTCTTGGTCAATTCCTTCACCCTGATCTCAGGGCAGTGCTGCTACACAATGATGAACAAGCTCACCTCCAAAGACATCTCTCACCTGAGCTATTTTTCTAGAAAGAGAGGTGCTGGAGCTCCCCATGAATACCTCCCTTGTTCTTTTTATAATGGCAATGGCACCCACCTCAATTCTGGAAAGTTAACGCAGGGGAGGAAGCCGTGTTTCTCACTACCTCAACAACAATTCTCTCAAGTCCCTCCTGGCCAGGCCCAGAGCACCATGGTGCCCCTCAATGTGATCTCCCACCACAGCCCATCACAATTTTATTTAAAACTTTAGCGTGCTTAATCAAAGGGACACTTGCAGCCTGATCCATTTTGTTTTAAAATCCAATCAATTATCTCGGTCCTTTTAAAACAGGCCAAATATATGCAATATCAGGTTGCTCAGCTTGGTTTTTTTCTAATAGCCTTTGGAGTTATGTGTGTGTGGTAAAAAAACACCTTTGATATATATATTTTTTTAAAGCATTTGTCATTTGCTTCTCCCCTTAGCAGAAGTGTTTGTGGTGAGATTGTTCCAAAATTAAAGAGCTATGGACAATTGGTTTTCATATAAAAACAAAGGAGGCAGCCTATCCACCTTCTTCTTTAGCTCTTTATGAGTGGACATTGATAGGGAATTGAAAAATAAAGAACTTATTTCACATCTCCTAACGACAGCCTGGGCCTCAATAGCCTATTTTTGGAAGATCTAGCTAATTGGGATTGTTAGCGTACCAAAAACTTGGCAAATTGCTCTTTAATGTATACAGAAGTCACTGCACTAGAGATCACTTTTTTAAATACCTGGTTTGATTCGATTTCGAATACAAACGTAGAAGCCCATGCACATCCAGTGCCGCCAGTTTATACGGATGTTTGAATTCGCAATTATAGGAAAGGGTTCCATTTGAACCAGGGCGATTAGCAACCATTCAAAGAGGAAAAAATCATTGTTTCTCCTAACTTCTGATGCTATTGGCTGCCATTGTTTGATGTCACAGACAAGCTGAGCACCAAAGGGTTGGGGCTTGCTGAGAGAGGTCAGAACAAGAAACATGAGCCTGGGGGAAGGGTAAGTGCTGGTGAAGGAGAAGACCTTGTGGCCTGAAATATACTCTGAGTTGAGAGTGGATTCCATTCCCTTTATTCAGCTCATAGTGGTGAGGAGGAATATGGCCTAACTGGGCAAAGAGCAATTGAACCTGGGCAGGATAGGCAAAGGGGATGTGGGGGCCTGGAGAACTGATATTTAAAGGATGAGCAGGGGAGGCAGGAATCATTACATTTATTCCAGAGACTTCCATTTATTCCCCCAAAACATCAGGTTCTAGATTCACTCTGGAAATTCTCCTGGCCTCCATCAGACACCATGTTTGGGATAAGGAGGATTTCTCCTCCTGCAGGAGTACAGGTTCCCGCCCCCCCCCCAAAATCCATTTCCATATCAATTTACCTTCCTTGTAAGTGTTCTCTGTTCTGTGCACTTAACTGCTGATTTATTATTCCTTCTGGTAGATGGTGGTCTTGCTAGTTCTCTCCACTTTGAGAACTCGTTCTGGTTGGCAAAGCAAAATTATGAGTCTCCTCTCAGTAACATTGTCCAGGGGTCTCATATGCATCCACTCTACTAAATCCCCCCCTCCTGAGTCCTGTGGGTGGCATCTGAGAGGCTTATAAATCAAGAGGGTTTTTTGAGCTGCTCATAGAAAAGAGTTGGAAACCTAGGAGAGGCCTACATAGGACCCATAAATCCTGCTGCCATGAACTGGTTGTCTTTAAGATTCCATAGGGCATTCCTAGGATCTTCAGTGTGGCACTCATTGCACCCTCAGGTGCCATGCCTGGCCCATCCCATATTTTGGGGGTTTTTTTAATAGTGTATTTTATCACCATTGGAATGTCTGGCTGGAAAATGATTCTCACCTGCTTACCTCTCTTTCCTCTAAATGCTTCTAGGGTCTAGCATTTTTGTTTGGTGTATATTTTGCCTGATTTTCACTAGCTGTTAGGGGAGCAGTTCTTTGCCCTAATTTTCTTTTTCTTGTATTTTGCCTTGGTTTTTTTGTTACTGTTTGATCTGAGGACAACCTTGTCACTGAATCCGTAGGCAATAGGCAGCAGCATAGTCGCGTCAGGCTTTCTGTCTTTTGCTGATTTGTACTTTTCGTTAGGAGTCTTTGCAGTCTTGTAGCAATAGCCCCATATTTCTTGAAGAACATTTCCAAGACTTCTCGGTAGGTTTACGGCCATGAAAAGCTCTGCTTGAGCACTTTGCCCTCTTAGTTTGCAGCTGTTGAATGGCTCAAGTATATCATTCCAGACTTCACACAAAATACCAGCCTCCAAACTGTGCTTTATGTCCCTCGGGGTCTTTGCACCTGACATTTGAGATTCATCTTCCTCAATTCTCTCTGGGGCTCTGAGGATGTTGGCATGTATACCTTCAGCATCGACACTCTGAAAAATTTGAGCATTAGCCACTCGTTTGTCAGGGAGTTTCCACAGTCGCTTCCAGCATATTGCTATTTCCATGTGGGATTCAATCACATTCAGGCAGATTCAGCTTTCACAATTAAGGAAGGTTTGGAACTCTTAAACAACAAATTCACTTTTTGCAATAAAGAAAGTGATTGAAAAATGCACTGGAAAGTGTGGGATTGCAGAGTTTCCAGACCAAGCTCCAAGGGGAGCTCCACATAGAACACACTGCAGTAGTCCAGTCTCAGGATCACTAACCCTTAGATTATACTGGCAGGATAAAGGTAAAAGGTAAAGGTACCCCTGACCGTTAGGTCCAGCCACGGATAACTTGAGGGTTGCGACACTCATTTCGCTCTATAGGCTGAGGGAGCCAGCGTTTGTCTACAAACAGCTTCTGGGTCATGTGGCCAGCATGACCAAGCCGCTTCTGGCGAACCAGAGCAGCGCACAGAAATGCCGTTTACCTTCCTGCTGGAGCAGTACCTATTTATCTACTTGCACTTTGATGTGCTTTCGAACTGCTAGGTGGGCAGGAGCAGGGACCGAGCAACGGGAGCTCACCCCATTGCGGGGATTCGAACTGCTGACCTGATCAGCAAGCCCTACTCTCTGTGGTTTAGATCACAGTGCCACCCAGGATAGCCTAATCCAAATATGTGTCAAGCTGGTGCAGCAGATGAAGCTGATGAAAGGCTCGCTTAGCCATAAGGAACCCTTAGGCCTCAGAAGTGTAGCAACACATTGCTACCTTTTTAGAGGTGACTTCTTCCTTATTTTCTTCTGAATTTCTTGACAGCTACCAAGTTAGCTGCCTTTCTCCTGCTTGCAGAGATCCCAGCGACCACCTGCTGATTGACAACCATGAACCCCAAACAGTCTTTATGCCTCTTCGGGTTCCTCCTGACATTTGCCACCGCTCTGGCCACGGATCTGATGCCGAGGCAACACATCCAGATAAGTGAGTAACTCACAGGAGGACAGAGGCAGAAGCTGCCCCCTGGGGGAGACATTAAAGGGTACCTGGAAGGAGATGAGCAGATTTCAAACCTAGGACTGCCCTATTTCTGAATCTTCCCAGACATTACTGGGATTTCAAAGGCAGACTTGATGTCCAGGGCGAATTTCCGAAAGGCGGTGCTTTGTCCTGGATCTTGGGCAAGTCAGTCGAACAACTTTTGGAGTGTCCTGGTTTTTACTTTTTAAAATAGGGCAACCTTACCAAACCTGTTACTTCAAAGGTAACCCAGGGCATCATTCAGATTGACACCGCCCCCACCCCCAACAAACCTCATAACAGGTATCAACATGCTGTTGTATAAACTGCCAACAAAGCAAATGGTTCTCATTGCTCCCCCTGGTGGAATTTGCTTATAGCAACTTGATTGTTCAGCAGGAAACCCCCCCCCTTTTTTTTGCTAGCTACAGACACCAACGCAGCACCTGCACTTTGGAACTGCACCTGCACTGCTACCACCCATTATCTTCCCTCCACAGTACCTAGCTGCAAGTTGAATGCGCAAGATCCACCTTGCGACTTTCCAATTTCACCTCCATTCTTCCTTCCTTGCTTGCCAAGTCCACCCATTATTTCATCGCCCCCTCTGAGGCCTCCGTAGCCCCCAAGCATCCATATGGGGTTCCCAGTCTGATGCCAGCACCAGTATTGGTGGATGGAAAGGAGGAGTTTGAGGTGGCCCAGAACTTGGACTCTTGACATTGTCCTGGAAAGCTGCAATATCTCACTGACTGCAAGGGCTGTGGACCAGATGAACAATCCTAGGAAGTCATTGCTAAAGTGCATGCTCCAAAGGTGGTGACTCAGTTCCACAAACGCTGCCCTAACAAAGCCAGCGCCTGAGGGTGGCACATGCCCCTCTAACTGCCAGGTTTCAAGGTGCTTCTTTCAAAATGGCGCCAGGCTATGTCTTGCACCGAGTACACTGTCCATGTTTGGGGCGGAGGTGCAGCATATGCACATATATACCACCAGGGCTGGGCGATATGTGGTTTTCAACATTGCGATATATATCACCAGCTAAACATTGTGATGTATCGATATATCACGATGCCTGAAATAAGAACAGAGCTATGTAAAGGCACTGGCTGGCTTCAAAGTTTATCTCACATTGCGATTTTGGTACAGCACACACACACACGCAAGCACCATGATTCACGATATATAGCCAGGTCAAAAATTATGAAACCGATATCATGATATGGACTTCAGACCATTTTTGGATGATATATTGATATATCACCCACCCCTATAGACCACCCAATGTTCAGCCCCTGTAAGACAGCTTCAGCATCAAGGAACAAAAGGCACACCCTGACTTCGCCTCTGGGGACCGGGAAGCAAGAAAGCTGAGCTCCTCTAGCCACTGAAAACCAGAACTGGCTACCCAGTCCATCCAAAATGTGTGGCTCTCTGGTTAAAAGCAGGCCAGGTTATCTACCTCCCACCCCCATCCCCTGGTCAGTTGGCATTGCTTGCTGAAAATGTACCTAACATCTTTTCCCTTCCTCAGGGAACCCTCGGCCAATTATTGCACAATACCACCAAAAGGGAGTTACAAATTGTGCCAGTTTTGTCCTGAGCACAGATAGGAAAACTCTCTATGTGGGAGCCAGAGACACCGTTGTCGCTCTTGACACTGCCAGAGCCAAAATCAACAACCCAAAGGGCATGGTGAGTAAGAAACGGCAATTCAGAATAAGACGTGCGGGGGGAAGACTTGGGGTGGTCTTCTGGTTAGCCCTCCTCTAGATGACAGCCCTTGTCTTCCCCCACCCACCACTTTTTGGAGAGATGTTGGGAAGCCTTTTCTGAAAAGGTTTCCTACATGTGCACTGGAGTTCTTTGCGTTTCAGCCCTCACCCTGGCCAAACCATTGTTTGCTGTTAGACACCCCAACCAGGAAACTGTGGCTTGTGTGCTTGCCATCCAAACCGGGTGTGAAAGAAACCACAGCTTGTAGTTGGTTTATAGTCCTGGTGTGATGTGCAATAAAAAAAAAATGTGGTGTGGTCACACCAGGGAATATCCAAATTTATCATAGAGGGGAGAAGAGAGAAAGAGCAAAGGCAAGGATGGGGAAGAAATTGAGTTCACAGTTTAACGTGAACCCACTCAACTGACACCTTGCCCCAAACAATGCACAAACTGAAGCACAACTATTATTCAAAACTCACGCTTTTCTGAATTTTGGAATGTAGTTCTGCAGCCAAAAAGTGTCAATGAGGAGAACTGTTTGCAAAATGTATGTGTATGTGTATATGTGTGTGTGTGTGTGTCTGTGTGTATGTAAACATACAAAATGTATTACATTAGGCAAAACTGCCCACAACAATGTGTGCATTAGGAGAAACTTGCGCTAAAACGCAGGCATTTTTTGTGAGGACTTCAGAAAAATAAAGCACGAATCAATACAGAAATGTGGAGAATTGAACTTAAGATTAGAAAAGTAAGAAACGGAGTGAAAGCAAAATAGATGGCTTCATCCATCCCTATTGCATGCAGACAGAAGGCTCAGCCCCACAGTTTGCCATTTCTGTCAACTTAGTTAGCGTTTTATTCGAATACAGAGACTGTTGCTGGTAAACAGAGGCAGTCTTTATTTATTTATGTATTGGCTTCTTTAACAGCATTTCTAAATCAATTATTTTTTTTCAAGAGAACTCAAAGCGGTATACATAAACACAACATTGAAACAGTATTTTTTTAAAAAAAAATCCCAGATGTGTTAGCTTAAGGCTGAGCATTTGCACTCTTGGCAACAAGCCTTGGTGTTGTTATCTTTCTCTAAAGCTCCCTTCTTCCACTTTTCCTGTAATAGGTACGCTGGGCCCCCACGAGGGAGATAAAGGACATCTGTAAACTCAAAGGCAGACAGGAGGTAATGGGGTGAGGGGTAGCGGATAAGGGAAGATTTACAACCTAAGAATGTGGTGTGCAGGGCTGGCCCACTCATGGGTCTGGGTGCCTCAGGGCAGCAGCTGGGAAAGTCGGCAAATCTGGTCTCCCAGGAGTGCACCGTTCACCGTTCTCCTCTTCAGCCCGCCTCCTGCGCAGCCCTCCTGCAGCCACAGGACACCCCACCCGGCAGTTGCCACAGCAGCATTCTCCTCCAGTGCTCGCATCAGCAGCATGAGCAGGAGAGGCTGTCTTGTCTCGTTCTGAAGTGGAACAGTACTAACCTAATGCTATTACATCCAAGCTCTAAAATCTTCTAGCTGCACTGCTGCTTCGTGATTCTATGACTAAATAAATAGATCCACCATCCCTTGAAACCTTCAAGATCCCTTTTGAGCTTGCAGAGCAGGAAAGGGGCTGGCTTTTCATGCTTTTTAACCACCTGCCAGTGGAAGCCTCCTGTGGGATAGAAATGTTACCTGGAAGTTGAATCCTGATTTTCCCCTCTTCTTCTCCACAGATGGAATGCTTGAATTTTATCCGTGTCCTGGTGCAACTGAACGACACACACCTTTACAGCTGCGGGACGTATGCTTTCAAACCCACCTGTGCTTACATTGTGAGTTCCTGGGGGAGAGAGATGGGGGGATGACAAGGGCCTTCAGTGTGACTTGTCCTGTTCAGGGTCAGGGGTTGGGGGACACGGGTGGTGCTGTGGTCTAAATCACGGAGCTTCCTGGGCTTGCTGATCAGAAGGTTGGCAGTTTGAATCCGTGTGACGGGGTGAGCTCCCGTTGCTGTGTACCAGCTTCTGCCAACCTAGCAGTTTGAAAGCATACTAGTGCAAGTAGATAGATAGGTACCACTGCGGCAGGAAGGTGAATGGCATTTCCGTGAGCTCTGGCACTTGTCACTGTCCTCCGTGCGCCAGCAGCAATTTATTCATGCTAGCCACATGACCCAGAAAGCTGTGTGTGGACAAACACTGGCTCCCTTGGTCTGAAAAGCAAGATGAGGGCCACACCACCCCATAATCGCCTTTGACTGCACTTAACCGTCATGGGGTCCTTGACCTTTACCTTTATCTTACCGTATGTTCAAGCCCTACATTGGGCAAAAAGATTCCTGCATTGCAAGGGTTTGGCCCTTGTGATCCTTCCAACTCTATGATTCTACACAAACACGACTGGAACAGTATTCCTGCTGAGAAAAGCACTACCTGTGCTTTCCATAAACAGCTGAAGACAAGCTTTTCTAGCTGTGTGAAAATGTGCCTGTCATCATGGGTGGTCATTTTGTATTGTGTTTAAACTCATATTCCATTGTTTTCATACTGTCTTTAAAACTATTTCAACTTCTGCTTCATATGATGGTGAATTGTCTTGAAAAGTATATGTAAAAGAAAACTCATAAATTAATAAACAGCAACAACTTCAGTCTCCATACTGAATGAATGAAGAGGTTATATCAGGGGTCAGCAACCTTTTTCAGCCATGGGCTGGTCCACCGTCCCTCAGACCATGTGGTGGGCTGGACTATATTTTGGGTGGGGGGGGGGAATGAACAAATTCCTATGCCCCACAAATAACCCATAGATGCATTTTAAATAAAAGCTCACATTCTACCCATGTAAAAACACCAGGCAGGCCCCACAAATAACTCAGAAATGCATTTTAAATAAAATGACACATTCTACTCATGTAAAAACACACTGATTCCCAGACTGTCTGCGGGCCAGATTGAGAAAGTGATTGGGCCGCATCCAGTCCCCAGGCCTTAGGTTGCTTACCCCTGGGTTATCTAAAGCTATGGGTAGTGACAGTAGCAGGTCAGTAATAAAACACCTGGTGTCTGTGAAGTTGACTCTTTATGCCACCTACCCACCCCTGAAACTAGAGTAGCCTAGGACTGAGAGGCTGAGCCATAAGACCAGACATCCCTGGTCCAAATCTTGCTTCACCATGAAGTTGCTAGACAAACCTTAAGCAAGCCATTCTTGCTCACACCTCATCTCCTCCATCTGTAATAGGGGAATAACAGTCAGAGTTTAGTCAGAGCTCACTCACCATCTTCCAAACATAGAGCCCATGTGGCTAAAGGATTCGCCCTTGGTTGGGAAGATCTGGGTTTGAGCCTCATCCAGCCACAAAACTTACTGAACATCTTTGAACCAGTTGAGCACTCCCTCTTGACCTAACCACGAAATTGTTGGAAGGAGAAGAACAAAGCAAGGGACCAACATACAGCACCCTGAACTCCTTGGAGGAAGAGAAAACCCGTGCTCAAAATGCAACAGATATATTTATGCATAGTGATATTAGCAGGAAATGACATATCCCAAATTCAGCAGCAATCGGGACGCTTGGTTTCTGAAGCACACCATCCCATACATTCTGTTCCTTTTTGTCTCTTCCCTTTCCTTTTCCTGTCTTGCTAGGACCTACAAACATTTGCTGTGGTGACTGATGCAGACGGCAAACAGCGCCTCCTGGATGGGAAAGGTGTCACCCCCTATACTAACAATTATAAGAACACAGCAATTCTCATTGGTGAGTCATCTGGAAAGGGAAGGGATTCACTTCCTTTGATATTGAATGTTTGCAGCACCCCCTAATGCCCCCTCCTGAGCCACTTTCCTGCCCCCATGACTCATTGCAAAGGCTCTCTTCCAGCCTCCCACAACTGAGCACCCTTCTGGTGTTTTTGGACTACAAATCATCTGTGTTGGCTGGGGCAGGTGGGAGTTGTAGTCTTAAACATCTGGAGAGCATCCTTCTGAGGGAAACCAATGGACTGTCTCCTGCCTATTTGAATGCTAGAAGGGTATTTGTTCTTATTTAAATATATGACTAGCCCCAACACTAACCATTACACCACACTGGCTTCCTAGAACACTTCTGCAATGGGGCAGCACTATAAATCAAGTAGGTAAATAAATATGGGGAAAGCAAAATAACACTCAGAGAAGAATCTGAAATATTTTCCTTGAAGCTTGAATTTGTTTTATTCTGGATTGTTTCATTTGATATTATGATGTGTAGTCTCTCTTTAGAATATAAAGCAGTATAGAAATAACAGCAGCAGCAGCAACAACAACAACAGTGTGTGAAGTGGCATGCTGTGTATTGCACAGATCCATGCAGGTGCCTTTCACATGGATATGCAGTGGAGACAAGATGCCCACTTTGAGATACAACTTGTAGGGTCGGGACCAGCCCATCCACGAGGCAGTCTGAGGCAGCCCCCTCAGGCAGTGGAATCCAAGGGTGGCCTTCCTCAACACACACACACAAACACACTATTGTCTCCACTAGAGAAGCAGCTGCGGCACCTTCTAGGAAGAGATCTCACAAGAGCATCATAAAATATTATGAGAGCCCTTTGAGATCTCGCTGCAGCCGCAAGACTTGTGGGGCTGCAAGGGGGGGGGCATACGGCATATGCAGGGCACGCTTTCTCGTTTTGCCTCTGGTGGCAAAACGGGATGAGCCATATCTGTGTAGTGGTCCTGGGGAGAGAGCTGATCAAGGTGAGAAAAGCACGCTCGCTGCCAAGATCTATAGCCAAGCATCTCCAGGGTAAAAATGGGGGCAGTGTATTACCAGAAATCCAGAAAGCAGGAACTGTTCCTGGGTAAGAACCATCTTCTGTCCTGTCTTTACTCTGCAGATGGTGAACTTTATGCAGCTACCAAGAATGACTTTCAAGGGATAGACCCTATCATCACTCGTACCCTGGGCAGCAAGACAATTTTGAAGACAGAGCAGTGGATGGAATGTAAGAGTAGGTTTGGGGCACTGAGAGAGTGGAAAGTTTCTTAATCATCCAAATAGAGTCCAGTGACTCCCACTGCCCACCACTGCCTGGTCACCTGGGCAGCTGATATGTTAATGGATTGGTCGGACGCAGAGGAATGGAGGGAGGAACCAGCTGGGGAACCACCAATGAAAAAAGGCTCAGAGCCCGGGGAGTTGTGGTAGGAGAAAGATGAGTGCTCACAGGGAGAAAACTGGGAAGAGGAGGTGTCGGAAGCTGAGGAGGCAACAGGGCTTAGTGAGCGGGAAAAATCTGTAACAGAGAGAAGTCCAGAATAGAGGCAGAAGATGAAGCAGGGCAGGGGGGAGCCAAGAGGCAGAGATGAGTCCAGCTGCTGAAGGGCCATGGGTGTCTCCCCCTTCTGCTGCAACAAGCTCCCCTCCCCACTTGTCTCCCAGAACCTGAAGAAACTTGAAAAGTGTGAAGGAGAGTCTCTGATTGCCTGGAATAAACCCTGGAGATGAAGGGACTTAGACAGCTGTGGGGAGGTGAGAGCTTTCAGTCTCAGCAACTGCTTCATGGGGCCAATACTTAGCAGAGATGGGTTGTTGTGCTCATTAGGCCTGACACTTCTGTACAGATCCTGTTTTTGCTAATAAAGAGTTAACACCAACTTGCACAGTGTGATTTACTGCTGGCTGGCTCCTGACAGTTAACAGGTTGGTGGCTGGAGAAGATGCATCTCCTCAACAACCAGCATTCCCTTTGGAATTCACGCCAGTGGGGTCATGAACTGAGAGGGTGAAGGGCATCTCATGTCTGGTTTGTGGCTTCCCTCTGCAGCTGATGCAACGTTTGTGGCCTCCATCAACATCCCAATTGCCCCAGATGATCAGAAAATCTATTTCTTCTTTTCGGAAACAGCAAAGGAATTCAACTACTTGGAAAAGGTGGTTGTTTCGAGGGTGGCGCGCATTTGCAAGGTGAGCTGCCTCCAAAATCAAGGGCACATTTGAGCTGGGACTTGCTTGGCCTATTTTTTTAACCCTTGAATGTCTAGAGGAGTAAGATGTGAGCAAGTGCAGAGTGGCTGTCCCTTGCCTCTTGTCCTGGCATATCTGGAATTGGGAAAGACAGCTTCCCAGGAAGGAAATGGAGACAGAATTTAATTTTAATTATGCTAATATAATGGAAAGACCAAGCATTTGGGGGGACTTTTTCATTTAGAAGAAAAGGCAACAGTAAGGCAGTGGTGGATAGACTCAATTTTTCCTCTTTCATACTGCTACAAATTAGAGGGCCACCCCCCTGAAGTAGATTCAGGGCCCGATAAATGAGAAGACTTCTTCAAACAGTATGTTATTCTCCAGGGGGCCCCGGTCTCAGGAATTTCATCTTCTCACGAAAGTTGCCATGACCCCCAGGTTTCAACAGGGTCAGGCCTGGAGTGAGCAGCCTCAGGTAGATGATGGTGAAGGTGGAGGGAGTGGCAACTCAGGTCGGAGGTTCTGTCTCCTTACTCCAGCTGTTAGGGAGAGGGAAGCAGACCCACTAGCTCTGCACACCACTTCTCCCGCAAAACAGAGCCTCTTGGGGAACTGGGAAGGACTTGGAGAAGCTGGAGGGGTGACTGAGATGGAGCTGGGGTGGCAGGACACCACCCCATCACTGAGAACCTGGGGCTGCCTTTGTTGATGGGACCAGACACACTTACCTTGATGAAGCACACATCTTAAGTACACCTTTCCTGTAAGGGGAGAAAGTGCCTCATGAATAAAGCTTGCTATGCCTTGTCCTTAATAGCTTGGTGGGAAGGGCACAGCAGCTTGTTGAGACATCTTTGTTTGCTTTTGTCCAGTCATGAAAACTGGAACCTGCTTTTAAATTCTTGTAATGAGACTTCCATGCCTCAGCCTACTGTCAGACCTGTGCCTACTGCACACCTGAGTAAAGATTTCTCTCTTACTTATACCCAGAAGCCTTTGTTGCGGTGTTTGGGGACAGCAGCCAGGGCAAAAGTAGTTGCAAGCAAAGACAGGGCTTCCAGTGCAGCACTCTCCGAACAGAGCAAGGGCAAGTTCAGGGAATCCACATAGGCCAAACCAGGAACCAGCAGCAAAACTGAGAAACAGTTCAAGGTCAATATCACAGGGTTGTCCACAAGGTACAACATCGCAGAGAGGCATAACTAGAGTTGGGAAGAATGAGCTAGAGACTGGAGGGTGGTGATGGCACCAGCTTCTTCCCTTCCCAGGATCTCTACCATTCTGTGATTCTATGAAAACAGTCAAGCACAAAGAAAGCAAGAACAATAGCAGGATAAATAGAGGAAAAACAGCAATCGTGATTACCCAAAGAGCCATAAGAGAATCCCAGGGCCTGTTCCTTAAAAGGTTGCCCCTGTCTTCCGCCCGAAGGCCAACAAAGAGAAAGGGGTTAAGTCTCACAGATAAACTGGACATCAGAAATGAAGATGCTGCAACAACAAAAGGGCATGAGGGCAGAGGGAGGGAGGGAGGGAGATCAGGAGGGGCCAGGGGAGGAAATAAGAGATGACTGGTTTGTCAATGGTCTTGCTTTTCCATCCTCTTCAGAATGATGCTGGAGGAGAAAAGTTGCTGCAGAAGAAATGGACGACATTTGTAAAAGCTGCTCTCTCCTGCACCCCAGAGGGACAGTTACCTTACAGTGTCATTCAGCACGTATTTGCCCTTCCACATCATGGAGGCGACACAGTTCTCTACGCTGTCTTCACTCCTCAGTGGTAAGGCTGTGACAACTCATTGTACCCAGGGCTATTTTGTGCTGTAGCCGCTCAAAATAAGGATGGAGAAGAGATCTGGCTCATGTCCCCTTTTTAACAGAAACCTGCCTAATCTGCACTTCCCTGAACAGCAGGTGAACTGGAACACAACTATCCTTTGAAATCTGCACTGCTCTGAATTTTGCAATGCAGTTCAAAAGAAAAAGTGGGGGAAAGTGTGAGAAAATGCTCATGTTGGGGAAGTGTGCCTAGATGCCTAAATTTATGAAAGTAATGTACAAAAAGAATCATAATAGGTGAAAATCTCTTGCAAAAAAGAAAATGCATCTCTTTGGGGAAATATGTACTAATTACAGACAATTTTTTATGTGGACTTCTTCGAAAAATTCACAAACAGATATGGACATTATCAATAGCTGTGTGTCAATCCGAACTTTTTCTGTGGTTTCTTACCGTAGATTGTGGCATGAGTAAAGGTTGGCATAACTTCATATGAAAAGAGATCCCCTTTATGAACTTTTCTTGACCTGGAAACCAGAAGTTGTGTCAGAGCCCTGCATTGTGGGTGCCCTATAGTTGGCGCCAGTGCTTGGTAGTGTATGTATGAATACATGTGAGCGCTGGACATACATGTGGTTTCTGACACACACATTGCAACAAGGTGACAAGCTGATTTTCACGCTGGAAAAGTGAGAAAGCAATATCAGATTCATCCATCCCTATCTTGGAATCCATTCTTTGGTCCCACAGCGAACTAAACAGTAATGAAGATAAGTGCCTCTGAGCATTTGCAGAGTGCCTTTTCATTCTAGTGGTGCAGCTGACTTGCCCATCTCTTTGCAGGAAAGTGGGAGATCTCTGGAGCTCGGCAGTCTGTGCCTTCAGCCTTGCTGCTATCAACAAAGTCTTTGATGATGGGAAATTCAAAGAGCAAAACAGCTTTTCCCAATGGATGCCGTATGAGGGGGAGGTCCCAGACCCTCGCCCTGGCAGTGTGAGTATCGCTTCAAGCCCTCTTAGAAGAGTGTGAGCAGGGACCAGGTGAACATGAGCTTCTGGTGGGGAATGCTTGCAAAATTCTCCTCCTTTCTCCCCAGTTTTGGAGCTGTTGTTTTTCTGGAGTAGAATGGGTGTTTTCAAAGTCCTCTTATCAGTGTTTTTTTCCCCCTAGAAAAATAGGTGCCAGTCCTCACCATGAAGTTGTTGCAATAAGTGCCACACTTTTTGTGGAAATGTTGTGGATAGTAGCAGAGGATATACTGATTAAATATTATCCCTCCTCACTCATACTAGTGAGCTAGCAGCAGAGCACTATCCCTTATCTGGAAGCAAGTTGATGGATTCCCTAGAATCATATAAGTTCAACAATCCAGTCTGGCTTGTCCAGATTGGATTGTTCCTGGTAAATTTCCCCTTTAGTTCCCTCTTAAAAACAATAATGACGCGACAGTCTTCTTTTAAAAGTATTGGTAAAGTTTACTTACATTCAGTTCACAGTTTTGTCCTGAAGGCAGGCTTTATCTTGCAGTTGCAGTTACAGTTGTAGAGAAAGGAAGTCTGAGCTAGGCCTCAGACTTTCTACCTTGTGGCATCCATCCTCTGTAAGGATGAGCCGGCAGAAGATGGTAAAAAAGCAGCAAAAGAGCCAACGAAAGGAAGATGGCTTTGCGACTAGCCCTTTTATGGGGTCTGCTAGGGTCATGCCCATCTACCTGGTCACACACAGGGGGAGTGTGATCCAGAGCATGTATGACAGGAAGTTCTCCCTGTCTGGAGCAACATTCCCCTGTGTGTCCACTCTAGGAAACAGCAAATGTTGTACAGTATTTGACTGCTACAGTGAAGATACGCCCCACACTTTTTAACAACAAAAAAGAGGTTCCGGTACTGTGTCCCCTTGAGGTACCCCCTGAAGAAGGCACTGCCTCTTGTTATTCTGGTAACTTGGTAGTAGAGTACCTGTTTTGGCTCTCAAATGGTCCCAGGCTCCATCCCTGGCATCTCTGGGCAGCGCTGGGAAAGACGCCTCCTTGAGAGCTATTGCACAACATCCAACATCCCTGACCATGGGCCATGCTGGCTGGGTCTGACGGGGGTTGGAGTCCAGCACGTTCTGGAGGTCACCAATCTGGTATAGGCTTTTCCAGTAGAGAGCTAGAAGGATCAATGATTTGACTCGGCTTATCCACACTTATCTTTTGCTCTGCTCTTACCTGGGACAGGTCCGCACTTAAAAGTTCAGTATCTAAGCATTGTTGGTGGTGTTTTTGCCCTAGAGCTTTCCCTGCAAAAACCCGCTCTTTAACGCTCAATTGGAGCAAACGTCTATTTGGGGTTTTGTGGATTGCCGTTTGCTCCAGTTGAGCTTTAAAGAGCGGGTTTTGGGGAGGAAAGCTACGGAGCAAAGAAAAGGGTGCTGAGACATGGAGCTTTAAAGCATGGCCTGTGCCTGGAAACAGTGGAGGAAAAGTAGAATAATAGAATCTTAGAGTTAAAAGGGACCCCAAGGTCCATCTAGTCCAACCCCCTGCAATGCAGGAATCTCAACTAAAGACAGACATCCAACCTCTGATTAAAAACCTCCAGTGAAAGAGAGTACAAGTCTGTTCCACCGTTGAACTGCTCATTGTCAGAAAGTTCTTCCTGGTGTTTAGTCGGAATCTACTTTCTTGTAACTTGAAGCTATTGGTTTGAGTTACCTTCCAGAGCAGGAGAAAACAAGCTTGCACCATCTTCAGTGGGGCAGCCCTTGAGATATTTGAAGTTGGCTATCATATCTCCTCTCAGTCTCCTCTTTTCCAGGCTAAATATACCCAGCTCCTTCAACCGTTCCTCATAAGGCTTGGCTTCCAGACCCTTATCATCTTGGTCTCCTTCAGTATAAGGGTTTTTTTGTCATTTATCATGTTTGGGCTTCTTCATAGTGTCTGTGTCCTATTTCCATTGTTGGAAGCATTGTGCCTCTAAATATTAGTTGCTTGGAATTTCAACTAAGGGGAGAGAGTGCTGTTGAACTCAGGTCCTCCTTGCAGGCTTCCCAAAGCTTCTGGCTGACCACTGTGAGAACAGGATGCTGGACTGACCTCCAGCTCTTTTCACATTATCCCTGCAGTGTTCCATCACCCCCACTTCACACAACACCCACAGCTTCATGAGACAGCACTATGTGATGGATGAAAAAATTCAGCCAATCGATAATCGACCTCTACTGGTGCAGCCAAATGTGAAATACACCCAGATTACGGTACACGAATTGCATAACTCCTTGGGAAGGACCTACTATGTGATGTTTCTTGGGACAGGTATGCTTTTATGCTCCAGTAGTAGAGATTGAGTTATTTGTAGGATGCTTTCCCCAGCGAGGCTCGCCTGGCCCCTTTGTTACCTATATTTTGGCACCAGTCAATAACATTCCCTGGGCCTTTGGCTCATCAAACAATCTATGGCTGTTTAAACTGGGGCTGGGTTTTATTGTTTCTGTTATGTATTTTTGTGTTTTTATATTGCAAACTGCCCTGTAATCCTCGGATAAAGGGTGGTACAGAAATTTTAATAATAATAATAACAATAATACTATTGAGCTTTGTGAACTATTTATTTTTTTGACCCAATAAGGGGTAAAAATGAAGGCTGTGACATTTAGCCAACTATATATTAGGCTAGGAATTGTTTGGATTGGGGGGGCGTGTTTATTGCTGTTGTTGTATCTTTTTATTTTATCTTATGACTGATGTGGCAATTGTAAAATCTGCTCGTGTGCTTTGGTGTTTCGTTTCTTGTTCATGACTACGTTTGTTCTGTTTTGCCATTATGTAATTTATATATATATTATAAGTCGCCTTGAGCATGGTTTTAACTTAGGAAAGAGGCATGCAAATAAAACGATAGATTGATTGATGAGGCGGAATGAATCGATCACAAATTTTTCAATTTAAAAAAGTAGAAATCTCAGAGGCTGGCTACCTGTCACCTGCCACAGGTGAACCTCCAAAAGCAGAAGTGAGAATGAACTGCAGGCAGAGTGGAGTTCAGCTTCCCTCACCTGCTTGTCTCCTTAGCTCTCATAACTGGACTCCCACCACACATTTGAGGAGGGCAGGCCCGTATTTCAACAAACTGTTCCGCCACCATCGTATCTAATTTGAGGCCTCGGCATCTTCCCTTACTTTCCACAGACCAGGGCATCATTCACAAAGCAGTGATCGTTGGCAACGAAGCATACATTGTTGAGGAGATCCTGCTGTTTGTGAGGCCAGAGGCGATCAGGAGTCTGCTGCTTTCTCCTGAAGAGGTAGGAAGGCTCTGTTGGCTAGAGACTGGAGCTGCGAGCTTTTAAAAGGCTGTAGCTCAGCCGCAGAGCATCTGCTTTGCATACAAAAGGTTTTCGGTTCAATCCCCAGTAGGGCAGGCAATGTCCCCTGTCTGAGACCCTGGAGAATTTCTGCCAGCCAGGGGGAGCAATAGTGAGCTAGATGAGCCCAGTGGTTTGATGAGGTATTATTAGGCAGCTTCCTCTTTATATCAGTTCTTGATCCAAAAACCATTGGGAGTAGAAAGTACTTTATTCGTGGTGAATGGACACAATGCTTCATGCGCAGAAGGCCCCAAGTTCAGTTTCCAGCACCTCCACCTCCAGTTAGGACTGGGAAAAGATTTCTGACTGAAATCCTAGGGAGCTGATTCCCAAGCAGTCAAGAGACTTCACCTGCATGTGTTCATGGTGAGTTCTGGCACCTCTTTTCCTAGAAAAAGAGCAGTGTGTGTGTGTGTGTGTGTGTGTGTGTGTACGTGTATGTATTAGTTACCTTATTGAGAGTTTGGGGTTTTGTTGGGCAGAGTACGGTGCCCCGACTCCTTGCCCTGCTGCCAAACACACATATCTGCCTTTTTAAAATAATAATAATAATATTAGTTTCCCATTAAAAACATCCAATTAATAACAAATCAAATCCAGTCATAATCCAAATCAAGAAAAAACAACACCAAATTACAATCCGAATTATTAATTATTAAATTTCAAACGGACTTCCCATATTCTGGACTTCTGAAGCAATCATCTCACACAATTATATTTTCTGCTTTCTTCTTGTTCTCATATTTTTCACATTCCAATCTTAAACTCTCTGAAAATCCTCAGTCCCTGGCTGATCGAGTCTCATCATTTTAAACAGCCATGTATCCTTTCATCTGACGAGTACAGTTTATATATATATATATATATATATATATATATATATATATATATATATATATTTTCCTTCTGTCCATTTGTCAGTGCAACTTTTCCTGGCTCCACTCTTATCTCCCAGTCTGGGCTGTTGTCTAAGCCTGCTGCTTGAAGTTTAATGACCCAGTATTCCAAAGTTGTTAGGTTGTTAAGCATACTGTTCACTAACATATGGAGCAATGAAGATATAAATCATTTGGTGATTGATCAGCTTTTCCAGGGACCACTCAGACCCACCTCTGGGCCCTGGAGGGGGGCTGCTAGACGCCCGCTTCGCTTTCTCTCTTGCCCATGATGAAGAAAAGCATGCAAACAGATTCACTGTATATTGTGGGATATTTCCCAAATTATTGTCTCAGATTGTTGTAGAATCAGCCAACAAATGTTTCCTACTCCCTCGAAAAAGGGAGTAATTCGCTCTTTTTTATCCTGCGTGAGAGCTAGCAAACGCCATCTTGGCCGCTCCTTTATCTTTTGTCAAGTCCGATTAAAACTGCGCAGCTGAATAATTAATTGTGAACAAATATCCACCTGTACTCCATTTAAAAATTAGATCTCTCTAATGAGGTTCAGCACATAAAAGCAAATGTAGATATAAAGAAAGTATGTACTGATCACCTCCATAAATCAAAACACCATGATGAGAATTTATTTGAAGTCCAAACTTAAACACCACCAACTGTGCAGTTCCGCAAATTGTTTCCTTTTTCTCCTTCAGTCCAGAATATGCCTGTTTTTGGTCAAATCTTATTAATTTTTAAGAAACAGGTGTCCTTGCATGTAGGAGTGGCTCTGGAGAGTGTCAGCCATGCTGTGCTCTTAGACCCAGCGCCCCTACCGCTCGCACCTTGATGTGAGCCGACAGATCACGGGCTATCTGTGGGTCTGTGAGACAGTCCTCCCCCACCCTGGGGAGTCTGCCAGGGCTAATTACTCCCATATTAGCCCTGGGTTACTGGCACGGCTGGGGTCCATTCGTGTGGGAGGCAGCAATTTCCCACAGCAGAAAGCCGGAAGTTGCAGACACACACCTCTGTCTAACTCACATTGATGTTTTGTCAGGCAGGGCCAAAACGCCTCCCTGTAGCTTGTAGTTAAATGTTTATATAACTACATTTTGATTTGACTTTTTAAAGCCTGGTGCCTGTTGTTACGATGACTCCCACAACTTAATTATATACCAGATGCGGAAGGATGACCTGCGGCCTGTCATCCTTTAATGGGTTCCAAATAGTAATGGAGCATCTCTGTCTGTGCATTGTCAGGGAATCCTGCATGTGGGGCATGCCAAAGGAGTCCTTCAAATATCAATGGCCAACTGTGGCATTCACAAAAGCTGTACCGACTGCATTGCAGCGCGAGATCCATACTGTGCCTGGAACGGACACAGGTGCAAAGAAATCCAAATCTCCAATACTAACAGGTAAGTTTTTGTAAGCTAGAGAGCACTCTGTGAAAGCACATAGAAGGGTTAAGGATAGCTCAGTCAGTAGAGCATGAGACTCTTAATCTCAGGGTTGTGGGTTTGAGCCCCACCTAGGGCAAAAATTCCTGCCTTGCAAGGGGTTCGACTAGATGATCTTCGTGGTCCCTTCCAACTCAATGATTCTATGAAAGGATGAGTTCCTTAGTGGGGATGGGGAGTTGTGGAATTTGGTTTGAGTTGCAAATAAATGCAAACCTACCTTATGTGCACTTCAGTTCACTAGGTGATTTGAAATGCAGCTGTCTTCGGATTCTGCGGTGCTGCACACAAAAATTGTTGTAATAGTGAAAATAATGTACTGTAATTCATTAGATTAGGAGATTTGGGTGTGTGTGCATAGATTAAGCCTATAAAAAATGCAAGTTGGGTGCAATGTACATGGAACTGTATGAATTTTCATGCAGACCTTAAAACTGGAAAACACTAAACAGATTATTCCATCCTTTCCTCACACTGAAACCCACACCATACATTTAAAGCACCACTTTAACAGACAAGGAGAATCCTGGGAAGAGATGTGTGTTAAGGGTGCTGGGAACTGTAGGTCAATGAAGTCAGGACCTGTAACAAACTACGGTTCACAGGAATCTTTGGCTGTTAAAGTGGAATAAGACTACTTTAAAAGTATAATGTTAATGTGACCTTGCTATGGTCCAGCAAGGCGGTTCTTACTTTCCTGGGTCCTTCCTTTCCTTAGGGGTAGCTTGAAGCAGGATATTGAGGGAGGACGGCCAGAAATTGGGTGCAGCAGAAGCAGCAACAGCAACAAAAGAAGCAGAGCTTCCCCAAGCTCAATTACTGTGGTGGTTGTGATGACCTTGGTTTTCTTCTCCTTCCCTGACAATCTGAAAATGGAAGGGCCGGGATGCAGGAGCCTCTCTAAAGCCAATACAGCATCAGGTCAAGAGAAACTCCTGCTTCGTGACAGCCAGAGCCTTCCACAAGGCAGCCTTTGCCAGGAAGCTGCCAACAGCTATAAGATCTGCTGTGTCAAAGGTGGTGGTGGATCTTTTCAGAACATCCTGGCTAAAAACAACTGCTTGGACTTCGACCTGGCATATGGGGAAGACTCCAGAGGCGTTGTGGCAGTAGAGGGAATCTAACCTGGTCCAGCTTCATCCCCCTGCAGGAGCAACCTTTTGAGATCACAACAGCTCACCACAGGCAACCAAACAAAGATCTTGCCACTATTGTGATGCTGTTCTCAAGCACCACAAAAGTAAACATGCTGTTACCTCTTGATTTCAAGTTTTCCTTGTCCCCTTTTCTCTACAACGCCATGGGAAAGCCAGGTTGTGCAGCTTGCTGAATCCCTCTCACTTGTTCAGGTCCCTGTCCTCACCTCCATAGATTGACTCACAACCCAAATCCATAGATCTCTCTGTTAAATGTTTGCCTAAATCCTAAAAACAAATGGAATACCAACGCCAATCCCTGATCTTCAGAGCTTTCCAGGTTGGAGATGCTCAGGAATGAAGCTGAAGGATGCTTGTGGGTAAGTCAGGGCTGGGAGGCAGATTTTAAGCTACGAACAATTCAAGGGCAGATACAGGAGGGCAAATTAGCAACACGATGTGCAGCCCGCAAAACCAGCCCCATTGTTAGGCAGCTCTATCATAACGGAAAGTGAGGTCAGAGTCTAGGGGTGCAAGTGGGGGCAGCAGAGCAGGACATTGGCAGGCCCAACCCAAAGGGAATGATTTCTTCTGTGTAAGATTACCTGGAGTTATTATCGTGCCTGAGTTGGTTCCCAGTTTGTCTTCATAACTGAGCCATTCCTATGGCTGATCTGGTTCATGTGGTCTTGGGCCCTTCCATTATGTGCTTGAGATATTTGCAGGGGTGGGGTGGGGAGATGAAGAGAGGAGTGCAGGTTCATACATTGCCTGCTTTAAATTAAAAAATAAAGCGGAGGTAAAGGTCAGCCAGTATGGCCACTTTGGACTTCAATTTGCATCACCCAGCTTAAGCCACAGCATCACTCAAACTATTGTTGAATTAACTGCAGATTATTGTCTCTCTCTCTAGTCGGGACGGGGGAGAAATTTGGTTCAGTTTGCATTTAAAGCCAAATCTATCAGATTTGCATTTTCCAGAACGAAAACACAAATCCACGCTTATCCAGATTTTGCAATACTTTTTGCCATTAGGAAAGTGATGGAGAAATGCGTGAGGTCAATGACTGATCAACAAGATGTACAGCCACCACACAAGCAAATCCCATGAATGCTCAGAGGCTGACCCAAAGGACTCGCTGCTACATCATAATTGCTTTGGACAACAGATGGTTGCCACAGGATCTCCTAACTGCAAGGGTGTTGCCATTGTTTTACATTCCCAACTTGCTTTCAAAGCTCATTAGACTCTCAAAGACACCAGCAGAAATTTTGTCAAAGGGCCTTTACAAGAAGCTCACCTCATAACACCGGGCTCAATATATGCACCCAATTCCATACAGTTAAAATCCCTGCACAATCTTTTTCAGCGTTTATGAGACTTTATATCCAGTGATCTGATTCTTGGAGGAGTCTTGAACTGGATTGTGTGAGGAATTAAGTAAACTAAGTAGCTGCGCCTGATTTAAACAGCATATTCCATTTTCAGAATTTGAAGCTTTTGGTTTCAGATTTGCCAGCCATTTTGTGCGGGCTGAATTGTTGATGCTAGCATTGTTGTCCCATCATCACCCCAGTTCAGACATCTTATTATGATCCTCCAAAACATGGCTTGCAGTGCAATCCTGATGACGCATACTCAGGACTTCATTCCCAAGTAAGTAAGTTCAATCAGACTTCATTCCCAAGTAAGTGGGAGCCTTAGAAGATACTACAGAGGTGTGTGTGTGTGCACGCTCCTCCTCTCATGTTTCCTGATTCTTTCCTCCATTCCTAAGTTTCCTCTGGTGATAGTTTGCTGCTATGTCTGAATTGGGTAAAACCAGAGCTCCTGGTCACCTCCAAGCCCTGATATAGAATGATGGCTTTAAATGTCATCGCCCTGGGCAATTGTAGCACCCATGGTTAAAGGAGACCTGGAAATGGGAGAATGGAACCAGAATCCTTTCTAGGAGGAGGAGCTTCTGTCACGTTCCCTAACTTCCAGACTTTTGCTTGGAAGCATTGCCTTAACTGAGCCATCTTGGTGGAAGAAATGAGAGTCTAGACCAACCTGCTGCCATGCAGGTGTTTGGAGCTCTAGTTTCTATCAGCCACAGCCTGGGGAACCTCTGGCATATTCAAACCCACTCTCATAACAAAGAGTTCCATCTGGACATGGGTGACTGGCAACATTTCACTAAAAAAGGGGAAAATATTGTTTTTTCTGACTTCTGATGCCATTGGTTGCCATTGTTTGATGTCACAGACAAGCTGAGCACCAAAGGGTTGGGGTTTGCTGAGAGAGGTCAGAACAAGGATTGGTGCAAGACGGGGCAGAGCAGATGCAGGACAAAAAAACCTGGAGCCTGAGAAAAGAGTAGGTGCTGGTGAAGGAGAAGACTTTGTGGCCTAACTGGGGAAAGAGCAATTGAGCCTGGGGAGGCCAGAAAAAGGGGGCGTGGGGTCCTGGAGAAAGAAGAGCCTGGGGAAAGGATGAGCAGAGAAGGCCTGGAAAGCTTCTGATCTATCTCTATGGCTTTGGAATTCTGCCCCAGGAATTTTGGATAAAAAAGAGCATGAGCCTTCAGTTGGTACCATCACTTGTCTTCTTCGGTGAATCTTCCCACAATTAGTGATAACCCCATGCAGGTATTTTTCACCTCACCCGCACTGAAGCTCTCGCCCACAATGTGAGAACTTTAGCTCCCCAACTCAGCCCAGTATACCTGAAGGCGTGTCTCTTCCCCCATCATTCTGCCCGGACACTGAGGTCCAGCTCTGAGGGCCTTCTGGTGGTTCCCTCACTGCGAGAAGCAAAGTTACAGGGAACCAGTCAGAGGGCCTTCTCGGTAGTGGCGCCCGCCCTGTGGGATGCCCTCCCATCAGATGTCAAGGAAATAAACAACTATCTGACTTTTAGAAGACATCTGAAGGCAGCCCTGTTTAAGGAAGTTTTTATTGTTTGATGTTTTATGGTGTTTTTAATATTTTGTTGGAAGCTGCACAGAGTGGCTGGGGAAGTCCAGCCAGACGGGTGGGGTATGTATGTATGTATGTATGAATGAATGAATGAATGAATAAATGTTACTACTACTACTACTACTACTACTACTACTACTACTCTTTTCCTTCCTGCATCTGCAGAAGAGCCTTAGGCAGATGCATCCTAAAGTTGCCATTTTGGCAGCTGAGAGCCATATATTTAGGAATATCTGATCAGCCATCCCATTTCAAGCAGTTGTATTTGATTGCCAAATATTTTATATTTTGTAATAACTTATCTCACGCTTAAAGGTAAAGGACCTCTGACCATTAGGTCCAGTCGTGACTGACTCTGGGTGCTCATCTCGCTTTATTGGCCAAGGGAGCCGGCGTAAAGCTTCTGGGTCATGTGGCCAGCATGACTAAGCCGCTTCTGGCGAACCAGAGCAGCACACAGAAATGCCGTTTACCTTCCTGCCGGAGCGATACCTATTTATCTACTTGTACTTTGACGTGCTTTCGAACTGCTAGGTTGGGAGGAGCAGGGACCAAGCAACAGGAGCTCACCCCGTCGCGGGGATCCGAACCTCTGACCTTCTGATCGGCAAGTCCTAGGCTCTGTGGTTTAACCCACAGTGCCAACCGCGTCCCTATCTCACACTTACCGGACTAAAAAAATATCAATGTGGTGTACAAAAATAGATGCAACAAAGCACAGAATACCATACCAACAATACACGACAGGGTCCAACCTAAGAAAATTTAAACAGCCGAATAGGTCTGTTAGCATAAAAAGGTCTTCAAGATAGTCTTGAAATTTAACAGTGAGGATGCTAGCCAGACGCTTACATACCTGACTTATCGGGAAACCCAGGGGTCAACTAGCAGCATTCCTAAAAGTGATCCCTGTGATGAAGCTACGATATAATAATAATAATAATAATAATAATAATAATAATAATAATAATAATATATTAAGTATTTATTTATTTATTTTTATAATTATATTTATTTATAAGTGCTCAGATCCTTAAAATGTCTGGTACTCAAGCTGTTCAGGGCATTGTATGTTAAAACTTGAACTTGACCCAGTAGCATATGGGCAGCCAATGCCGATATTTTAGAAGACAAGATGTTGGCTGTTTGCCCCCATCAGCATTCTTACTGCTGCATTGTGCAACAGCTGTAGCTTTCAGACCAAGTCCCAGGGGCAGCCCCACATACAGTACATTACAGTAGTCCAGTCTCAGGGTTATCTACCCACAGCCTACTGTATTCCAGAAACATCCTTAGCTAGTGTACAGTGGAACCTTGGTTCTTGAACGTCTCCGTTGATGAACGTTTCGGAACTTGAATGCCTAAAACCTGGAAGTTACTGCTTTGGTTTTCGAACGATTTTCAGAAGCCGAACGTGCCACGCGGCTTCCATTTTGAGTTTCCCTATTGTATTGAGGCTTCCGCTTTCAGTTTTCGGTTTCTGAATGTTTCAGAACGGATTACGTTCGCAAACCCAGGTTCTACTGTACCAGACAAAGCTGGCAAAAAGGACATCTAGCCACAGAGGACACTTAGGTCTCATATAACAAAGGTGTAGCCAAGAGTATAATATGTCGTTAACGTTTTAGTGATGACTTACTTTCTTTCTTTCTTTCTTTCTTTCTTTCTTTCTTTCTTTCTTTCTTTCTTTCTTTCTTTCTTTCTTTTTCCCTTCCCTTCCCTTCCCTTCTTCTGCATTTCTTGACAGCTACCATCTGCTGATAACCAGCCATGAACTCCAAACACTTCTTCATTTGCCTCCTGACGTTTGCCAACACTCTGGCCACAGAGCTGATGCCAAAGCAAACCACCTCGTTAAGTGAGTAACTCAAAGGAAGACAGAGTCAATATCTGTGCACTAGGGGAGAAGCTGAAAGGGTGCCTCAAAGGAGATGAGCAAGATTTGGGATGGGAAAGGTTAACAGTGGGTTGTGAGTGTATTCATTGGTAGGAATAAACTATTATACCTCATCTAGTCCTGTGCTAACATTCAGAATTGGTGGATCATGCACATCTGGGTGGGAGAGCAGGATCACATCCATCTGCTCCTGATGTTTGTCATTTGTGGATTCTTAGCACTTGCACAGAACTAGAAACTTGAGACTGTTGAGTATTTGCACTGTATCCATATGCCGTCTGCACCCACCATTGTGCATGTGAGGATGACCCTTTCAAAATGGCACCAGACTATGCGCTATGCTGGGTAAACTGCCCATGTTGGGGACAGAGTTGCTACATATTCACACATACCACCCAATGATCCATCCTGTAATACACCCTCACTGGTCATGGTACAAAAGGGACACACTGACTTTTCCTCTGAGCAGGAAGCGAAAAAGCTGAGCATCATTGAGCACTGGAAACCAGGACTGGCTACCAAACGCTTGCTGAAAATGTACCTAGCCTTACTCTCTCTTTTTATCCTCAGGGGACCCTAGACGAAAAATTTTCCCATTCATGCAAAAAGGGGTTCAGAGTTGGGACACTTTCCTACTGAGCAAAAACAAGAAAACTCTCTATGTGGGTGCCAGAGACACTATCCTCGCCCTTGACATTCGCACGGATACCACCATCAGGGTGAAGCATGAGGTGAGTGGGAAATGGGGTTTCAGGATATGAAGTGCTGGAGAAAGTGAGAGGAAAGGTCTGGAGTGGTGTTCTGATGAGGGTGCTCACCCACATTATTCAAGATGACAACCCTTTCAACCCTGCTCCCTGTTTTGTAGGAGATACTGAGGACCCTTTAAAAAATGTTTCTGTGTGCATTGGCGTTCATCATGTTTCAGCCCTTCCTGCCCCCAGACCGCATTACTTCCTAGTTTTATCAAACCACTGTTTGCCATTAGACACCCCAACCAGGAAACTATGGCTTGCACCAGGTTTGAAGGGTAAGCAGCAGCTTAATGTTGGTTAAAGTCCTGATTCAATGTAGGTAAATAAATCATCATGTCTTTGGTTCGTTTTAATGGCTTTTTACTTAGGATTCTGGGCGCAACCTTCCTGGGGGGTGGTGGGAGGTTTTGTTTAATTAACCCAATTTGCCACCTGTGTGGCATGTCTGTTGCAGGATTTCATCAAGGTCACAAGAGATTGTGCAGAAATCCATTTAGTAGCTGCAAGGTCTTCCACCATGGGCATCCTCTAGTGCTGAGAAAATAAGCCCTGATTGGGGGGGCACTAGGGGCGCATTGGAAGATGGCCGACAATACCATCTCTCCGGCCCACACGAGGTAATTAAGAGGCTGTTATGGGAGTATGCAGCCTCCCTTGTTGCCCCAAGGGAATGGGGAACACTGCCCTTGCCTGCTGTGCCCATAAATCACCTCCGGATTCAAAAGAAGGGGGTGAGGGCACTAGGCAGAATGCCCTTGTGTGGACTCCGGTTCTCCTGGACCCTGTCAATTAGGAAGAAGCAAATGCACATATTTCAAGTGAAGAATGGGGAGTAAAGACTGCTAATAGAAGGGACCTCTGCGAAAGAAGAGCGTCGGGTTGGATCAACAGGAATATATAATGAGAAGATTCATCAAAGGCTGGTTTGTCGGCAGCGGGACTGGATGGGGGGGGGCTTTTTTTCCTTTCTTCTATGTGATTACCCAATAATCCCCCTCACAAGACAGAACCGTCGCTTAAAGGACCTAAGCTGGATGATTTAAGACTGTGTGGAAATGAATTCTAACCAAAAGCATGTTTTATGGAGATCGAGAAAAGTACAAGAGCTTTTGGGATGACGCAGCAAAAAATAGCGTCGCCATGTTGGCAAGTTCTGTCGAAAGATTTACGACCGGGAGGAGGAATGGATTTGTTTTCATACTGCTGGCGAACCTCCTCAGAGGACTAAGAAAGGCGACAGATTTGTGAAGATTAATGATGGTAAGAGTGTTTTTATCTATGGAAGCGATGATATACAGAAACCATCTGGATATGACTCTTGGACGAACGGAAAAATTCACACAGGATTACAATTTGTTTTGACCCGCTCATGGAGACTATCAGAGGTCACAAAGAGAAAGGAAAAATATATGAAAATAACAAGATGAGAGGTGGAAAACAACAAGAAAGGACATTATTGTGAATATTATTTGGACAGATTTGTGGACATTAAAGCAGCAGCAAGAAGATGATTGGATCCCCTTCAGAACTTGAAATATGGGTACCCCCAACAAAAATTTAAAATTTGGCTTTGTAATTTGGAATTTATGTGATGTGATTTGATTTGATTTGATTGGTCGGTTAATAAAAATTATTTTAAAAAAAGAAAGAAAGAAAGAAAATAAGCCCTGATTGGCTGAAGGAAATCTACTCTCCCTTTTGTAGAAAAGCTGGCCTTTGGCCTGGGTCTAATGGCCCCTGATAAAGGTTTGTGCGATGCAACATCCACAGATGCCTCAATACAGTTTACTGGTGGGGTCTGTAACTCTAATGGTTGGAATTGGGTGTGCCCAGCTAACTTTTGGACTCAACCCAAATCCTGAAAGGTGTCTTTACACTGTTAGCCTTTCTTAACTGTCTTTTTATGGTAAAGGGTTTGTTTTTTGCTTTGTAACCTCTTTAATAGTTAATTTGTATTTATTTCCTTGCATGGCCCCATTAGCAGAAAGCAAGAGGGGAGAAGAGGGGGCAGCACAGCAGCGACGGGGAAGCAATTAAAGTTTACAATTTAACGTGAACCCACCTAATCTGCACTTCCCCAAGCTGGAACACAGCTTTCCTTCAAAACTTGCACTTCTCAGAATTTTGCGGTGCCGTTCTCCATCCAAACTTCAAAGAAAGTGTGTATCAAGGAAATGGTGCACAAAAATTTACGTTACTTAAAACATGCAAAAATGTAAATATTGGGTAAAAAAAAAACCTTCAGAAAGAAAAGCACAAACTGATGCAGAAATGTGGAGAGTTGAACTTCAGGTTCAATATGAGAAACTAGGAGAAACCAAAATGGATGCATAATTCCATCCCTATATCCTGCAAGAAGCAGACGGCTCAGCCACATGGCTCCAGAATCATGATTTGGCATTTTGTCTCAAGCAAGTCAGTGCTTTATCAAGAACCAGAGTTTAGAGACTGTAAACAGAGGGAGTATTGCGTATTTATTTATTTATTTATTTGCTTATTTAATGCATTTCTAAATTACTGGATATTTGAAAATCTCTTGAGCAATTTATAAAAATATAACACAAAACCATTAAAACTATATTATAACAACAGAAATTTAGTCTTGACTTTCATCTTCCTATTTGCAAAATAACTCTGCAGGTGAATCCCAGTAAGGCTGAACATTTGCAATCTGAATGTTTCCCCCTTCTTTTGTTTCTCCTCCTCTAAAATGCCCTTCTTCCCCTTTTCCTGCAATAGATACAGTGGAGTCCCACGGCTGATAAAAAGGATAACTGTGCCTTGAAGGTGAAAAACAAAGAGGTAATGCAGTGGGGATAGAGGAAGTGCTGCCTCCCAGTTTAGGAATGTGGTGTGCAGCTGTGCGCATTTCCCTCTTTCCTTTTGCTGGTTTGAATGCCCACCTCCACTCCGAAGCTGCTACCTGACCTGTGGGTGGGAGGTGGGAGGTGGGGGTGGGATGGAGATAGAAACTCAGCTGCATGAACACAGGCAACATAAGAACCACAGGCGATCCTCTTTCAAATTGCTGAGAAATAATACCAGTATATCCTGAACTATCTTATGCACAGGGACGTGGGTGGCGCTGTGGATTAAACCACCATGCTGCTTGGGCTTGCCAATTGAAAGGTTGCTTCTAACAAAACACCATTAGGTGTTTTGGCAGTTCTAACAAAACACCATTATGACCAGACTGCAGAATTATCTAGTGGCACCACTGCTTATTTTGACTAAATAAATCTGTTATCCTTTAACCCCTTCAAGAACTATTATTATTACGGTATGTGCTTGCATGCAGGAAAGGGGCCGGGTTTTCATGATTTCTGGGTTGCTATTTAACAACCACCCAGTGGAAATCTTCTTTGGGATGCAAACGTAACTGGAAGTCTCGTAATCTGGGGAACCGGGTTCGCGTCTCCGCTCCTCCACATGCAGCTGCATGTGGGAGTGAAAGGCGGAATATCAAATCCAAACTCTTCTTCTTCTTCTTCTTCTGGAAGTTCAATCCTGATTTTCACCTTCATCTCCACAGAGGGAATGCTTCAATTTCATCCGTGTCCTGGTGCAACTGAACGACACACACCTTTACACCTGTGGGACGTATGCTTTCAGTCCCATCTGCGCTTACGTTGTGAGTTCTTAGGGGAGAGAGGAAGGGGGGTCCCTTTGTAAGGCTAGCAACTTGAAGCTGGGCTTTCAGTGTGGCTGGCCCTATTCTACGGGACAACAGTCCTGCTGAGAATCAACAGGCGCCCACAAATTGTGCTTCCTTTCGACTATAAACAGCTCCATGGGGATGCTTGGTTTCTGAAGGACAGCTTCCCATCAGTTTTGCTTCTTTTGACCTTTCTCCTTTTCCTTCCCTTGCCTTGCTAGGATCTAACAACATTCAGTCTGGTGAAAGATGCAGAAGGCAAGCCCCTCCTCCTGCAAGGGAAGGGTGTCTCTCCCTATAGCCCTTACTATGGGAGCACCGCAATCCTCGTTGGTGAGCCACCTGGAAGGGGAGGGGTTCCATTTCCTTGGAAGTTGAAAGTTTGCACCATCCTGTTGTCTGCTTTGGCATTCCATAGAAAGCATAGGGACACAGGTGGCACTTTGGTCTAAACCACCAAGCCTAGAGCTTGCCAATCGAATCCCCACAATGGGGTGAGCTCCCGTTGCTCGGTCCCTGTTCCTGCCAACCTAACAGTTCGAAAGCACACCAAAAAGTGCAAGTAGATAAATAGGTATCGTTCCGGCGGGAAGGTAAACAGCGTTTCCGTGCGCTGCTCTGGTTCAACAGAAGCGGCTTAGTCATGCTGGCCACAGGACCCGGAAGCTGTTTACAAACGCCAGCTCCCTCAGCCTATAGAGCAAGATGAGTGCCGCAACCCCAGAGTCATTTGCGACTGGACTTAACTGTCAGGGGTCCTTTACCTTTACCTATTGCCCGCTTCTGCATTCCATAAAGGAAGACAGAGGTCTGTTAAAACATCCACAGTTCTCATGCCATACCCTCCAACAACTCAACAGCAAAATCCGGGACACGATCTTCCCAACTGCCACCTTCTCTTCTTTTTTTCCTCATGAGAGAATGGCAGCCATTTTTACGCCACGATCTCACGTGATTTCACGCCGTGATTTCCCCCTTTAAAAGCTCTTTTCTTGGGTGAGGCGCCCAAAAGGGCAGGCCCCTTTAATTCCTTGCCAAAGGCTGTGCTCCTTTCTAGATGATTTGAACTGCAACTCCTATCAGCTGTGCTGGCTGGGGTTGATGAGAATTATAGTCCAAATCATTCAGAGAACATCCGTCTAGGGAGGATTACAGCCTGTCCCCTGCCTGTATTTCCTCTTGTTGAAAGATGGACAACATGTCACCCTGCAGTGTGATTAAAATATACCCCAGGCACTGCAATGTGTCAAGCAGTTTGATGAACAGTGCATAGATTCATGCAGCCGCCTTTCCCTGGGGAATATAACTTGTAGGGGTCCTGGGGAGGGAGATGAGCAATCTTAGGAAAGTACCCTGATTTACAAGATATTTAGCAAGGTATCTACAAGGCAAAATTAGGGGCAGTCAGGGCCGGCCCACCCACAAGGCAAGCAACCACCTCAAGCAGCAGCATCCACAGGAACAGCAAGGAATGTATTGCCAGCTGCAGCAGCAATGTGCTCCTTGGAGGCCAGATCTGTCACTGCCCCCCTTCCCATGCCACCTCAACAGCAGCCTCTTGGTGAATAGGAGGCACTGCTGACAGGGGCTGCCCGCTGGAGTCGCCTGGGCTATGTGCCCATGCCCACCTGGCACGATTCAGAGCGGCCTTTGATTCCCGGCTCAACTATCAGGTAAGGTTGATTTGATTCTCCCTACCTTTGTTCCTGATGGACATCTTAACTCACCTTCTTCTTCCCCGGTGGGGAACGCGCACCATTTTGCAGTTTGCCTCAGGTGAAAAAACATATTGAACTGGCTCTGTGGGCAGTGAATTATAAGCACTCGAGAAAACGGGCTGAAGGGGAAGGAGTCACCTTCTCTCCTGCCTTTACCCTGCAGATGGTGAACTTTACACTGCCACCCAGGAAAATGTTCCAGGGAATGAGCCCATCATCACTCGAACCCTGGGCAGTAGTTCAGTTTTGAAGAATGAGCACTGGATGACTGGTAAGGGCAGATGCTGAGGGAACGGGGAAGGGCCTTAGAAACTAAATCAGATCTCACATCTGGCGGTTTTCTTCCCCTCCCCTCCCCTCCCCAGGTGATGCAACATTTGTAGCCTCCTTCAACATCCCAGCCCCCCCAAATGACGACAAAGTCTATTTTTTCTTTTGGGAAACAGCAAAGGAGTATGACTTCTTTGAGAATGTGGTTGTCTCCAGGATTGCTCGCATCTGCAAGGTGAGCTGCCTCCAAAATCAAGGAAGCTTTTGAGCAGGAACTTTTTTTCAGTGCTGTGACCATGTGCAGAGGTTGGATGGTCTTCTGTCCTGGATGCTTTAGCTGAGGTTCCCGCATTGCAGGGGGTTGGACTAGATGAGCCTTGGGGTCCCTTCCAACTCTACAATTTTCTGATTCTGTGACACTGAGCTGGTGCGGAACGCGACCAGTCTTCATCGTAGCTCAGCTTCCCTTTTATAAAATCCTCCAAGGCAGCTAACAAGCTTGCTAAACTCAAGACGGAAATGTACAGCACCACATGATGAAACAGTAAGCAACAAAGCAAACCATAAAATTAATAGGATGAATAAAGAAAAGCAGCAATCAGATTATCTCAAAAGAGCTATCAGAGAATGCCTGGGGCATTAAAAGGACTATGCCTACCAATCTGATTTGTCAGTGATGTTTGCTTTCCCATCCTCTACAGAATGATGTCGGAGGAAAAACGTTGCTGCAGAAGAAATGGACCACCTTTCTGAAAGCGCATCTTTCCTGCGCCCAGAAAGGGCAGTTTCCTTATACTGTCATTCAACATGTGTTTGCTGTTCCACATCCAGGAGGCGGTGCATTTTTCTATGGGGTCTTCGTTCCTCAATGGTAAGGCTGTGAGAATCCTTAGTAGCCGGAGCAGGGGAAGAATATTCGCCACTCAGCACAACGGGGGATAGGATTTGGTTCAGTTCCCTTTTTTTAATGGGTCCCTACCTAGTTTTGCATATTCCCAAACAATAAATGAACTGAAACGCAAGTACCCTAGGAAATTTGCACTGTTGTGAAGCTGTTCGCATGCAAAAATGCATATGATGAGAAAAGCAACATACACCATGAAAAATATGAAGCAAAACTTCTTGCAAACATGTGTCTCTTAGGGGAAATAAGCACTCGACGCTGACCATGTTTCTGTGGACTTATTTGAGAAAAGATTCACAAACCGATGTAGAAATGTGACAAGCTAAACTTAAAATTGGAAAAGTGAGAAATCGAAATATGCAAATTTATCCATCCCTACCGTGGAATTTGTTTTGGGTCCCACAATGTACTAAATACTGGTGAAGTAAATTGACTCCAAGCATATGCAGAGTGCCTTTTCCTTCTAGTGGTGCGGCTGGTTTGTACATCTCTTTGCAGGCAGGTGGGAGGTTTCTGGAGCTCGGCAGTCTGCGCCTTCGACCTTAATGCTATCAACAAAGTCTTTGATAATGGGAGATACAAAGAATTACACAAGAACTGCTCCCAATGGCTGCCCTATGAAGGGGAGGCCATGGATCCTCCCCCTGGCTCGGTAAGTACCGCTTTTAGCCCTCTGCTTGGAAGTGTGCAATGCCCAGCTGAATCCTGCTTCTGGTGAGGATACTGAGCAGGCACCCCAACTCTAGGGGGCCAAGTTGTCTTCAGCCCCTTGAATATTTGTTGGAATGGGGTTGGTATGTGGGTGTGACGTCACGAGTGTCGTGCGTCACAGCATCAGTGGCTGGCTCCTTCAGAGCCCTCAGCCTCCTCTAGATGGTGCAACATCGCATCACGCATGTCCGATGCATGCCAGGGGCCCCTCTGATACTGATAAATGATTCTTCCTTCTAATTTAACCCCAGCTTTTGAAGTTGTCGTCTTTCTGAAATAATTCAAATTATTTCTGAATGTTTTTGCAAGTTCCTGTGTAATTGCTTTGGCTGTCAGTTCCTTCTGTTAATTTGTGTCCTTTTGCACTGATGGAAATAAGCTGTTGAGAGGGGATTGCACATGCCTGTTGGAATCAGGGAACGCGGGTTCTCAGGGATGCTATGTATAGTTTGAAATCAAGTCTTAAAGCAAACCTATGTCCTTAGGCTGTCCTGCCAGAAGATTAGCATCTCCAGTGTTTCCTGTAGTTCTGTTCTGCCAGCTGTTCCACAAGTGAGAAGATACCCTTAACCCAGACCATGTAGGGCAGGGATTGTCAACCTGTCCCTAATGCCCACTAGGATTCTAGGTGGGCAGTAGGGGGTTCTATGGCACAAGCTGAATCCTCCTTCCATCAAGCACTGGTGGGCGGTAAGGAAATTTTACCATCAAGAAAGATGCATTAGTGGGCAGTTGGCATAAAAAGGTTGACTATCCCTGGTGTAGGGGATCCCACTTAGGCTGTAGAAAATTATTAGAAAGGTCTAAAGGGTTCTGGAACCCTTTGTAGATCTCCCTTGAAATAAGTGTGTCCTTAGCTCCTGAAATGAACGGTTGCCCCACAAACAGTTCAGTTTCTCCTCCAGGGAGGCTGTGTGTCTTTACAAAACGTGGAGCCAAAATTAAAATGGTGCTTCTCAGATGGATGAGACAGCTACAAAACACACCCTACTTAACTAGCTGCTCACGCTCAACATCACACTCATGCTGTGCTGTGCAAGACTCTGAATATTTACCAGAATGGGCTTAAGTCACGGATAAAAACTGGAAGAGAACAGTATGGAGGACTCCTAATTAAGTGTGTTAGTCACATCTTCATGCCTTGGGTGAATAGGGGAACAGAGGTCCTCCTTGAAGGCTTCCCATAGGAGCATGTTGGCCTCTGTGAGAGCAGGATGGTAGACTAGATAGGTCTCAGCCTGATCCAATGGGCCTCTTTTTCTGTTCCCCCTTCAGTGTTCTGTCAGCCCATCATCAGACAAAACCCTCGCTTTCATGAAAGATCATTATATGATGGATCAGACGATTCGGCCACTCTATAACCAGCCTGTGTTTGTGAAGCTCAATGTGAAATACACCCGGATTACAGTACACCAAACTGAGAACATCTTGGGGATTCCCTATACCATACTGTTTCTTGGGACAGGTATGGATGTGTTTTTTTCCCTGCCCTGGAGGTCGAGATTAAGACATTTGCTCTGTAACCTCCTTATTCCTTTGACCCAGCAAGGGCTTACAACACAGGTTGCAACATTTAACCCAGGCTTCCTCAAACTTGGCCCTCCAGATGTTTTTGGCCTACAACTCCCATGATTCCTAGCTACCAGTACCAGTGGTCAGGGATGATGGTAATTGTAGTCTCAAAACATCTGGAGGGCCGAGTCTAAGGAAGCCTGGCTTAGCCAGATAATGAGCAAACAAGACTGATTCAATCATGAATCTTTTGATTTTGAAAAGTGGAAGTCTCGGAAGCGGCCTGTGTGTCAAATTCATTATACCAAAAGTAGCCAGATAATGGTTAGATATTGCTAATGGTTCTCCCAGGAGAGGCCGAGAAAGCTGGTTGCTGGGATTGTAGAGCTCTTTCCTCGCCCCTCTTACCTCTCTCTGCTTAGCAGCTGATTCACCCTTGGACTTAGGATGGGGAGCTCTAGGGACTTACCTAGAGTAGGACTTATCTGGACTTACCTGGAGTAGGACTCCTAGGACTTACCTGGAGCAGATCTACACTAAGGAATGGGTTAAGGAATGGTTCTGATAACTATATGTACACATGGTGTCCTACAGTCGTACCTCGGTTGTTGAACACCTTGGTACTCAGATGTTTTGGCTCCCAAACGCCACAAACAGAACGTCCGATGTAGCTTTCATGGCTTCTGATTTAGTGCAGGAAGCTCCTGCAGCCAATCGGAAGCCACGCCTTGGTTTTTGAACCATTTCGGGAGTCAAATGGACTCCCAAAACGGATTAAGTTCAACAGGGAGACTGTGGTTTGACGAAAGAAACAAAGGTTAAAAAAAAAATGATTTAGAAGTATGCCCTGTGGCGTTTTAGAATGATGTCTAATCCAGTCATACCCTGGAAGTTGAACAGAATCCGTTCCGGAAGTCTGTTTGACTATCAGAACATTAGAAAACCAAATCACGACTTCTCATTGGCTGCAGGAAGTCCCGTGGAACCCGCGTCGGACATTCAGGTTCCAAAAGAACATACGCAAACTGGACAATCACTTCCGGGTTTGCGGCGTTCAGGTGCCAAAATGTCCGAGTTCCAGGGCGTTCGGGATCCAAGGTACAACTGTACCATTTTAATAATGTTAAACAGGTCGGTGTAGATCCAGCCTTGGTCAACCAGTCAATTAAAGCAGTGTTTCCCAACCAGTGTTCCGCGGCACACTAGTGTGCCGCGAGACCTTGCCTGGTGTGCCGTGGGAGGGAGGCGGGCGAGAGGCGGGGCGGCGGCGGCGAGGATCCGCGTCGAGCCGGGGGCGGCTCCATGGTGGCGGTGCCGAGGTTTCTCTCTCCATTCTCCCCTCACACACACACACAGGAAATAACACAGGATCAGCTGAAAGGACCCGGCCAATGGGGCGGCGGCGGGGCAGCGCGCGCAAAAGGGAGGAGCGCGAGACAGCGGACGAGGAGGAGGCCGGCATGTCCGGGCAGCAGCATGGAGCCTTGCATGTCCTTTCAGCCCCGCACCCACTGCAGACCCCTTCCTATGCCACTGGTAGCTAGGCGAGGCGGGGGGCACTGGGTGCCACACCTCGGCGCCTGCAGCGTGCCTGAGCCATGCGTCTGCGGGCGAACTGCCCGCAAGCTCCGCTCTGGCCTCTGCCCACCGCCTCAGCCTCCCTACAGCTGAGGGGGAGGCTGCAGCGAGGCTCCACGCAGTGCGCCCTGCCATGGCTCGCCCCCATGGCACTCGCCCCTGGCTGCAGGACGTGCGCGCCGTCCCGGGCCCCTGAGCGGCTAGCTGCGCCGCTGCGCTGAGCGCAAGGAATACGTCCTCTCCGAGTTCGGCGGCGTCTTCGTGGGCAGCGCGAACCGCATCTCCAGCTTCGGGTGGAACTTTGGCCAGGTAGGGGGAAGCCTTTGGGCGGGGGGGGGGGTGGAGACCGGGGTGGGGAGGGGTTAGGAGAGACGCTACCGGCGCCGTCCAGAAATGCCCAGAGCAACTGGAGCTCAGCTACGCGCACACATGCGCCCTCCAAATCCCGTTTCCCACCCCTTTCTCAAAAGAAGAGAGAAAAAATGGGTCCTGGGTGTGAAACCAAAGGACCTTTCCAGCTCCTCCTCAATTCCAGGTGTGGATGGCAATGCCTCGTGTCTCCTCCCCCGCGACCAGAGCACACTTCCTAGGCTGGTTGGACGGTCCCTGGGGGTCTTCGGGTTGCCATATTTTGAAGAGCAAAAAACAGGACACATTTGTCGACTTCTGCTTTTAGCTATGGATCAGTGGCCTAGCGTGGGGGGTGCAGGGGGGGCCGGCCACACCGGGCGCAACATCTGGGGGTTAGTGTTAGGGGGCGCAAATCCACGGGTTAGGGGGCGCAAATTACTTGCATTGCCCCGGGTGCTGACAACCCACGCTACGCCACTGCGGCCCTGAACGAGCAGGAGAAGGAGCTCAAGTGACGCTGCGCGCTGACGTCACGGGGCTGTAATGGTGGTGTGCCTCGATATTTTTTTCATCAAACAAGTGTGCCTTTGCCCAAAAAAGGTTGGGAAACACTGAATTAAAGAGTTGCGGCTCTGAAAGTGGAAGTGCACATTTAAACTATGGCACTTGTACCTGCAGGAGACACGGGAGGCTGGCAGCTTGGATGGCTTTACAAAAGGATTAGACAAATTCATGGAGGAGGATGAATTCAACGTTCAATCTAGCCACGATGGCCCTGCTCTGCCTCCGCAGTCGGAAGCAGCAATGCTTCTGAATTTCCATTGCTGGAAACCACAAGGGAGAGAGGGCTTTTGTGTTCAGATCCTGCCTGCCAATTTCCCACAGGCATCTGGTTGGTCACTGTGAGAACAGGATGCTGGACTAGATGGGCCACTAGCCCAATCAAGTAGGCTCTTCTTGGGTTCTTAAGTGAGGATGGACTGCACAAGAGGGAGAAACGTCAGCTCCCACCCACTTGATAGTGACAGGCCCCAATTTCAACAAACTGTTATGCTACTACGATATCAAATTTCAGACCCTATATCTTTGCTTGGTTTTCCACAGACCAGGGAGCCATTCACAAAGTGGTGGTCGTTGGCAGCGATGCTCACATCATTGAGGAGATCCAGCTGTTTGAGAAGCCAGAGGCAGTCCAGAACCTGCTGCTCTCACCTGAAAAGGTGGGCAGACTCTGTTGGATAAGGAACAGCAGCTGCAAGCTTGTAAAAGGGCCTTAGCTTAAGGTTATCAGACGTCCCCGGATTTACAAATCAGCTCCCATACAAAATCCGTTGAAGTTGAAGAGTGTCCCCGGATTCATTGAAAAAAATCTGGTAACCTTACCTTAGTTTAGAGGCTGAGTCTCAAGAACGTTTCCTGTCTTGAAACCCTGGAAAGCTGCTAGGCAACAAGGAGCTAGATGAACCCCGTAGTTTGATGTGGGATAAGGCAGTTTCTTACGTAAACTTGTTCTTTATTCAAGACCACATGAACTAGAACCGTACTTTATTTTAAGGAGAAGGGCCACAGCTCAGTAGTTGAACAGATGCTTCATGTGTAGAAGGTCCCAGGTTCAATCCTCAACTGGAAAAAGATTGAAACCCTGGAGAGCCACAATTAATTATAAAACCAGAAAATAAAGAAACTTTGCAGGGCAATCAAATTATCACAAGCACAATTCTCAATCCGTGGGTTTTATTTGGGGTGAATGAGGCACTGGCATTTTTATTTAACTACATTTTAGATAGTTTTTAAGGCCAGGGCCCATCGCTGCACCTTATGGCAATAAGTCCTACAAATGAATTATACACAATGTAAGGAAGGTCTTCATTTCTCCTGCCCTCCTAATACTGTAGTAACAAAATACTTCTGTTTGTGCATTCTTAGGGGATCCTTTATGTGGGGTATTCCAAAGGAATTGTACAAGTCCCATTGGCCAACTGTGGCATTCACAAAACCTGTCCTGACTGCATTTTAGCACGAGATCCTTACTGTGCCTGGGATGGAAGGAAATGCAGTGATAACTGGAATAACAAATACAAAAGGTGGGTATTTGCAGGCTAGAGACAAGTCTGTGAAAGCACATAGCAGATGAAAGGGTGAATATATTAGTAGGATGGGGGGGTTGGTTGGTTTGTTTCACATTTTGATGCAAACCTACCTTATGTGCACGTCAGTTCACACTGTAAGTTGAAAGCCATCTTTCAAAATGCACACTTCTCCAGATTTTGCAGTTTTTCAAACTGCACAAAAATGCTTATATCAGTGGAAATAATGCAATGCCTTAAAGTGCTGCCCTGAAACCTCTGGGTATAGGGCGGGATATAAATTCAATAAATAATAATAGTAATAATAATAAGTAGGGTCATTTTTGCAAAAATCCACATGTTTCAGACAATTGCGTAAAAACATTTTAATGTTAGGCGAAATGCACTTGGAGCCATATTAATTTTCATATGGACCCTAAGATTGGAAAGATCCAAAGACAGATTATTCTATCCCTGCTTCTTACTATGTTCCAGCATGGCAGGAAAGAGTAACTTTAAGCAAGATGTTGAGACCGGAAACTCAGGCCTTTCGTGCATGCGCAGCAGTGGGAAGAGCAGAGCCTCCTCAAGGCCAATCACCTTGATTGCCGTAGTGGCCGTGGTTTTCTTCTGCTACCCAGACACAGTGAAAGTGAAAAGCAAAGTACAGGGGTGCAGGAGCCCCCTCCAAGCCAAGAAAACATCCAAGCAAGAGAAAGTCCTGTTCAATGGCAGCCAGAGCATTCTGCAAGTAGACCTTACCAGAAAACTGTTGACATCTCCAACATCTGCTATGTCAACGTGCTCTGCTCAGGCTATCAGGGCTGACAAAAACTGCTTGGACTTGGGCCTGCCATACAAGGATGACTCCAGAGGAGCCGTGGCAGCGGAGGGGATCTAGCCTGGCCTACCTGATTCCTCAACAGCTGTTGAGGGAACAACCTTTCGCGATCTCACCAGCTCACACAGGCAACCTAGCAAGAACAAAAGTATTGTCACAACTGTGATGCTATTACAAAATGCCACCAGAAAACAGGGTGTTACCTCTGGTTGCATTTCTTTCCCACCTAGTTCTGTCTGTACAATGCCATGTAAATGCAGGACCTAGCACCACACAACTGGCCAAATCCTTCCTACGCTTTCAGGTTCCCATCCCTACCTCCATAGACAGGATCCTGGGAAGGGTCCCCATACTCACAGCCAAATCCATAAGTCTCTCTCTTTGGTAAGAAATGCTTACCAAAATTTAGAAGACACACTCCCCTTGCCCATCTCTGATCTACAGAGCTGTCCAGTTTGGAGTGAAGGCCAGTGTTGGGTGTGGTAGCTGGGTCAGGGCTGTTTATTTGGCCTTGCTCAATGTTTTCACACTGAGATGCAACAGCCTAGATGTAATTCATCCCAGAAGACTGCCAGAGAAAGGAAGGCTACAGAAGAATGGGCCTGATTCGAGGGAGGCAGATCTTAAGGTAGATTTCCCATGTAGAAGGAGCAGCCCAACCTATTTACACCAGGAAGATGTTGAGAGTGGCAGAATGGGATACTGACAGGCCTGACCAATGGGGTATGATCACTTCTGTGCAAGGTTCCTTAAACATGGACCCCATGCATTATTACAGTGGAGGCGGATCCCAGTTTTCCTTTTTGACAAGAGCCTGTGCTGCATTATGGCTCAGGTGATCTTGGGTCCTTCTATTATGGGCTTGAGATATTTGGTAGGTGGGAGAGGTACTATAGCTCCATGCTTTGCCTACTGAAAATTATTTAAAAAACAGAATTGGGTGGGTGGGAGGTGTTTGGAAGGTCTTTCTGTGTCTTTTAGTGTGTGCTTTAAAACAGGGCAAGCTGCTTTATACTGAGAATGGGCCACTGGATCTAGCTCAGTATTGTCAACACTGACTATCAGTAGCTGTCAGGGTATCAGACAAGGGGCATTCCCAGTCCAACCTTGAGATGTCAGGGCTTAAACCTGGGATTGTCTGGTCTACCACTGTTCTGTGGTTCTTCGGCTTGTACCTATCTAAAGAGTTCTTCCTCACACTTAACAAGCACGCTAAAAGCAAGAACAAAAACACCAGAACCATCAACATTCTGTGCCATGAAAAGCCCTTGGGCAATTCCTACCATATGTAGCACCATTGTTTGATTCCAACATGGTGTAAATTGCTGCAGAGGCCATGTGGCCCTCCACTTTTAAAAAACTGGTTTAAGCAGTGCTTTTATTCTGGGGGTACTCAAGAGCACACCATTCCTGCACCTTTAAAAAAAAAAAGTTTAAAATGTGGCACTTACTATAACAACTTCATGGTGAGTACTGGCACCTTCCCCCCCCCCCAAAAAAAAACAACGGCCCTGGGTTTAAAGGAAGATTATTGGAACCCTGAACCCATTTTCAGGGATGGGTGGATTATAGAGTATTTTAACCCTATATATTTATGTGGTGTTTTGTGACAATTTTGTTGGCTAAATAAAGGCAGCGCCTTCACAGTGGGGGGCATATAAAGTCCCAAAAAATCCGGATGTCAGAAAACCTACTCGAATCTGAAAAGCGCAAATTCAAAATAACTACAGTACTATAAACCCTAGTGAATCGCCGTGTCTTTCACCGGAAGTACCACTCTAGTATTTCGAAACTCCATGCTCCTCCCTTCCGCCTCCATGCGCTCTTTAATTCGTCGTGCGCTCCCTTCCCGCCGTCCCGCCGCTTCCATCTTTGTCACTGGCAGCGAGGCGAGCGCAAGCGGAGTAAGATGAAGCCGACCAGGAGGCCTCGGTTAGCCAGGAAGTAAGATGGGGGCTGGAGCGCGAGGGACGATTGCCGCTCGGTGACTGGCTCGGGCGGGTGGCCGAGAGGCCCCGCCCCTTGGCCCGAGGGTTTCGCCCGGACACCGTGAGGAGAAGCCGAGGAGGCAGAGCCGGAGCGGGGGTCGAGCGCGAGGCAGCCTGCTAGGGGGCGCGCTGGGGCCGGGGCCGCTGCCTGGGGCCAGGAAGAGAGTGGCTCCTCAGGGGACGGGACGGCGGACGCCCAACCGCCGCCAGGAGGTGAGTGAGGGGCGCGGGGCGGGGCCTATGAAAGGAGGAGGGGCCTAAGCACCTTCTATGGGGGGCTCGTGGGGTGGGGGTGCAAGGTGCGTGATGAAAGCGGGAGCTGATGTTTAGGGACACGAAGAGCCGGGCCCCCCGAGATTCGTTTGTAGGGAGGGGAGCAGGTATGTGTGGTGTGTTCAGAATTGGGGGAAGGGCCCACGATATTTTATTAATTTATTTATACCCCGCCTTTTCCCCCCTGGTGGGACTAAAAACAGAAACAGCTGAGTGTTGTATTATGTGTGTTTCTGGCCGGGGGTGGTGTCTATGTTATAAGGTTTATGAGAGCGTTGATTACAATGGGGATGGACTCCTATTGGGGTGAGGAGGTCATGTGAAGGGGAAAGGGCCAAAGCACCCCATAGGGAAGAGGTAACGTTGTGGGGAGTAGGCTTGTTCCTGTGAGGCAGATTACCTGGGGGGGGGGGAGAGTGGAGAGGAAATAGGGTGAAGGGCGGTCAACAAAGTATTATAGTAATAAATACTAAGTTTCCAGGGCAGGTTACAACTATTAAAACACAACATTAATATGAAAGCACAACATTAACGTGCAACAAAAACACGAAACTTTTTTAATATAAAAAAACCAGTTCAAAATTACAAAAGCAAGGTTGGTCACAAAAATATACTGTACATCTCAAGTGTCAAAAGTGGAAAACAAAAATGCTACAAGGGGCTTGGAAGAAGAGGGGTGGGAATAGGGATGTGGGCTGCAGATTTGGAGCAGGAGAAAGAGGATTTGGGGCATATTAAAAAGAGTATTTGGGGGAGCAGGCAGGGGACCAAGGTGGGTTCATTGGGAACTCTGCACTAGTTTATGGAGGAGCTATGAAGCAGACTAGAATTTGTTGAGCACGTGGGTAGGAGCATGCTAAAGGTACTATTGGGGCTCATAGACTGTGGAGATGAAATTATGTAAGGCTTTGGGTGGGAGGAAGAGGATATGAGAAGGATGCTAGTGCAGTCTTGTAGATTGTATAAGGATAGAAGTTGCTTCTGGAGCACAGGGGTTGCCAACCTTTTGGGGCCCATTTCAACCAGAGAAACTTGCAGGTACCTCCACGCCTGCAATCTCCTCTATTGGCTATAGTAGAATAGGTCTTTCAAGGCTGATTTCAGGGGTGGGGGTGGGGAGAGAAGGGAACCTCCAGGCACCAGGGAAGTCCTCTGAGGTGTCATATATGCCTGTTGGTACTCAGCCTCATAGGTGCTGATATCGGTTGTCCATAAATTTCCCCAGCTTATTTTTTCACACAACCATGTGTCTGCTGCATGGTGATAAACCTTGGCGTTTGTCACCTGGAAGCCCTTTCTTTTTCTCCTAAATAAGTTTCTAGTTCATGGATATAAAGAGGTGAAAGCGGTGTCAAAGACTTGAGCATACCTGCCAAAATTACAACCTGCCGAGCGAAACACAGACCGCCAGCCATTTATGGTGGCACCTTGGAGCCACAGTCATACTCCTGGTTCTGCTGCCTACCACCAAATGTGATGAGAGAGAGAGTAAACAACCATTCCAGGCAACCCACAATAGGTTGCAAGAGGGTTGCAAGAGGGCAACAATAGGTTGCAAGAGTTGCTGCATTGGGCTTTGTGGGTTTCGAAATATGTAGAAATGAGCACAGGAGTTGAGCGGACAGATTAGATAATATTTATGCTAATTCCACATACAGCAGTGTGCTGGGATTGTATTTCTATAGCACTCTGCAGAGTGTTATGTGAATCTTGGTACTTTGGTCCTGCTTTGTGGAATTTTGCTTTGTGATTTGTACTGATATATTTAGCATGTCCTCCAACATCTACTCTAGAATTCACAATACCTGACTCTCTTCTTCTCAGTTTTTCTGTGTAATCACGTGACTCTGCAGACTTGCAAGCCATGGCCTTGTTCCATGGTAGGACTTGGTTCCCCCCACTGTGAACGGGGTGGTGGAGGGAGATGTTGAAGTAGGTGCATTGTAGAAAGGCTCCAGCTACTAACACCACAATATTTGTTTCTTGTTTTGGGGAAAGAAGCTACGTAAATGTTAAACTACTTGGCTACCCTAAGTTCCTTTAGCCTTTGCAGAGATGAGTTCAGAATTAAAATTAGCAGTGCCTGCTGCCTTCCCAGTTGTTTGACTTCTTACTGTCCCTCGAGAACTGTGTCAAGTGGGGTGGGCCCTTGCTCAGCTCCTGTTCTGGGCAAGTTCCAGAGCCTTGTCTTTTTTTTCTCCACTAGAGCACAAAAGCCCCAACTTCATTGGCCAAAGAATCACGTTTAAAGAGAGCTGCAGCTTTTTATAAACTTGGGCTTGTTTATACTGCTGAAGTGAAACATCTCCCTTAAAAAAAAGCAAAACTGGATTTCTTAGCCCGCTTTTAATAGAAGAATTATATGCAAAGCAGCATTCAAAAAATTAAATACCAGAAACTAACAAAAAGGAACTGAAAATATCAACAAATAAAATGCAACACTATCTTAAAAATAAGAAATGCAGATGGCTATATATAAGCCAGCAGGCTGTAGAGAATGGGGATGGTGAGAAATGTTTAAGAAATGGTGATGGTCACGACCTCAGATAGCTTTAGAGAGTTAGCCAAGTTCATAAAGTTCAGCAGACAGTGATACTTAAGACTATTGAGCTCCACTCCAGCTATGTATGAGAATAACAGGAGGGACAACTGATCTCCACAGGAAGGGAATTCACAACTGGGGCACTGCTACCACCACAAAGGTCTTACTTTGTGTCACCACCCTACAGGCCATACCTGTCAGGGGGACCGTGAGCAGGTCCTCCCTTGATAATCTTGAAGCATCTTCTTGGTGGCAAGTACTGAGGAAAGTTTTCCTTTAAATACTTGAGTCTCAAGCTCTTCAGGGCTTTAAGTACCAGTGGCGTATTATCTCTAACTTGCTGTGGTGCATAACGACATGACAGCTACATTCTGCATGAGCTACAGCTTCCCAACCATCTTCAAGAATAGCCCTGGGGTATGGAACCTAAAAGCATCCAGCTGGCCACTGGTGGATTAGAAAGACTCCCTTCTTAGAGTTTGGCTAAGAAGTGGATTTCTACCATGTAGGAGCCACCACTAAGGAAACTGCATCTCAGCTGATTTGTAAACAAAGTGCAAGGCTACATCAGTGAATCTTACAAGGTGGGAAGGAAGATGTGGGAGAATAGGATTTCTGAGTTTGTGGAGGATTCTAACCATTTCAGATGAATAAGCCAATAGATTTTATTATCAGGGTCATTAGCCCTTATGGCAGCGGTTCTCAACCGGTGGGTCCCCAGATGATGTTGGACTACAACTCCCATCATCCCTGAGCTCTGGCCTTGCTAGGGGTGATGAGAGTTGTAGTTCAACAAAATCTGGGGACCCACAGGTTGAGAAAGGCAGCTGTATGGTCTTGTGTGCATCTTATGTCTTAACCTCTTTGTTGCTCTCCTTACACCTCCTAAGTGCTGCCCACAGAGGCCAGGTCTCACTTAAAATGTATTGACACAAGTTATTGGTCTACAGTATTTGCTAGCTGCTGGTCCACAATTTACATTTGCAATTTTGGAAGAACAGGTTAGTAAAAAAAATAAGCTAATAATCTGAAGACTTATTTGTAAATTTGCCATATTTTGCGCTTCAAATGACGTTTAGGCTAGCCTTCATCTGCAGCAGGTGGAAGAGAGTGTGTGTGTTGGGGGGTGTATTTTAAAGCTGCCTGAAAATAGAAAATCAGCAGAGTAGGGAAAAGGCCTTGGTTGAACTAGAACCTATTCCCTGGTGGCTTAATTAATTTCCTATTTTCAGGGAGCATTTTCCATCCTATTTGGTCGCAGCAGAGGGAGAGATAGGAAGCCAGGCTTTCATCAGCCCTGCTGTGGAGGGTCTAATTCCACTTGACACCTCTTCACTTTTTTCATTCCAGAATCATTGAACTGGAAGGGGTTCAAAGGTCAACCCCTGCCAATGAAGGAAATCTTAGTAACTTTAAGAGCTTCTGCTGGAGCTGGGGAGGACCTTGAGCCTTGGCAAGCCGCTGCCTATCAGAATAGATCCTAATGGGCAAAATGGACATTGATCTGGCTTGGCATAAGCCAGCTTCTTGCATTCCTATGCACACAGCTATAAATGACTGAATAGGACACATTTTCTTGGTTAGAGATGTGAAGGAGAGGAGCACGATGGTCAAAGAAAAATGTGACTTGAGGAAGCTCCCTCTTCCATCCGCAGAATTTGCCCTGTGGATGGACTTCGGTCTGTGCAGCTGAGATGGAATGTAGAACTGAATATCAGAATGGGGTTGCTTCTGCAGATTTCTGAGAATTTCAGCTGTCATTTAAAATCAGGTTTCTAGTCTTCAGGATTGTAGAGCAAAACCTACAATATTTTAGGTTTTGCAAAGGAATAAATGGTAGAGAGCATATCATCTATAGTGGGGTGAGATTCTTGCCATGCTGGTCGCCATAGCTCTCTTCTCTGCCTTACCTCCATCCCCTGTTAACACATAGCGCTTATTATGAAATATAATCTGTTCTCTTTACTTTACAGAAGGTTGGTGTCAGGAAGGGAAGAACTCTGACAGTTTGGCAATAGCTGGGAACTCAACATGCATGGGGAGAGGATCTCATCTTTGCCCACAAATCCTCCTGCACTACATGTTCAGTAAAAGGTACAATTTAGTAGCTACATTTTTTGCCTCTCCTTAGATGAGTTCTGTTGGGAAGAAGGGAGATATATAAATCCAATAAATAAACATCTCTTCATCCAGAATTTTGTGCTGCTTGAGAATGACTCGGTTCAGGCAGCAGGCAAGCCAAAGAGCCGAAATAAAGTCCAGCAGGGGAATGGTCTCCCAGCCTCACTTTTTGGAACAATCATCAATATAAGAAAGGGGCCACTACTACGTGGCATGCCCAATTCCCATTCCTAATAGCTTGTTGAAAAAGGACATTGAGGTCAATTTGTACTGAAAGCTGCCATTAACTTTTAGTGTCTTTATGTTCTTTTAGTTTATGCTGATTCCTAGTCCTTGTGTTTGTTGGGATATTTCTGATGCCAAAAATAAAAAATAAAATTCTGCAATTACACCATGGCATTTTGGAAGTGCAGCCCTGATAGCCCTGCAGATTAAGTAGCTGTGCCTGATTGATACAGCACACTCCATTTTCAGAATTTGAATATTTTGCTTGCAAAATTATCAGCATTTTTTAAAAAGTGATGAACTTTACATCAAATGTATTGGCATAGTCCTCCCATCATTACCCGAGTTCAGACATCATATTCTAATTCCCCAAATCATGGCTTTCAGCACATGTCAAATCAGAGGTAAATGCCGCTGAACTTTGTGGAACTTACTCCCAGTTAAGCAGAGCTACTATTGGAGCCTTAGAAGATCTGGAACGTGCTTCAGATGTGTGTGCATGCTTCTCCCCTTGTGCTCACTGATTCCTCCATTCCCAAGTTTCTTCTGTTAATAGTTTGTTGTGTTGTCTGAAGTAGAGGTAGCACTTGCCTCCAATCCCTGGTTGGAAACCCTTGTTTTAAAGGTCAGGGCACTGGACATTGTAGCAAAAAATGGCTAGAAAATACTTGGAAATGGAAGAAGGGAACTGGAGTCCTTGCCAGAAAGAGGGAATCAAAGACAGGAGCTTATGTCACATTCCCACATCTCCAAACTGGTTTGGGAGAATTGTCAAAACTGAGTCATCTGGAGGGCATCAGGTTTGCAAAGGCTGGTCTAGAGAATAAAATGAATTTATCTGAGCTACACAGGTAAAACCTGAACATGGACCCGCCCAGTTTCCTTTCAATCTGGGAAAGCTGTCAGGAAAGAGACCTTGGCTTTCTTCCCAGCAAATGGGCAGGTTTTCTAGAAGAGCCAGTTTAAGGTTGTGTTGTGAACTCAGAAGCAGTATGGACACAGTTGCTCCTGAGACTTCCATTGCTGCTCTAAAGGAGTAAGAAATGGAATGAAACATTCTGAGAAAATACTGACTACTAGTTTATATAGTTTGGCCCTGTCTTCTCAAAAGGCAAATGTGTGAGGTTTTTTGTGGCTTGAGAAGCAAAAAAAAAAAGAAAAGAAAAGGAAAAGCAAAACCTTTAAGAATGCTGTAGCATTTGGAATCTGCTTGAGACTGTACTGAAAAGAAATACTGCAAGTTGTATCTATTATGTGAATTAGGCCAGTTTGCAGAGAAATCTTGTTTTGCATAATTCATATTTTTTCTGGTGAAAGGTGGTGGTTGTGCAAATAGCTGAGGTTCTCACCATTACTGCTGCTGCACCACCACTGAAAATCATAGAAATCAAGTGGACACTATAAAATATTGCAGCACCTAGGAACTGCAAAGGATGGCAACCAGGTTATATGGTGCTCAGCTGATTAATCAATTTGTTTTATTTAAAATATGCCCTCAACTGGGTGGCAGATTTTTTTCAGTATCTTTCACACAATTTAAAGGAGCTAGCAAAACCAAGTGATGTATGCCATCTTAGAGGCATTCCTACTTCTCTTATAGGAGGGAATGCCCATCTGCCTGTTAGGGCCTGTGAATACATAATCTGAAACTGGAAGAGAGTGCCTTTGTCACAACTGCTATCATCTGCAAATTTATGGAGACTTGATAACATTCATATAATTATAAATCAGCAGCAATTTCTTTTAATTGGGTGGCAATCCTAATCAAAACCTTTTGAGAGCTAATATTCTGTAGAATTGCTTTCCATGGACTTCTAGAATTGGCTCACAGCACAAACTCCATGTGAGTTTGAGAGGTTGTGCTGGCTGAGACTGATGGGAGTTATGATCCAAAATAGCCAGTCCTAAACATTTGGAGGGCATTGGTTTGACGAAAGCTGCTGTGAGGCCTGGCTGATGGTTGATTAAATACCGTGGGCAGGTTTGGGCAGCTGAGTCTTAATCCCAAAGGAGCAGTTTGTCTAGGAATAATCAGTGTGTCCTTTCTGCCTCATTTCTAGGGGGCGTCAGCCATGGAGGACAAGCGCAACATCCAGATCATTGAGTGGGAGCACCTGGACAAGAAGAAATTCTACGTCTTTGGCGTCTGCATGACCATGATGATCCGGGTCAGTGTGTACCCCTTCACGCTTATCCGGACGCGGCTGCAGGTCCAGAAGGGAAAGAGCCTCTACAATGGGACCTTTGACGCCTTTGTCAAGATCCTGCGGGCAGAAGGGGCAGCTGGGCTCTACCGGGGCTTCTTGGTCAACACCTTCACCCTGATCTCAGGCCAGTGCTACGTGACGACGTACGAGCTCACTCGCAAGTACTTCTCTCAGTACACCAGCAGTAACGCAGTCAAGTCTCTGTTGGCCGGTGGCTCAGCCTCCCTCGTGGCCCAGAGCATCACGGTGCCCATCGATGTGATCTCCCAGCATTTGATGATGCAACGGAAAGGCGAGACCATGGGCCGGTTCAGAGTGCAGACCCACGAGGGGAAACGGTTCCCGGTCTTCGGACAAACGCGGGACATCATCGCGCAGATCTTCAAGGCCGACGGGCTGAGGGGGTTCTACAGGGGCTATGTGGCCTCCCTACTCACTTACATTCCCAACAGCGCCGTCTGGTGGCCCTTCTACCATTTCTATGCAGGTGAGAAACCAAAGCAGTCTTTGGACTTCCCTTCTGTTCGTTTCTCTGGTAGTGATCAGAACTCACCCTCTGCCTTTGCAAGCTCTATGCAGGCTGGGACCAGAGGAACTGCAGGAACTGCTCCCATACAAACCCCAGTCCAAATGTTAAGAATGCCAATCTGGCCCCTGCTCCCAGCTGCCTCCTACCTTCTGAGATGGCGTCAGTAGTGGTGACTGAAACCAGAACCTTTTAGGAACCAGAACCCAATTTAGTTCAGAGATTGTGGAACTCCTTCCCCAGATGTGTTTGGCAAGCATCTCATTTTTCTCTTTTACGACTGAAAGCATCTATTGTCAACTCAAACCATCATTCATTTATTATTACGGTGTTATTATCTGCTCTTCACCTTAAGTTTCCAGGGCAGGTTACAGCAATTAAAGCACAACATTAATATTAAAACACAATATTGTGCAATGTTAAAAACAGCTTTAAACAACTTAAAAATTACAAGAATAAGTTGCTAAGAAGACACATCCTGGGTCGCAACCCCTATGTTACTTGCTGAGCTCTTTTTTATTGTTGGTGGTGGGGGGGGTTGCATGAATTTAAGTTGCTTTTACAAGTAAGACCTGCAACAAAATGTTGCTGTAAGAGGCATTGTCCCATACGAGGCTCCTCCCAATTTCAAACAAGAGCCTTGTAGCACTGTTGAGGCCTCTTGCAGCGGAGTTTCAGGAAGTGGGAAAGGGTCACAGCCTCTGCTGTGTTGTATAACTCTAGAGGGATTAGGTGAAGGGCTGGCTGCCAGCCCCAAACCTGAGTAATTAAATGCTATATAGGCTTGTCTGAGGTGAAAGAGAAAATATGCCCTTTTAACCTTTTCTCTTAACTTTCCCCGCATACTGCAGGGAAGGGAGTTATGCCCCCTAACCCTATTCCTCCCCTTTTCTAAAGGTACAAGCTGTTGTAGAGATGAGTCAGCCAACTACCTCTCTCCCACTGCCTTCCATCATTCTCCTTTTCCTTTTTCAGTTGATACTTAACATTTCTGTGTCTCAACCATAATTTAATTTATAGACAACCAGTCGTGTCTGATGTCTGGTTCCTTTGCGCACACAGACACAATCCATTTCCCCCCTCCTCCGGGGTAGAAGTGAGAGCTGCCTATGGAAAATAATGGAGAAATCCAGGATTTTAGCATAGGTGATTAGGCAGCAGTATATCCCACTCCATCTCCAAAGGTAGCAGCGAAGGAAAGAGATCTTTTATTTGGCATTCTGTGTCTGGATCTGGAACTTCCAAATTCACAGTGGGGTGAGTTAGTATTACTTATCCCTATAGGCTCAATTGTTGTCAACATTCCATACCTTCTAGAGGTGTACAGGCCTTTGTGAACCTGTTTACTGGGCTTTAAATGTTTTTTTAAAAATAATTTGAGCCACCTTGGGAACCAGTTGGTGTAAAGGCTGTATATTAGTTCCCCTCCCCCCACCCAAAAATTGGTTTTGAGCTTATGTTGGAAAAGGCTATCTGTTGAATGCATGTGCACATCTGAAATGTGAATGCCAAGGAAAGCTCAAGACTATTAGCTGGTTTTGCTACAGAAGGCTATTGCAGGTAAGGGTATGTATACAAAAAGCCAAGTGGCCATGTTGCTCCTTCAGGGGAAAAAACCTGTGGTGTGAGTAAGAAGACTCCTGATTAGCATAAGCCCCAAAATTGCAATGTATTCTGCAACCTTTCAGGCTTTATGGAACTCTTCTCCAACCCAAGTACTGGGTATAACCCCCTTTCCCTGAAACAACATAGAAGAGGGTGGTAGAGAAAATACATTGCTGGGTATGATGGTAGCTCCTGTTTGCTAGTTGTGACAGTCTTGAGATGAAAAGGAAGAAGCATTTTGCAGATTTAATTAGGTTAGGCTGTGCCTGGGGCCCACAAGTCCCGTACTGCAGCAAGACATCCTGCGATAAATAAACAATGGCTGCTCTTTGTTGACTAAAAGTGGGGGAGAGAACATGAAAGTTTGCATGTTACTCTGGGATTACCGTTTTTAAAACTGGCCTTAATAATGATACTGTCTCACTATCCTGTGTGTGGATTAGGAAAAAACAAAAAGCATTTGATACAAGTTCATATAAAACAGCCAGCCACTAAAGGGTTCTGCCTTTCCTTTTTATTTAAATGCTTTTCCTGTTGCAGTTGGAAAACATTTGGCAAAGCACCAGTAATCTAAAACAGAAAAATGTCACTTCGGACTATCCCTGCCGGATCTGAGTTTTCCATCCAGCCCAGCCTTTCCCCCCCTAACAGCAGCTACCAAACAGGTGCTTCCAGTTAGGACCAGAAGGCAGCAGCCCTCCCCTGTGCTCTGCCTTCACCACCAGCACAGTGAGGTAGATTTCCCCTGACTGTGGAAGCACAAATGGCACAGCATATATGTTGCTATACATAACCTGGCTCTCACTCCTCTTTCCAGAACAGCTTTCCAGCCTGACACCCAAGGACTGTCCACACTTACTCCTCCAAGCCATATCTGGGCCAATGGCCGCTGCGACAGCTTCCACTCTCACCAACCCCATGGATGTCATCCGGGCTCGCGTGCAGGTAAGAGCATCCTACGGCCGAATAAAGCATCCAGCCAATGCAATTCTGGGCTGCATCAATAGGAGTATAGCATCTAGATCAAGGGAAGTAATAGTGCCACTGTATTCTGCTCTGGTCAGACCTCACCTGGAGTACTGTGTCCAGTTCTGGGCACCACAGTTCAAGAAGGACACTGACAAACTGGAACGTGTCCAGAGGAGGGCAACCAAAATGGTCAAAGGCCTAGAAACGATGCCTTATGAGGAACGGCTAAGGGAGCTGGGCATGTTTAGCCTGGAGAAGAGGAGGTTAAGGGGTGATATGATAGCCATGTTCAAATATATAAAAGGATGTCACATAGAGGAGGGAGAAAGGTTGTTTTCTGCTGCTCCAGAGAAGCGGACACGGAGCAATAGATCCAAACTTCAAGAAGGAAGATTCCACCTAAACATTAGGAAGAACTTCCTGACAGGAAGAGCTGTTCGACAGTGGAATTTGCTGCCAAGGAGTGTGGTGGAGTCTCCTTCTTTGGAGGTCTTTAAGCAGAGGCTTGACAACCATATGTCAGGAGTGCTCTGATGGTGTTTCCTGCTTGGCAGGGGGTTGGACTCGATGCCCCTTTTGGTCTCTTCCAACTCTATGATTCTATGATTGTTTTAAATTATCTTGGCAGGGGCTCATGGTAGACTAGGTGTTCCTTGGTGGCCTCTCCTGTGCTTGAACTAGATGACCTTCAAATTACTTTCCAGCTTTGTGATCCTGTCCATATATTCAGGTCTCATACTTTACAGGTAAATTTCACCATTTTGAGTCCTGCTCAGAAATGGAAGGATGCTGAGGCTCTGGTGAAGTTTGGTTCTGTTAGCTGGTCCCAGTCAGCAGCCTCTAGTGTCTGCATTTTGGACTAACTCCAGCTTCTAGTCAGAATCTTCAAGAACAGCAGACCCTCAAATAATGCAGTGTGGTAGTTCAACCTACAGTTTTCCAGAGTACGGATCGCTCTTGGCAGCCTATTTCTATTGAGGTGGTGGTTGCGGGTGGTGCAGCAGTCTTGACTCATGAAAGGCGCTCTGCGGCTGCTTGGGTCTTTAGTGGCAAAGCTGGTGTCAAGACCACCTCCAGAAGGTATGTTTGAATGTTTAGGGCAGCCTTTTCCAACCTGGTGCCCTCCAGATATTTTGGACTACAACTCCCAAGTCAGCCAGGTTGGGCATTTAATTCTGCCAGAGTACTGAAGCTCAACTGATTTATACTGTACTTCCAAGGCATGTAGTGTGAGGTAGAAAAGCACCTGATCTGGGGAGAGCGGTGGAGAGTCATCCCTGCTGTACCACTGCATTTCTGATTAATCCTGAGTCTTTCTGAAACACAGCATCAGGGTCTGCTCCAGTCAGGCTGCCCTCCCACTGCCACTATAGGGCCATCTTTAATTTTCATGTAAGTTGTTTTAATATTATAGAATTGTAAACCTCCTTGGGTGCCCATGCAGAAAAGCAGTATGTAACACAACAAATAAGCAAACATGACGTTGGCCCAGGCTCTTGTAGGTGACAGGGCAGTATCTTGGCAACTGCACATCTAGGCCAGCCACACTTTGTGGGCCCCAGGCCAGGCTGTTGAAAGCTTGATAGCTAAGGGTTCTGAAGTAGCCATGTGTTATCTTGGCTACTTGTGCGTGAAAGGCAGTCTTGCTTTATAATATGTAAATAAAATAGAAATACAATGAAAACATTGAAAAGAGAATGAATTTGGCACAATTCCATTGTTTCTGTAACTTACCGTATTGCCCCAAATATAAGCCACACTCCCCCCCCCAAAAAAATTCTGACTGTGAAAAGTTAAAGTGTGGCTTGTATTCGCAACCTTACCAAAATTGGCTGAAACAGACATAGTGAACCCTGCCCTTAACTCTTTTAACTCCTGCTGGAGTCCTGGCAAGCGGGGGTGGCAGGTGTTGCCACTTTGCGCTTCCCACTGTTCGTCTCAGCTGTTGTGGGGGGGGTTGTTGCCCACCCAGTGCCGGGAGCAGTGGGACAGCGAGTGCCAGTGGGGGCTGCCACGCCACCGCCATGCGATCCCCCTCTGCCTGCCCCGCCGCTTGCCACTCCGGACGTAGGGCGGGCACCCCGTGGCTCCATTAACAGCAGCAGGGCAGGCAGAGGGGGATTGCATGGCAGTGCTGCCACAGCTGCCCCTACTGGCACTTGCTGTCCCACCCCGTCTGACGTAGTGCGAGAGGCGAGCTGCGTCCCCCTCTCAGAATGTCTCTTCTTGCCCATCTGGCCACCACCGCGGTTTCTATTTCTTTCCAATTTTATATTGAATTTTAAAGGTGCAGCTTATTTGCAGGTGCGGCTTATATTTGGGCCAATATGGTATCTGGATCTTGGGCTTTTCTTAGCATTGAATATGGTTGTTTTGATGGGTGGGGTGGGTCGTAGAAGCATAGAATTGTAGAGCTTAATGGGACCCCCAGGGTCATCTAGTTCTACTCCCTTCAGTGCAAGAATCTCAGCTAAATGATACATGACCGTTGGCCACTGAATTTCTGCTTAAAAACCACCAAGGAAGGAGAGTCCACTCTTGGGAGTATTTTCCACTGTCAAAGAGCTCGTAACATCAGAAAGCTCTTAACTGATGTTTAGTTGGAATCTCCTTTCTTGTAACTTGAATCCTTTGGTTCGATTCCTAGCTTCTGGAACAGGAGGAAACAAGCTTGCTTGGTTTGTCCAGTTTTTTATCCTGTGTTGTTTCCATGTGAACCTCTGACTTTGTGGCTGTTCTTTTCTCCCGCTCAGGTGGAAGGCAAGAGCTCCATTGTTCTCACTTTCAAGCAGCTGGTAGCAGAGGAAGGGCCCTGGGGCCTGATGAAAGGCCTCTCGGCCCGCATCATCTCAGCCACCCCTTCCACCATTGTCATCGTGGTGGGCTACGAGACTCTGAAGAAACTGAGCCTCCGTCCAGAGTTGGTGGACTCAAGGCACTGGTAGCAAAACTGGGGAAGGGGGAGTCAGACTTGGTTGTAATCTCTTGGACCATTGGCATGGTTGAAAAGCCACCAAAAAGGGAGCCCGGAGAGCTTTCTAACAAGTATTTGTTAGTGAAGGATGAAATGCAAAGGACAGTATATAAAAAGTCCCCTTCCCCAGTATTTCTCTACCCCTTTGGATTGATTGCAGCATTCTGTAAAAGAAAGCACCTACTGTAAAAACTCCTTGCTCATATGTGAAGGAACCCCTGCGCCTCTTCTTTATTCCTTTTTGAATTAAAAGGAAACACCACAACTAAACGAATGAAGCAAAACAACACAATCTTCTGAAAATGCGTTTTTATTCTTTGTTTTGCCAAATTCCTACCTTGGAAGACTTTGTGCGATTTGCCGCCACCACCTGTGAGCTGCAGAAACTGCCACTTGCAGCAGCAACAGTACACACCTCCTGGAAAGAAGTCATTAGTAAATATATATATATATATCCCCTCAGACACCCCTCCAAAACGTCTACAGATTTAAGATTTGAAAGCGGGGAGATATACCAAAAGCAAGGCGTTCCTTTTGAGAGTCTGCAGCAGTAGTGGTGCACAGTTGTACTTTTGGTACGTGCATGCATCTTCTGGGATTAAAGTCCTCTCGGGGAGGACGCACCCTTTATTCTGTGGCCTTTGCAAATGTGAGTGTTAAAAAAAGGAAGAAGATTCCTATCCTAAAATTGTTTCCCCTTTCCTTTTAAGCACAATGAAATCTGCTCCCCCCCCCCCTTAGGATTCTTCTGAAAGGCAGAACATAATTATCTTGCTGAAAAAAGTTGTATAATACTTCCTTTTTGATCTTTGTACAACTATGTCCCAATCACTGAATGAGTGTTTCATGAAAGTGTAGTAACTGGGAAGGAGCTCTACACCTGCTTTTGCAGCGGGCAAGAGTGGAAGCTTCTCCTTTTGTCTGGGCAGGGCAGCCTGTTGAGACTGCAGCCCTTTGCAGGTCTGGCTTCACCTTGAAGTTGCTTTGCCTTCCTGTTTCCGATCTAAGAGCTTTCAGCTGTTGGGCTAGTAGGAGAAGCAAGGCAACCCCCTTTCCAGTGATGGGCGTCTTTCCATTTTGTCCTCCCATCTTGTTTCTGTCACTATTTTCTCTATTGTGACTGGTGCTGATTCTGCATGTTATTTTTTTTTTTTTACCTTGCTCCCCAATGTCCACAGTGCTTTTGTAGCCATGTAAGTCTGTGAAAGGCTGCTGTTTGGGGAGTAGAGGTGGTAATGCCATGTTGGAAGTAAATTCACTTCTTTTCAAATGGATTACGGGGGTGGGCATCTTTGGAAGCAATACAGGGGAGGTGATATTCTCTGCACTTTGGACCTTTTCTCTAAAGTAAGCAATGTTTTTTTTAAAATATATATATATTAACTTGGATCAGAGTTTACTCTAGTGCCATAATCAGGAACCAAGAAAGGGGCTATAGATGGACCTCGTACTCTACAAATAAGTAAACCCTGTAAGTTTCTATAGGTTCTTTAAGTAAACCCTATAAACACTGTACTGTGGAAATTTTTTGGCATGTTGTGGGCCCTGGAAGCAAATATGTGGGCCAGTGTGTCCCTCCCCAACCCTCTTCTGATGCCTTTCCTGCTCCCCTGAACCTCAGTGCACCCCAGGCTGAGGCAGGGAGGTGTGCTGTACCAGACAAGGGATGGGGCAGGGGGTAGAACTAGACAAACAACCCCCTTCCACTTAAGGGCAGGAAAGTAAGAGGGATGAAATATCCCAAACTTGGCCAAAATCAGCTGTAATTAGGCAAAGTCTTGGACCTATCACCATAAGGTTTTGTACCCCATATACTTGGTTTAGTTCTTAGTGAGGCGGTAAGACATGTGCCTGGGGTGTAGTAGTGCAGTTGGAGGCTCATATGACTTTCCCCCCATATTTAAACCTCACAAAACCCTGTCAATAGAAAGTCAGTTTGCTACTTGAGCTTCCTTCTTAATGGGTGGTCACTCCCCCCTTTTTTTTAATAGAGGACCAGTCCATGTGAACCCCTCCTGAATCTGAAATGGTACAGCCCAGATAAGGTTCCCCACTCAGTCTCTTATAACTAGGCCTTTGAGTGTGGCATGGGCTTCTGTTGGTTTCAGTGGTGACCTGTTGGAGGACTGAAGGATCCCCCCCCCCCCCGGGGTTTTAATAAAGCAAATAAAGTAGGCGACCTTGGAGTCCTCATACTGCACGGTTATTTCATAGTCGGCAAATGCACAGGAAGCAGAACCAGGCCCACATTTTGGCTGCCTAGGAGTAGTGTTGACTGTGCAGAATACCCCCAACATGCCGGGAATTGTGTTGAATTTGATTTTTGCAAAGTGGGAGGCATTTTTGACTCCCCTTCCCTTTGTAAGAGCAGCAGTCAAAACATATTTCTTTCTCTTAATTTGTACACTTTTCTGTATTTTTAAGTTTCACAATAAACCTCCATTGCATTTTGCAATTGTCTTTGATGGGAGGTTGTTTACATGGTGATGTGTTAAGAGCACCTAGATGGTGTGGTGGATTAGCTTTTTCTGCGTAAGGGGTGGCTAACCCTTGATCCAGGGGCCTGACGTACTCCACCAAGTAAAATTTTCTTCCCCTTTGGTGGCAAAAGAATAAAATAAAGTAGGCACAATGTCCTGCGTGCTTGCATGCAAGTGTGTGTGCTCTAGTGTGGGGTGCCACACCCACTACTACTTTGCAGCCTCCTGGAGGGTCCCAAAAAACATTAGGCTCTCCTACTTCTAAGCTAAAGTGGCAAAGGAATATTATTATAATCTCAGGGGAGTTGGATGGTTTAATGCCCCACCCCTTCGAAAAGCTGCTGTGATGGTTTTGCAGTGGTATGTTACTTATGTCAGTTCACCTGCTATACGACCAACCCTTATGAAAATGCTTGGAGCCTTATCCGTGGATTGTATATAGAGTAGCCGATCCCTCGTGCTGGTTAAATGATGAACGGTTTGTGGCATGTGTTTTTCCTGGTGAGGTCCTATGCATATCTCAAGTACAAACAACCACTTTGGGCTGAAATCTCATTCCATTCTTTATCTTGACTTTGTTTTTTAAAGTGCAATGATACTCTGAATTATTATTTTTGTTTCCAGTCTTTAGTACACAGAGAATCTGTAGGGAGCTCCGTTGAACGGATCTGAGGAAGCTGTAGTGACTACCTTTAAAACAGAAGCAAACATGATCTGAGCATGGGTGCGTAGGGCCAACAGGAAATCTTCGACAGCCACAAGAAGTGAGGATTTGCCTGTCCGTGTCTTCTCTAAATGGGAAAAAATTCCAAGCGATCTCTGATATCTGTGCCTGCTGTTTCAATATGGAGTTTGAATGTATTTGTGTACATTAAAACAGGTTTCAATTTTGCACTGTAATAAGTCTTTGAAGTGTAATTAAAGTTTTTATTATTTATTTGACCCTTTTCCTGGTGAATCTTCTTTTGCTTATGATGTGGAAACAAATGACCTTTTACGCTCAACAGGGATGAAACGCTCCAAAATCAGGAGTGGGTAAATATTTTGCCCTCCAGATGTTGTTGAACTGACAACGCTGATCAACCTTGGCCAGCATGGCCTATGGTCAAGGGTGGTTGGCGCTGACATCCAATAACATCTTGACAGACATATGTTCCCTGTTCCTGCTTTAAAACAATGGCTTTCCAACTGCTTCTAGGCTAGCCTGGGGATTTGGAAGATTCTTGGGCACTGAAAAGATGGCCTTTGGATGAGCAGAATTCACCACAAGATAGTTTGCTCTGCTTTTTAGTGATCTTTCCCTACTAGAGCAGCTGGAAATGAAAATGAGGTCTTTTTTAGCATAACTGCCGTTTATATGGGGTGGTGGTGAGGTCAGACAAATCTCTCCAGCTTCCTGTGTGTGCACACTCCCTAACCCTTTGCACTGTGTACAGGTTCCATGGGGGTACTTGGGGGTCCTGGGGCAGCTGAGTCAATGAATTTACTGAGGCACAGTGCCAATCCAAGATTTCTGGCTCTTGCTCTCCATCATTCCTTTGCATGTTGAGATTTCCCTCTCACATGCTCTCTTTTGTTAGTTTGCTGTTTTGTGCAGTGTGATGTTCTCACAGTGCCCAACCACACCCATAAACAAAACCTGAGTGCAATAGCACCCTCCCTACCTGCAATTCCTAGCAGCTGGTATTCAAAAGGCATACTGCCTGGAACATTGAAGGTAGACCCAAGCCATTCAGAGCCCCACTTCACTTTTAAAGCCATCATAGGCAGGGCCTGCTTTTAACTGGCCATTCCAGCCAGCCACTGAAAGGTCAATTTTACAACTTTTAGTTACAGGCACCTGAATGATCTCCGTGTCCCTTTCTCTCGCCGTTCCTTTTTCCCGTTTGGGCCGTTCAAGGTTATTTGACTATGTCTTGGCTTTTAGTCTCCTATATTCCTTAGAAAAGCTATAGGTGCTTTTAAAGAATTAATAATACCGTGCTAGCGAGGTTGCAAGAAATAATAATACTGTACTGTATAGTCAAGTTGCCAAGCAGCCCTACTCACGCCGATCAGTGATGCCATATACAACTAGCCAGTAGGGGGCGGCATTGTACTTCGCTCTACGTTAAAGGCTTTTCATTGGACATGCCGGGAAGCCGTGTCCAATGAAATAAAAGCTTAGGTCCTACCGTCTCTTCGGTGACCACAAATCACGTGGGTGGGGCCGAGCGTATAAAACTGCCTCGTTCCACCAATCGGAAGCAGCGTGGGCATCAGTGGGCGGCGCTATTGAGAGGTTTGGATTTGTGGCGGGCCCAAAATGGCGACTGAGGTGGCTGAGGTGGCGGGTACCGCTGACGGGGAGAAGGAAGCCGCCGCCGACGCTGCTGTTGCTGCTGCTGAGCCTCCGAGCAACCCCAGCCGGGAGCAGCTCCTGGACTACATCGTCGACGTTTCCTTGCGGAAGATTGTGGAAACGGGCAGGTAAGGCTTGGCGAAAGCGGGAGAAGGCAATTCTCGCGATAGTTGGCTTGGTGTTATGAGGAGGAGAAAGCCTCGCGAGATCTAGTGGGAAAGGTCCCACGAGAGTTGTTTGCGTGGAATTCGCTAACTCTTGAAGTTTGCTGGGGCTGATGGGAATTGTAGTCAGCCTGGAGGGAGCCTGGCTGTGGAAAGACGGAAGGATGCTCTGAGCAGAAAAGAGGCTGGGATGCGCTAAAGCAAAGTCGAGCAGAAAGCCTCTTCCAGCGCTCTTTGACTTATGTAAAAAAAAAAAACACAACAAAAACTGTTGCCATATCACTAGAATATATCAAAGCTGTTTACAACGGTAAAAATAAGATAAAGCATGAAATAAAAGCACAAACAGTTAAAAACAAAGACCAGTAACTCATTGTGGGTGGTGTACTCTCCACAGGCCTGGAGGAATAAAAAAGTTTTCAGCATTCATTTAAAAACCAGGCACAGAGGGCATCTCCCTGGAATGTTTTTGTTCACAGGATGAGGTACAACAGAAAGGTTAGTGTTAAATGAGTACAATGGCAACACAAACGATGTTGTCATGAGCTTAGATTAGTTTTTTAAGGGCTTGATAAACGCTATGGGGTAGGGTCTCCTTTAATGGAACTTCCATGGTCAGAGGTGATGCTGCTGTGTCAAACTTTTTTCTGTTAAAAGTCTGGAGTTGCCACCCAGTCCAATTCTCTTTTCTGGTGAAGAAGAAGTATAACATGAAAAATTACAAATATGGTCTGTGTTTTTGATTTAGAAAAATGGAAATGTTTTGAATATAAACACCGTAAATGTTTAAAACATATTAATTTATAATGTTGAATCATGCAACATCAACTATATCCTGCTTGGATAAACATGAAAATGAAAAGTTTACATGTTAGAAAATTAGGTATCTTTCTTGACTAAAATCCTATTTTAGCAGTGAAAAGGAAAGGAAGGAGAGGACAAAAAAGAGCAAGAATATATAGAAATGAGTTCTTGATTATGCATCCTAGTGCATAGATAATAGAAACAATGTGCAGGGTTTTTAAAATGTTAATGGCATTTTCTTTCTCTACCTATAGCTACCATAGGTTTGCGAAGTGTTACAGTCGTCTTTACAAAGTGCAACCTGAACTCACCAAGTGTGTTTACAATCAGTTTATTGCCCACCTGCAAACCTCATTTCGGGTAAGGGCCAAGGAAAAGCACAAAACCCTTCCTTATAGGTTCCAGTGCAGCCTGTAGTTCTTGTTTTTCAGAAAAGGGTGGAGATTTCTCATTTTAAATAAATAGTAAACCTGGAAGGACTGAACTCTTCATTCACCAGCTTGATGGTTCAGTCCTGCATATGTGATGTGACTAGACTGCAACATAGTAAATAGCAAATGATATTAACGTGAAAACAGGATGATTGTGAGTGTGCGAAGTCCAGTGAGACAATGGTAATGAAGTTCATATTCATACCACATTATCTGCTACAGGGAGGGAGACCTTGTTGTGAAAAGTTTTTAAACGTTATTGATGATTGCAAACCTCTTGCAGTCTTGGCCTTAGATATGTCAAAGGCCTTTTAATGTTTGAGGTGGGATTATTTGTTGGCTGTGCTTAAAAGGCTGCAATTTGTCCCTAATTTTTTAAGAATATTAAATCAAATCTCTTTCAAAGCTACAGCCACAACTAAAATAAATAGTTTGGATTCGGGTCCTGCGTGTGTGTCCAACGCATGAACCTTCGGCAGTACATCTCAGAGAGGCATCAGATGTTACAGGTGTAAAAATTAAACTCAATACTACATTCTCAGGTTATATGTAGAGATTGTGTGTCTTGGTTTTTTTGTGCAGGAGGAGATCCAGGACCTGAAGGAAGAAGGGAATCTAAGTGTGCTCTTTAAATCACTAGATGAACTTGTGGAAGAAGCAAAGAAAAGGAGTACCCCTGCATGGTAAGGCGTGACTCCCTTGGCATAAGAACTGCCTGGCTGGGTTGACTCTGAGGTCTGTCTTGTCAGGCAGCCTCTTTTCACAGCAGCCATTTAGATAGAGCTGGGAAGCAGAGGGAGAGGGCAACTTCACACACACACCCTCCGCCTTCAACCTTTGGTTGTTTGGGGTCTGGTAGATGGCTTCTACACACATTTCACACATGACAGCTAGAGGTCATGGAATTGTAGAGTTGGAAGTGACCCAAAGGGGTACCCTAACCCCATGCAGAGCATGAATCTCTAAACACAATCCCCCATCCAATTGAAAACCATACCATACCCTGCTTAGCTTTGCAAATGCACTAGCAATTTTACTGCTGCTTCACTGATGGGGACTGAGCAGCTAGGGACCTCCTACATGAAAAGCTAGGCTGCAGCCCCTTCTGTGATAAGGCACAGAGTACACCCGTGGCAGCACCAGTGTTTTGTCAGTACTTCTGCAGCAGTGTGCAGATGTTGCACATATCAACAGGCACATTCTAAAAGCTGGTAACTTCAATGCTTTCCTATATTGCCTGCCTCTAAGTTCATTCCTTGTTCCTGTAATGCAGACCGAGGGCCACTCCCCCTTCTGTGAAGCATTCGGGAGCCACGTGCCCACGCTGGGCAGGGCCAGAGCCAAAAGCATGAGGAGGAACAAATGTAAAGTTTACATTTGTCCAATAGGCTTGTTCTACTCACAGCACTTGAGAGGGATGGCAAGTGGGACTGGTGAGGCATGTGCCCTGAGGAGGGTCTCGAGGACCAGATAGTGAGTCCCATGAGGGAGGGGGCATATTTGGCCTCTGGGCCTGAGATTGCCCATCCCTCTTGTTAACGCCTTCATTGAATTCAGGCGTCCCAGTGGAATCCCAGAGGAAGACGTCCACAGTGCTGTTGTGCCGTACCTTCTGAAGCAGCGCAGATTCCTACAAAAGGCCATAAAAGAAAAGGAAGAGGCGAACTCGCGGTTGGCTGAAGCAGTGCTGGCTGGTCGGAAGAGAATTGCAGACCTGCAGGAGGAGATCAGAAAGAGCAAGGAAGAGTGGCAGGTAAGTGGAGCCTCGCAAGTAGCATGCCCATCTGTGCAGCAGGATAATTTGCCTGGGGGTGCATCAACAGCCTGGAAGGAGAAGAGAAATGTACCCTCCTCCCCACACTTGTCTTCAAACACTGATGAGAAACATTCAGTCAGGTGGAATCGTTGCTGAATGAATGTGGTGTTCTCAGTTGGCTTAATGGGCAAAAGAAGGAGCCAACCAAGACTTCTCCAGGAAAGGAGTCATAGAATTGAGTCCCACAACCTGAATTCTCTGACCAAAAATGCATTATCACACGTCCCTGCCAATTGTACCACTAAAGGCAATGGGACACAAAGTTAGGCCTGAGATGGGCGGCAGGTTCACAGGAGATGAGATGATCCTTTAAGAATCACAGTCCTGCACTATGTAGGGCAACTGTGGCAAGAGGAGTCTTCATGAGTAATCTCGTATACAGGAGTCATTCTCCAAATGCGGATCTTTTGTAACCAAAATAGTACCATCCACACATAAAGATGGAGGCAACTGGCTGATTTGGAGCAAATTTAGAAAGTTACAAATTTTCAGAAGGAAAAAGAAACCATAATGAGAACAGAGCATGCTCAGTGTGTCATGGAACACAGAATGATCGTGGGGAGGAGGAGGAAATGGGTGGAGTGGAGTGTCCTGGAAAAGGGCTTAGCTGGCTGGCTGGCTGGAAGACTGCACACTTACACACTGCAACATTTTGTTGTGGGTTTGCTTGTAAAAGCAGAATCTGGTCACAGCATTTTGTACCAGCTCAAGTTTTTGAACATTTAAAGGACCACCCTGCTGGGGAGGACCAAAGCCACAACAAAACTGCCCTCAGACCCTTCCCAGAACCTAGAAGGAAGCATTTTTACCCTGCTAAGGAGTCAAAAAGGATCCCTGAGAAGCTTACATAAGATCATTAAGAAGGCAGCCCTTGCCTGCGGACTTACAATCTAACAGAGGCAATACAAATGGGAAAGAGGTATGTTGAAAGACTGTTCTCGCTAGCATTTAATGATTTTTCCTTCTTCCCTTCCAGGCAGTTGCTCAAGAAGGTCAGCAGATCGTGAGCAGCCTTGATGAGCTTTAGCAAGGAAGCAAAGCCTTGCTGGCTCCTCACGAATGGAGCCTCAACTGAAAAGGTGCTTTGGAAGACTAGGATTCCCAGCCCAGGACTTGTATAGGCTCTGAGGTAGAACCAACAGGCCTCACAAGTCTGCTGCAGTGTGAGACTCACTGGTTTCCAATTCTTGCAGAGTGTTGCTTTCACAATCCTGCCGCTGGACTATTAAAAAAGTCTTTGCTAGACCTAGACTATATGACCACACCCTGGACTGTGCAAGCCGGGGGGGGGTCTTTTTGCAGCTGCTTGACCCTTCCTTTTCCCTTTGTCAAGGTGCATTTGAGCCCTTGAAATCCTCATCAGGAAACTGAGGCGGAGGTCACTTCCCACTGCAATATTCTCCCAGATTTTATTGCATCTCAGTGATTCTCTTTTCTTTCTGTAAGTTGCTTCCCTGCTTATGTTCCTACTTAACACTTCTCAAAAACTCGCATCTACATCTTGTCCACAATGAAGCTCAGCCACTGGTGAGTCAACGGTAAGGTTGCCACAAAACAGCCCATGTTCACAGCAGAATCATTGGGGTGTTTGGGGGTGACCTAAGCAGCAGCACCTCTTTCTTAGTTTGAAGGAAGCATACATTTGTTAATTACTGATGTATAAAGCAAGTACAACCAAACCTCTCCTATGAAATACTGTGTGTGTGTGTGTGTGTGTGTGTGTGTGTGTGCGCGTGCGCGCGCATGTAACTTTTGAAGCAGATTGAAACTGCATTAAAGTATTGCTACAATTTCTGCCGTGCATTTCTTCAACACAAATATTGCCATCTGCCCAAGCTGGAGTTGCAGTGAATTATGCAATATATTTCTGCTGTGACTGAGCTGAGTCTTCCCCGTCACTGAGTGGTGGGCAAGATGGGCCTTTAGCCTGATCCAGCTGGGCTTTGCTTAGGTTGAGTTGTAGCAGCAGTCAGAGTGCGTAGAAATCTGCTTTATGCGCCACCCATTTTCTTCTGGTGAAATTCTTGGTTGCTAGCCCCCTGCAATGCAAATGTGTTGGGTATGCTTTGGGCATGCTTTGCTTAAAGGTAAAGGGACCCCTGACCATTAGGTCCAGTCGCGAACAACTCTGGGGTTGCAGCACTCATCTCGCTTTATTGGCCGAGGGAGCCGGCGTACAGCTTCCGGGTCATGTGGCCAGCATGACTAAGCCGCTTCTGGCGAACCAGAGCAGCGCACGGAAACGCCATTTACCTTCCCGCCAGAGCGGTACCTATTTATCTACTTGCACTTTGACATGCTTTCGAACTGCTAGGTTGGCAGGAGCAGGGACCGATCAACGGGAGCTCACCCCGTCGTGGAGATTCAAACCACCGACCTACTGATCGGCAAGTCCTAGGCTCTGTGGTTTAACCCACAGCACCACCCACGTACCACTATGCTTTGCTTACCAATGGGCTAAAAGCAAGTCCCATTTGAATGTGTGCGTTAAATAGGACCCACAATGCACTGCAACAGGCAGGACTTCCGTGGCAGAACTGATCAGGTTTCTCAATAACACATCCATACAGAAAGGGTTTCCCGGAGCGATGGAATACCAGTCCCCTGAGGCTAGAGAACGAGGGTGTGTCTCTATTATACATGCCAGCATCTGCTCCCAATTAGATACAATGTTTGTGTTTGGATGTAAAGTCGACCCAGTTACCCATCTTTTTCTTGTATAAACATGGGTTCCTTGATTACACTGTAAATATAGAGCGGGATGCCAAGCAGTGCTTGTTGTTTGGCTTGCGCCACGTTCCCTGTGGCCAGCGTGGGATGTCTAGGAGAGGTCTTGGCTGCCTCGAGTCAGCCTCATCTTTTCCAGATGCAGTTCCAGGAGCCGGGGAGCAACTGGGAACTCAGGAACCAGCACGGAGGATGTGAGGAGTGCTGAAAACTTAAAAGTTTCCTGTAGAATGCCACAAACTTGGAGGCTTGTCATTGCAAACAAACTGCAGGGCAACCGGTTCACTGCTGGCTGGCATTTCATCTCATGCTGGCTTGTTTATAGTCAGGGCTCTTGGCTCCTCACTACTTCTAGAATTTTGCCTCCAGGCCAAGCATATTTGGCTCCAAAAGTAGCTGAATTTTGTGACACGTATACATTATGCAAGCATTAATATATTTTCCCTATAACTTGTATTTGCTAGTCAGGGGAAGGGGGATGGCAGCAGATTCCCCCCCCCCCCCGGCAACAATACCCAGTGATCCCTGACTTCTGAGATTTTAGCAAGGACATTTCCAGGGTCCATTCTAGCCATAATAACTAGAACACAGATGGGGAATTTGCAGTTCATATGATGCTGCTGGACTCCAACTCCCACCGTCCTCAACCAACATGCTGAATTGTCAGGGATGATACGAGTTGTAGTCACCAACATCTGGAGGGTTACAGACTCCCTGTGCCTGGTTTAGAAGCTTGATATTTAGAATTTGAGGCATCTGTTCTAAGCATAAGGTCTAGCTGTAAAATATTGAGGCGTAAGCAGAATGCAGTTCTTACCTCTCTGGGTGAGATGGGGGGACTATTGGGAAATCTTCTTAAGACAAGCTGCTGCTTCTTGGCTTCAATGCACCAGCAAAATCCTGTCTGCATTTCAGGGATAATACTGATCTTATGGGCCTCTTGAAATGCTTGTGGAATGTAGGAAGCATGCCATTTGTACATCCAGCTCATTATTGCAACGTCTCTTAAGAGTTCCCCGCAGGGCTCTCCTGGAGATGCCAGGAATTGAACCTGGAACCTTCTGCATGCAAAGCAGGTGCTCTGCCGCTAAGCTATGGCCCTTCCCATGGTGGGATGTGCAGTGTTTTCAGCATTCTGAAGCATTGCATAAATGCAAAAACTATTTATTTTTAGGAGATTAGAATTCCATGCTGTTTGCCCCATCCCAGTGTTGTGACTGCCTGGTTTTGGAGCAGAATAGGGGTGGCCTTTCACAGCCCCAAAGCAACATGAATCCAGTACAACGTGGCACCGGAGAGAGCCTGCTTTCTTGGCATGGTTCTCTTCCCATGCGTCTGCTAGCGATTTGTATCCAGGGCAAGTGAGGGCAGAATACCCCGTCCCATTTCCTCTCCCCAGATCTGGAGGCCATCCTGGGGCTTTGGAGCTCAGCAATGTGGCCTGCTGTGATCGGATGAGGGAAAAGAAAGAGCCAAGGGCAAATTAAATCTTTAGGTTTCTCTTTGGCCCTGAACACATCCGCATGGAAAGGAAAACCCCACAAATCTCTGCAGTTTGTGGGTAAATTACAGGCTTACAGGCTGTTTCCTCCTCTGCCCCTGGTTGCGAGTTGCTCTTGGCTCAGAGCCAGATCTCCTTTCTTTAGGGGCAGATTTCTTTAAGGGTGAGGCGCAGTCCTTACATGGAAAGGACTTCCGTGTCACAAAAAGAGCATTGAAAATGAAGATGACTGCCTGTGCGCCTATTTCCTAGGTCTGGTCTCTGCTTGCAAGCTGCTGTTATTGCCCCCTGACTTTGTGTAGGTAGCCCTCCTAAGCCAGCTCCTAGACCATCCAAATATCTTTCCCAGGCATTGAATGTGGTCCTCCAAGCATCTCTTTCCAGCCTCCTAGACTCCCCAGACCATGCCCATCACTTGCCCCTGCTCTACACTATCCTTAAGTGCTTTTTTTGCCTGGCTGGGATATGCTCTCAATGACTGCAGCCTCCTGTTGTCTCACCATCATTCCCTCACATCCACCCAGTGCTCTGCTGCCAAAATTATTGACCTCCTTGTTACTTCGATGATGCCATGCCCTCCCCATCCCTTATTTCCTTGCACTGGTTTTGTGTCTGCTCCTGGAACCTTTGGGACCCTCTGTGCCTCCCTATCTCTGTTTTTATTTCTAGAGAGGTCCCATCCTGTGACCCTCACTCATCTATTGCTGCCACCCTCTCTCATTGAAAATCCCTTGTTCCCTCAAATGACTCCACCCATTTCCTCTCACTGCCTCTTATGCCTGGAACTCCCTCCTGGAACATCTTTGTGTGACCACCTCCCTTATTTCCTTTCATAGCCCCTTCTCCAAATTTACCTTTTCCAGGAAGCCTTTGGATCATCCACACCTTGGTCCCTAACCCTTTGGCCAATCCAAAGTACATGCAATTGAAACAGCCACATATGCCTCCCCTGCTTACCTGTGTGCCTCCATTCTCCCCTTCCTCTGTTGGTTGTTTCTTGTGTCTGTTTTAGATTGTAAGCCTTTGGGGCATGGCCCTGACCTTCCTGTTATTTGTAAAGTTCCACGGTGCTATATCAATTAAGAAGAATAGAATCGGGTTATAGGAAGTTATGTGAATAGAAACATCCAAATGCTTCGGCACCATTTTACCTCCCAAACTAATTGCTTTTATCTGCCTTGCGACAGCCCTTAAAGATCATGAAGTAGAGATTAAGACAGTGAGAGTGGTATGTCTAAATCCACCTTCTGTGCAGTGCTCAGATTGCAGAGAGGAAGAGGGCCTCAAACCCACAAGCCCTACTTCGCCCAATTTTAGTGAAACCGTATCTCTAACCATATCTTGTAAAACCTACAGCTTAAGCAGGAGGCTGGCTTCACTGCCATTCACAAACTCTTAGTGAGTTCATAGCAGGGGCAAGATTCAGTCTGGGGACTTTCCTGATGCATTGCACTGTCTCTTAACCAAAAACCTTTTATGGGAATAATAATTGGAGGCATGTGAATTGATGACCAAAGCGACAGCTGAAGAGGAGCTTCGCTGCTTGCACCTGAGCTGCTGCAGCACACCAGGAGGTCAAATCTTCGATCCACACACTGCATTTAAAGCTTATTCAGCGTAAAACACACAGAAGCATAGAATTTTAGAGTTGGACAAGACCCTGAGGATCATCTAGTCCAACGCCCTGCAATTCAGGAATATGCAGCTGTCCCTTACTGGGATCAAACCTGCAACCTGGGCGCTATCAGCACTGCTTTCTAACCAACTGAGCTATCCAGGCTGACTTCCCACAAAGAATCCTGGGTTCTGTAGTTTATTATGGGTGCTAGAAATTGGTAACACTATGAGGAAGGAAACTACACTTCCCAGGATTATTTGGAGGGGAGTCATGTGCTTTAAATGTGTTTCGAATATGCTTTCCAATATATATTGCGTCCCCAGTCTGCTTTGATTTGAAACCTTTAGCCACCCAACAGCATGAAATCTAGGTAGCTGCCTTCCTTCTTGAGCTTTGGGTCCCCAAAACACCCCAACTCCCAGTGCTGCAAAAGCATCACAGCTTCCCAGTCTGACTGTGGCGTCCATCCTGCCCTGCCCCTTGCAGGCCAGTGAGCTTGCCTTCTCCAGATGATGTCCTTGCCCCCAAACCACAATTACTGCTTGGACTTGGCAGCCTTCCTGCCCAGCAGATGGGCTCCAAAATAGACCTGGCTTCCTGCCCCTTCTGAGGTTGGAGCGAGGAGGAAGGAGGAGGTCCTGTGGGCTGTCCCTCCTGCCAAGGGGGCTGGGGGGGGCTGGGGGCTGCCAGAACAGTATAAATCGGGAGCAGAGACCCAGGAAGGGCACTGCAAGAAGCAACTGGAGGAAGGAAGCAAGCAAGCATCTCCAGACCTTTAGAGAACATCTCCCCGCTAGCAAACAGCATCAATCAAGATGAACAAGTTGATTCTGGTGAGCTTCCTGGCAGTGGCCACGCTCTGCCTTTGCCAAGCAGGTAAGTGGCCAAACCATCTCTGGGTTATGATTCTCTATGTGGCCGCAGATGGGGTTGCAGGTGCCATCGAAGTCCAGTCTTCTCAATGCACCTAAAGGTAAAGGTAAAGGTACCCCTGCCCGTACGGGCCAGTCTTGACAGACTCTGGGGTTGTGCGCCCATCTCACTTAAGAGGCCAGGGGCCAGCGCTGTCCGGAGACACTTCCGGGTCACGTGGCCAGCGTGACATCGCTGCTCTGGCGAGCCAGAGCCGCACACGGAAACGCCATTTACCTTCCCGCTGGTAAGCGGTCCCTATTTATCTACTTGCACCCGGAGGTGCTTTCGAACTGCCAGGTTGGCAGGCGCTGGGACCGAGCAGCGGGAGCGCACCCCGCTGCAGGGATTCGAACTGCCAACCTTTCGATCGGCAAGTCCTAGGCGCTGAGGCTTTAACCCACAGCGCCACCTGCGTCCCCCTCAATGCACCTACATGTGAGCAAAGCTAAATATTTAGACGAGAAATCAGTTTTAAGATGGTGAGTATTTCCAGAGTGTGCCAGCTTTTTAAAGAAAAAGAATAACGGTCAGGACCCAGAGATGCCATCATCACTTCAGATTCATTTCTGCCTTCAAAGCTGACCCACCGTTTCTCTTCCCCCTCCATGCCAGTGGTGGTGTAGTGTTTAGAGTGTCAGACTAGAACCTGGGAGACCAGGGTTCAAATCCCCACTCAGCCATGAAGCCCCCTGGGTGACTTTAGGTCAGCCACCGTCTCTCAGCCTAACCTACCTCACAGGGTTGTTGGGCAGAAGTGTGTACATCACTTCAAGCTCTTTGGAGGAACGGTAGGGTATAAATAAAATAGATAAAGGTTACTATCATTCCTGACCCTTCCCTTGGCTGCAGTTTCAGCAGGCATTTCCTCTGTACTGACCAAGCTTATCTCGGTCTCAAGCATGACATTGTTACATTGAAAGCTGAAGTTCTTAGGAAGTGCTCAAGCCCAAACCGTGCCCTTGGGTGACAGGCATTACCACCGTTCCCTGATGCCTCACTTGGCCAAGGGGCAAGTAGCCTTTTGCTCACAGCAGTTGCCCTTCTCCTTTTCCAGATGACTCTGCCCCCTCCAACAGTGCCAACGACTCACCCAGCTCTGAAGGTCAGTTTATCTCCACTTTTATTCCTTTCTTGCTTTTTTATTTTTAGATAATTGCTTCAAAAAGACTTATATCTGTAGAAGTGACCTAGGTTTGCAAACCTGTAAAATTTGAGGGGGGTGAGGGGGGATAGAGGGAAGGCGGGAGAGCTGTAGCTGAGTGGTGATGTGTTTTGCATACAGAAGGTCTCAGGTTCAATTGCCCACATCTTCAACTAGAGCTGGGTGGGAGAAGGCTATCAAAAGCCCTGGAGAGCCACTGCTTATCAGTGTAGACCAGAGCTTTCCAAACTGTGTGTCGCGACACGTTAATGTGTCGGCTGCAGTGTGTCGCACAAACACTCCCCGCACTCCTTCCAGGGCTGGAAAGGGGTTAGTTTAACCTCAATTTTGCTAGTAAAACTGAATTACTCTGTCGTGAAATGTTGCATATCCAAAAAGTGTGTCCCCAACTTGAAAAGTCTGGATAGCTCTGGTGTAGACAATACTGAGCTAGATGGACCACAGCAGCTTCTTATGTTTCTAAAAGTATGGAAATCTCTCTTTTCCCTTTCTGTTCCACAATGAGGGCTAGAATCATGTTGCTTTTAAAAATGAAAACGGAGACTGTCAGGATCCTTGGTTTTGCTCCTGAGCCACAAGCCCTACTGATGGCAGGGAGGAGGCAGTGCTGTTGATAAAATATGCGACTTTTCCTCTTGCAGCTTTTGTCTCCAGGCGCGTCAGTGCTCAAGTAGTGAAGAGACACAAGAGGAACTATGACAGGTAAAGATAAATGCGCAACTTGTCATGAGCTAGAAATCTGGGGTGGGGGTGGGCCTCCTAGTGCCTTTGAGAATGCCTCCAGGAGGTCCCAAACATTGGATGGAGGAGAATAGTTACTCAGGTAATGTCAGCACAGGGCTCTGTAAAGCAGCTGTTACTCTCTCTGCTGCAAGGATTGGCTGGATGCGTCAAATGTGCATTCCAGTGTGATGGAGAAACAGAACCCAGGGGAAGAGTATGCATATGAAGAGGTGGGACTATGCAGATTGGAGGGGAGGACTAAATGGTGGGAAATGGAACAAGGGGTAGATTTAGCTCCTATCCCTACAGTGTCTGCTCACCTTGCAGCTCTTTGCTTTCTCTGACACAATTGTTCCTATTCACTCCTCGGGGGGGGGGGGAGTGTAACTTTGCAATTAATCCAAAATCTTCAGCCCCTGCCCTGGCATCTAGTGGAGGTGAAGAAATTTATTTCCATTGGTGCTTAAAAGTGGACCTACTTTCTGAAAAAAAGCTGTTTTTTGAAATGCGCACTTCTTCAAATTTTGTAATGCAGTCCTCCAGCCAATTAGTTAGTGAATTAATTTCATTAATTTGAATTTATCGGCTGCTTGCTTTTAAGGGGGGGACCCTCAAAGCAGCTTACCTAACAAATAAAAACAATAAAATTACCAATAAAAATAGTCAAATCCAGCTATTCAAAACAATGTAAAATCTATGATAAGCTAAAAAAACAGATTAAAAGACATGTCAGTGTTCTACATATCTGGAGAGGCTTGCCCGAAGAAAAATGTTTGTAGCAGGCACTGAAGAGAGTGCAGTGGAGGTACCTGTCTGAAGTAAAAAAAGGCAGGGAGTTCCAGAGTGCAGTGTAATGTGTACAAAATGCATATACTAGGGTAAAAGTGTGCATAATCATTACGCTAGGTTTTTGCAAATGTTTTGCAAAAATGTATACTGGGCAAAATTAGGAGAAATTTTACAATGAACGTTGAAGATTTTTAATGGGGATTTTTGCATTAAGAAATGTGTATCTTGCTAAGTTAAAGTTTTGTATACGTGGATATCCTTTGGCATACTGAGAACATTTTGATATAGCCCAAAATAGCTGCTAAATGCTCCAACCATGGCTGTTGCTCCCTGGCAGGTTCTACAACGCCCGTGCTGCCCCAACCCCAGACCCCCTTGAGCCTCTGCGAGAGGTTTGTGAGCTGAACCCCGACTGCGACGAGCTGGCTGACAGCATCGGCTTCCAAGAAGCTTACAGGAAATTCTATGGGCCAGTATAGAGACCCTGCTCAAATTCCGCCCAGTGTGTGGGACAGAAAAGAGGAGAGTCCCGCTCAGAGACCAGCGTCTGGGGGGAGGGATCTACTCGCTTTGGCGCTACGCAGTCCTTGTCTCTTAAGATCCACAGCAGGATCCATGCCTTGAAATACCCTGAGCAGATACGGCTTGTAACTACTGTGCCTTTGCTTTCTGGTTGCCTCTGTAATATGCTTGCTTAAAAATTGGTGTTCTATGAAGAAAATATTAAATAATTTAAAAACATAAGCACACTTCTTTTCTTTCACTGAGCTATGTACATGATATGCTTTTTTGGTGCTACGTGGTGCTGTCCTATGTGGTTCTGTAGCTTTCCCTAACCTGGTGAGCTGCAGAATTTTGGAATACAACTCCCAACAGCCCCAGCACTGTACCCTGGGGCTGATGGGAGCTGAGGTGCAAAACTTCTGCAGGCCCTAAGTTTGGGGGAAGTTGTATGCTGAACTGAGATATTCTGGTGGTGGTAATCTTTGGATGAGAGTTGGAGGAGGCTGCCACTGGCTGACTTGGTTACATAGATCTTAAATAAGGGCATAAATACAGCCTGAGCATAGGATGGAGAGGCTCACAGCATCTGCATTCCCATTTATTTTGTTTCCCCACTGGGTTCCCAGGGAAGCCCCAAATCACAGATTTGGGTCCAGCACAGAGCAGACATGCCTCTGTGTGTGCAGCTTCCAGGATCAGCCAAAACTCACCCAAACACAGCCCTGCTTTGCCTATTGTTCTGTCCTTGGATAACATGGCAGCCAGCCAGGTGAAGTGGGAAAAGACCCAACCATTTGTTTCTATGGCAACAGAGATAACTTTTTGAAGATCCCGATGATGGGAAATGGTTTGCTTTGGGGTTCTGGTTTTCTTTTATACATTCTAGCTTCATATAAGCCTGGAAAGGGATGCATGGGTATAATCTATAACAATCTAATACACTGAGGCCAGCACTTGGCATTGTGGTTTGTGGGTGGTCAAAGCACAGCATAAACGTTGAATTGTTCAAATATTTACACCAAAGATAGGCAACCTCTTTTCTTCAATTTCCCTTCTGGGTAGCCTAGCAGGGGCTGAATTCTGGTGATGGGTGGAGCCAGAGTTCAGATAGGCAGAGCCAGAATCAAAAGTGTTCCCCGTTTCCTTATAGGGACTGTTTTTCACCATGGTTATATGAGAATTCCGACTCCTATGCAGGTCTACTCAGAAATCAGTCCCATTGGGTTTCATGGAGTTACTCTCAAGCCAGTAGAGGGCATTTGCTAGAAAGCAAATGAAAGTACTTGTCTTCTGACTTTAGGTTACCGTGCGCGTGCACATACACACAACAGAAACCTACCAATTTGTTCTCTCATACCGCCAGTGGCGTAGCAAGGTCAGGTGGTACCCGGTGTGGAAAATTTCTTGTCACTCCCCCTCCCCAACTGAAATTATTAAAAGAAGAAAAAATAAGAAACTTACAGTTGCAAGTGTTATTTTCTGGTTTATTTACTTAACATTGTGAATATAAGCACTTAAACTCCCCCCCTAACTTTCTCTGCAAAAAATAAATTGTAATGCTTTATTGGTTTTAAAAACTATGTAACATAAGTAATAATCAGAAATAATAATAATAATCAAACATTGATTCCAAAATTCTTTTCAAATTACATCTTGCACTTTGTTATTTTCTGATTATTACATCTTAGCTTCTGTGTTTGTTTTCTTAGTTAAGTGTTTACTCTTCCCAGCAACTTTTTTATCTGCACACCCAAAACCAAAGCTTCTGTTTGAAAAGGGGAGTACTATGGAGTGTTCGCAAGAAAGACCTAGCATTAAAGACAGGTATCTCTCACACAATGTTAAATTTACATACCTCTTGGGACAAAACAGGAAGTTGTCTACCTTTCCGTTGTTCCAGTACATCTTTGGACACGCTTTATCAAACAAAGACACCAGCCAGGAATATCGGAGCAAAACAGCAGCCAGCAGGCTTGATCTTTCTTAAAGAAACTGTTGCAACAGGACTCCCCCCCCCCCTCAACGCAACAAAGTGAGGAGATTTCACCCCTCCCATATCCAAGAATCTGCTGATGTTCTCTGCTGATTCTCCAGAGAGGAGGGGGCGGTTTCTGCTCTCTACTTATTCCGCTCCAGCCTCACATCAAAGAGAGAGAGAGACTGAGTGTTAGAGAGAGATTGTGTGTATAGATAAGGTATAGATAAGCAGCTGCAGACACTCAGTGCAGTTCAGCATTTTCGTTTAGACCTCATTTAGCTCTGTACATAGTTGTGTATTACAGTTGTAGATAGAATAAAAGAAGATATTCTACAGAGCTGCTCTCCGAGTTGTTTATGCTCTGCTATACTCTGCTGTGTGACGACTGTCTTCTTGTTGGAGTGAATCTGGTGCTCACAACTATAAGCTGTGAGTCCACAGCACTTTGACCTGTTCCTGTGCAGAAGGTGGTCTCTGGAAGTGCTACCCAGCTCGCCTAGCCCAGTCGGGGCTGAAGTGTGTGAGTCCAGAAGGTGGCACTGGCTCAAGGGCGATGCTGACACAAAGGAGCAGGAAAAAGGCCCAAACCAAAGCGCATTCCAACTTATCAGTTCCTAAAAAACTACCTGCAACACCCCTAAAACTACATCATGCATACATTACAATTTCATCACACTTTGGGAGGGTCTGTATCTGAAACCTGAGCATCAGGTCAGCCTCCCACCCCCTTCCGTGATCTCCACCTTACCACATTTCCTTACTATTAAGTAAGGAAAAAAGAACAATCTACAGGTTCCTGGCTTCCTGGCCAAGTAATCATTTCCTTATCCTGGCCAAGGATCTAGCCCATTCCCAAACGGTCTGGCTAGCTGTCTGACACCCATCTGCCAAGGTGTCAGAAATTATCTCTGGTGGGAGAGGTTGCTGAGAATGTGGTTTTACGCCCTGAGGATTATGGCTGCCTTTTAGTGCAACCCAAGTCGCCCCCCCCCCTTTGGTAGCCATCCTTTCCCTATGTAAAACAAAAGTGGTCTGGTGGAAATCCGGCGAACGGTTGATTTTATAGAAATATCTGAAGATTTCCCATAGTATAGAATGCGTGCTTGAATGTTTCTGGACCCTGAACTGGAGAAGGAAGGAAACGATTCATTAAAAGTGGATATATCGTAGAAACAGTGGCTTTTCGTCAGTGACCTTGTTATGAATGTGGATGGAGATAGATGCTGAAAGTTTGCCTGCAGTACCCATGTGTTTCTCTTCAGGGAGCATTCTCAGCTAACATTTATTTGGTTCTCCTTGGCTCTGACAGGTTATTTGAATGCGTTGGTTCAGCCATCCGGACTACCCAGCTTGTAGATGAGTGAAGCAGCCCTCTTCATTGAAAGTGTGTGTCTGAGACTGCCCTTATTTATGGGAGTCTCGTATTTAATTACAAAGAAAGAATATGTTCATGGGAATGTGTGCATAGTGTGGTGCTTTGCGGGACATTTGTTGTGGAGCTGGGATGGGAAGTACTTTCAACGTCCTGTTTTTCCCCTCAGCCAGGCCTAGAGGTGGGGGGGAAAGATACCGAAAATTTTGACGAGGGAAAAGCAATGGGGCAGATTTGTCAGGCTTGTGCAGGCACGGCTTGAAGACTTTACACAGACAGGAACCCCACACGGGTTTCCCCGCACGTAACAGGCAGGGAGCCAGCTCCGATAGAAAGACAGCAACCATTTTATTCGCTTTTTAAGCGCCGGCTACATCCATCGCTTCCCTCACACCCCACCTCTCCTTCTGTGCGTTCCAGGGCTTGGATCCTGAGCTGAGGGAGCTCTTGCTTCTTTCCTTCCAGGTCCCCAACACAATGGGACTTCCTTTTGAGCAGACAAGTCTAGAGTTGTCCATAAACTGAAAGGTTGTTTTCTGCTGCTCCAGAGAAGCGGACACGGAGCAATGGATCCAAACTACAAGAAAGAAGATTCCACCTAAACATTAGGAAGAACTTCCTGACAGTAAGAGCTGTTCGACAGTGGAATTTGCTGCCAAGGAGTGTGGTGGAGTCTCCTTCTTTGGAGGTCTTTAAGCAGAGGCTTGACAACCATATGTCAGGAGTGCTCTGATGGTGTTTCCTGCTTGGCAGGGGGTTGGACTCGATGGCCCTTGTGCTGTATTCCAACTCTATGATTCTAAACTGCAATTCTTGGTAGTGGTGTCGTGTGTGTGTGTGTGTGTAATACTAATTTTCAGTACATGTCCTTTGCGCTTAGGGAATTAATGTGCCTTGAATATACAGAATATTAACCTTTGGGCAGCTTCAATCAAATATAGGCACACCTTCACTTAGGAGCGTTATTAAATCCAGTAGGTCTGTGTAAACATGCTGCAAGATCCTTTTCCACGTTTGTAGCACCACCCCCAAAGTGAAACTTTAAATTAGTGGTGTCTGCAGACAGTTTTTCCAGGTCATGTGGCCAGCATGACTAAGCCGCTTCTGGGGAAACCAGAGCAGCACATGGAAATGCCGTTTACCTTCCTGCCAGAGCGGTACCTATTTATCTACTTGCACTTTGACGTGCTTTCAAACTAGTAGGTTGGCAGGAGCTGGGACCAAACAACAGGAGCTCACCCCGTCACGGGGATTCGAACCACCGACCTTCCAATTGGCAAGTCCAAGGTTCAGTGGTTTACATCACAGCGTATTATTATGCACAGTCTGCATATTAACATATGTCTGTCTGTCTTTCTCTCTCTTTCTTTTCTTTCTTTTTTTCTTTCAAAAACCTGATACCAGATGCTTGTCTTCTACTGTCCAGGTTCAGAGTGGGGCTGTAGATTGATTGTATGTGGGGGTGGGGATAGCTGCTTCATGGGTCCATGCTTTTGTGGGTGCCATACATTGACGTATCATCACTTGCTTCTGCCCCACAGCAGGAGCTGTGCTGTGCATGACCAATATCTGTTTGTGTTTTAAAAAATAATGCTCAGCCCTTGGATCACCTACCCAGAGCTATGAGGAGTGGGAAGGACTCAGGGGCCAGGCATCTGCTTTGCATGCAGAAGGTCCTGACGATGCAGAAGATGCAGAGAGAGGTTTATCTGAATGCTGCATAGGACGGGGTGTCCTGGTGTGGTCTGTATGCGGTGAAGCAGACAGAGGAAGATCCCTAAATGTTAACAGGGAGAAACCTGTGTTCTCTGTAAGAAACAAAGTGAATAAGAATGAGGTTGTACATATGTTATTCTCAGTTATATGTTTATGAAAGTAAAGTTTCTTTTGTCTATAAAGAGTCTGGATGCATCACTTGAATGCACAGTTCCCCCTGTGACATGTGCACGTTTTGTAGACATTAATTGGAGAACTGCATTGCAACATTCATGTGGTTTCGTAATGAAAAATTTCATTTTGTTTTGGTTCTCATATTGGTTTGGAAATTGAGGATCGGATAGATTCACTTTTAAAGGCAAACCAATTTGATTGTCTCCCCCGTTCCTAGGCAGGGTAAAGAAGCCTCTTTCTGCTGACTTCATAAGGACTCCCACACACTGACACTGCAAAAACTACACATTTTGACAGTCTGGGTGTTCCACCAGTAGATTGGTGTGTAAACAGTCAGCAGGGAAAATCAACAACAAAATAATGTTTTATATCACCTGTTTATTGACTAGTGAAGCAGCAAAAGTCACCAACGCTTTTTGAATAAAAATGTTGACAAGTCAGAGTCGAGCGGATAGAAAAGGAGGAGGAGGAAACTGCGAGCTCAGCCCACTCTGGAAGTCATGATTTTTATTTTTATTTTTCCATTTGGACTATTTTTTCTGTCTTTATTTTTCTTACATTTTCAAAACTGGTTATGTTGGATAATCTGTTCCCCCCCCCCCATTACGTAACACTAATGTGGTAGCGGATCAACAGTTTAGCAGGAGAAGAGAAAGAAAGCCATTCCATGCAACCAGAGAGTGGATTTGCCAATTCAGAGAATCCAACAATTCAACAAATGGAGGTGGTGTGTTGGATAAGCAGAAGGAAGGGAAAGGAAGGAGGGAGGGAGGGAGGGAGGGAGGGTGTTTGGTTCTCCCTACACCTTCACTTTGCCCTGGCCTAGCTGGCTAAAAGGAGGTGCCAGAGGGGAACCCTCAATGAAAGATGTGCCAACCTCAAGGGCCCCCCAACTCTGACTCAGCAAACTGAGAGTTGCTTGGCATAAATGGAGGAAAGATAGATAGCAGAGGAAGAAGGAAGATTTATAAGGGAAGAGTAATGCATGGAAGAGCAAAGATGAAGTGTTGGCCGCAATGGTTCTTGTTCGGCTCATAATGTGAGACCACCCAGGAGTAGCCAACATATTGCCAGAAGTGAATCCTCACAGCTGAAGGCGCTCAGACATCGGCTAGAAAAGTACTCCATCAAAAGCTGTAGAAGCTTCTATGACTAATACATCTGGCAACATCACTTCAATGATGACCTTGAGCATCGTGGAGGAATCTTGGAGAACCATCTTGGAGAACCAGAAATTAAACATTCTTTCAGACATATCATGGAATATTACTCATGATGGCTCAGATTCCCTAATAAAATATTATAATAATATCTAATTTAATGTTATATTTTAAATTGTTCTAACCTACCCTGGAATCTTAGCATGCAAGAGAGGTAATGAATTAAAACAACATAGGTGTTCTAAATCTTAAGGAAGGTAGAAATACATTTGTTGTGAAAATTCTTTTGAGCCTTAAACAATCCCAGAAGCACCACTGATTGGATGTAGAGATTTGCAGGGCTCTTCCCATAAATGATTCTTATTTGTCTAGAAACAGAAAATTGCACTGAACAAAATCCCAAATCAATTTCTGCTCTGGAGTCAAACAATCACCCTAATAAGTGATTCAGTAAAAGACCACTTACCACGAACTGAAGAAGATGAGTGGCAGAAGAGATGTCAGAACGGAAGGTGCAGGTGGAAAACCCCAACACAGCAACTCCTTTTATACACATTCATTTGAAGCTGGAAGCAAATAGTTTGATGTGATGACATTAATTTGGCTAAGTATATGACCTGCTCTAGCTTGCACCAGACGGTTCCTAGCCATCATCTGGCTAAGTGGAATATGTTCCAAGATGCTATCCCGCATGCCAGGTGACGCCTTGCCTCAGGAAGCTGTTTTGCTTAATTTTCGATCAGCTTCAGCTTGGATGTTTGCTGTGTTCCTTATAATGGTATTTGGGCAGTGCCAGATTTACATATGGGCTGAGTGGGCAGCAGTCCAGGGCCTCAAAATCTAGCAGGAGGGGGGGGGGGCTCAGCCTCTTGCTTTAAAAAACAAAAACAACTGGCAGATTTTACTGGCTGGGCTCAGTTTCTTAGTAACATTAAACACATGACATATGATTCTTTGACTGTTTAGCAGTTATACAGTCATATCTTAGATCCCAAACACCCTGGTACTTGGACATTTTGGCTCCCAAACACCGCAAACCTGGAAGTGAGTGTTCCAGTTTACTAACGTTCTTTGGAACCCAAATGTCTGACGGGGCTTACGGGGCTTCTGATTGGCTGCAGGAGCTTCCTGCAGCCAATCAGAAGCCACACTTTGGTTTTCGAACATTTTTGAAGTTGAACAAACTTCCGGAACAGATTCTGTTTGACTTCCAAGGTACGACTGTACAAGTGTATATACTTACTGTTTAGTCAAGTTTGTGGAGGCTTTAAAGCTACTCAGAATCAGATGAGAAAGTCAGCTAGAGCAGTTCAAGTGTTCAGGTCACTGTGCATCATTACAGCATGCGTTTTGAAAACCACTGGTTTTTTTTATATATATCATTGTGAATCACAGTAATACTTAATTCTGACTTTTTGTGAAAATAATAATGCGTAAGTGCTACGAAAATAATGCTAGTAAACAAAAGTGACCCAAAACAACAACAACCCAGAAGGAAATATTCAAACATTTAAAGTCAATCACATCATATGGCTTTGTGCAACATGCAGGAAATGACCTACATAATCCCTCAGATACAGAACATTCACCAGTACTAGGAGGTTTGGAAATTGTTCTGAGTGAACTGATGGCAGCAGAAAATTAAAGAAGCACCTGGTGTATATACAAAGTGAGGCTGAGGCTGAGGGACCGAGTATCCCTGACTGGGATATTTGAACCAAATGCCTTGCAGGATCGAAATCATATTATCTAGGTGGAATTGAAGACCTTCCGGAATCTCTTTGTAACTTGGAAGCTTCTAGAGTCCTCTGGACCAACTCTGTTTGTGGTTTGGGGCCAAAAGCCTTTCAAAGAACGGAAGGCAAAAGCCTTACTCAGAAGTTGGAGCAAACATCTGAGGGCTTAAAGTGAACTGGGAAGGCAGAATGTGGCTGAACAGAGTGTTTGCCTTCAGCTCTTCTGAGTTAATGGAGTACATTTCCTGCTTGGAGCACAAAGCCTTGGCCAAAGCCTGAATTATATTCCAATTATCCCCCTGTCATTTATGATTATTAAAAGGCTTTGTAGTGTACCCAACCTCCCACATTTAGAGATGGCCACATATTGAAAGACATACAGCAATACACCGAACACGAAACTGTTGTGACGTGGGGTTTGTGATTTCAGCTCTCTTGACGTAATATGCTGGAGACAGTTCTCTAGTAACACTTCTTTATTAAAGCAAACAAGACTGAGACCTGAGGAGGGGAGAGCTACATTTATAGGGACAGGGAACTAGCTAGAAAGGATACATTTTGGAGGTAACAATATCATGCAATCACAGCCCTGCCTTTTGGAGGAAACCAATAAGACAGAGGATCCAAATACAGCAGCTTAAATGAACCAATAGTAGCTGTACCCTCTGGAACCAAAAGGCAGTTAATTTACCCTAATGCAAATACAGACAATAATAATACAGATATAAAATCCTTTGACTCAATACACACACACACACCCCATTGAGCACAGCAGACGTAATCTCTCAGGTACTGTGGGGTCCTACAACTTCTACTTGATCTCCTGACAACAGGTGTTGCCGGTTCTGGATTGGGTGTCACCTGTGGTAGGGGGGCTGCTATAGGGGTTTCGTCAGGAACAGATGGAGTCCCAGACCTCTCAGGGTCCCCTACCTGTACCTCGTCATCCTGAGGACTAGCAGAGCCTGGTTCATTTGCTGAAGCCCCTGGTGACTGCACCCCTGGGCCATTTTCACCCTGGTCTTGCAGCTCTGCATCATTAGCCAGGGATGAATTATCAGACTCCTCTCTGCTGAGCGCCTGGCGCCTCAGCTGATCTATATGTCTCTTCCAAACTTGCCCATTTTCCAAGGTCACATAATAGGACACAGGTCCACTAGTCCGGGTGACCACACCAGCCACCCACCGCGAACCTCTTGAATAGTTCCTCACCCAGACCAGATCTTCAGGGGTGAGATACCTTGTTGTGTCAGTCTCAGCCTGGGGGGTTGCTCTTGAATTACGGTTTGGCATTTTATCCGGGTGGACATAATCCAGCACCGTTACCAGTCTTCTACCCAAGAGCAGCTCAGCTGGCAACTTGCCCGTCGCAGTACACGGCGTCGCATGCTGCAAAAATAACATTCGCGCGATGCGAGCTGACCAGTTACCCTCCATTAAGCGCGCAATGGATTCTTTGGCTGTTCTTACCATGCGCTCCGCCTGCCCATTGGAGGATGGGTGAAAAGGTGCGGATGTGACCCCTCTTATGAAGTTATCAGCCAAGAATGCCCTGAATTCTTGGGATACAAAAGCTGCCCCATTATCTGATACAATGGTCTCAGGTAACCCGTGGGTTGCAAACAGCTGCCTCAACACCTTGATTACGGCAGCTGATGCCACGCTAGGGACCATCGCCACTTCTAACCATTTGGAATATGCATCGACGATAACCAAAAAGACCTTCCCCTGGAATGGCCCAGCAAAATCTAAGCGCAGCCAGCTCCAGGGAGATCTGGACTGCTCCCACCAGTGAACTGGTGCTCTGGCCACTTCTGGCCGCACCTCTTGGCATGCCTTGCATGTTCGTACCCATTGTTCTATGTTCTGGTCCATTCCAGGCCACCACACATAACATCGGGCTAGCGACTTCATCCTGACCATTCCCGGGTGTCCCATGTGAAGCGTCTCAAGAACCCTGTTTCTCAGTGGTGCTGGGATGATCACCCTATCTCCCCACAGGTGACAACCCTTATGCATGGACAACTCGTGCTGCCTTGTCGCATAAGGCCTGAATTTGTCTTCATGCGGACCACCTGGCCACCCCCTCCCCACCCAAGTGAGCACCCGGGAGAGAACAGCATCTTTCCTCGTTTTCTCAGCTATATCAGTAGCCGTTACAGGAGCCCCCGGAAGTGTTTCCAGCATCATTATGTGCTCCGCTGGAGCAGGATCCTCAATCTTCACCTTGACGTCTGCCTTGCCTTGCGCTGGAAACTGCACGACCCTCCCGTTGATCTCCGTTACGTAGTGGCAGTCCTGTAGAACATGGTTTGCTGTGGGCGGTCTGCGATGCTCCAGTCTAGGTACTCCTGTCGCTCCCAACGCCGCCGATCTACAGACCCTGGCGATGTGACCTGTCTTCCCGCACATCCGGCACATAGGATTCCGGAAACGACAACTCTTCCGCTCATGGTTTCCGCCACAACCAGGGCACCTGCCTCGGTGATCTTTGTGCACTGTGCAGGCCTGACGCACTGACTCGACCCCACGGACTGGGCTCTGGCTCGGAGTAGCCTCTAGCTCGTCCATGGCATGCACAACTTCTATCTGTGGCTTAGGGGCCCTGCGACTGGCATCAAGCTCCTCTCTTTCATAATTCTCCGTGGCAGTGGCCTCCTTCAAGGCTGAAGCAAGGGTAACCTCTTCTTTAGCCACGATGCGTCTTCTGGCTTTCTTGCTGCTCAGACCACCGATAAACCGATCCAGGAGAGTCTCTTCCAGATCTTGGAAGTCGCAGTGCTGAGCGAGCTTCCGCAGTTCAGCCAGCTAGAACTGCCGATACAGACTCCCCAGCACGCTGCTGCCTCTTATGAAATTCCATCCGCCGGGCCATCTTGGTCTCAGTAGGCGCCAAATGGCTTGTTAGGCAGGCAAGAATATCTTTGAGAGATGTCTCACTTAGCTTCGCTGGAGCAAGCAATGCCTTGGCCAGCTTGAAGATCTCAGGCCCACAGTAGCTCAGGAATGTGGCCCTTCTTTTGCTGGCATCGGTGATCCCTTGAGCCACTGCGAAGAACTCGAAGCGTTCGATGTAGTCTTCCCACGTGTGGGGCTCTGATGGCTGGAAGGGCTCCAATACCCTTGGACTCTCCATTGTCCTGTGGGCAGGGTCGTCTTCTCAGCTGGCCAGTGAGTCTTGTTCTTAGCTACAATCCGGACTCTGAGGCAGGGCTGCGTTTAACCGCTCCTCAGCATTCCGGATCCCATCCTCGTCGCCAGTTGTTGTGACGTGGGGTTTGTGATTTCAGCTCTCTTGACATAATATGCTGGAGACAGTTCTCTAGTAACACTTCTTTATTAAAGCAAACAAGACTGAGACCTGAGGAGGGGAGAGCTAGGTTTATAGGGACAGGGAACTAGCTAGAAAGGATACATTTTGGAGGGAACAATATCATGCAATCACAGTCCTGCCTTTTGGAGGAAACCAATAAGACAGAGGATCCAAATACAGCAGCTTAAATGAACCAATAGTAGCTGTACCCAGGGGCGCCGACTTATAAAAAATATTGGGGGGGCGGGGCCCATACCGACTTATAAAAAATATTGGGGGGGCCCAAGACCTCCTAACCGCTGCTGCTGGGGGAATGAAAGGGGCGAGCCCCGGGCTGCCCCGACCTTAAGTGAACCTGTGAGGGCCCTCCCTTTGCGGCAGCCGATTGGCTGCCACCGTGGGCGGTGAATATTAATGAGCTAGGGGGAATCCCCGCTTCTCGCGGGGCTGACGCCAGCCCCGCGAGATTGTTGATGGGTCGAGAGCCCGCAACCCCACCCCCTCTCTAGATCGGGAGTGGCTTTGTTTTAACTCATTACTGAATGTATTTTAAAAGGTAACTATCGTCAAACAAGGAAAATAAAAAATACCAACATAATTTTGTGATTTTACAAAGCATAATATAACTAATAATTTTCTTAAATTATTGGGGGGGCAGAGCCCCCCCAAACAAATTTTTGAGGGGGCTCGGGCCCCCTCAGGCCCCATGGAGTCGGCGCCTATGGCTGTACCCTCTGGAACCAAAAGGCAGTTACTTTACCCTAATGCAAATACAGACAATAATAATACAGATATAAAATCCTTTGACTCAATACACAACATAAACTTTTCCACCCTGGCTTCGGGATAGAATTGTAGACTCATAGAATTGCAGAGCAGGAAGGAACCCTGAAGATACACCTTTAGGCACCAGGCAAAAACATTCCTTTTTAAACAGGCCTTTGGTTGATTTGATTGATCCTATGCCCTTTTAAGGGACGCAGGTGGCGCTGTGGGTTAAAGCCTCAGCGCCTAGGACTTGCTGATCGAAAGGTCGGCGGTTCGAATCCCTGCTGCGGGGTGCGCTCCCGCTGCTCGGTCCCAGTGCCTGCCAACCTAGCAGTTCGAAAGCACCTCCGGGTGCAAGTAGATAAATAGGGACCGCTTACCAGCGGGAAGGTAAACGGCGTTTCCGTGTGCAGCTCTGGCTCGCCAGAGCAGCGATGTCACACTGGCCATGTGACCCGGAAGTGTCTCCGGACAGCGCTGGCCCCTGGCCTCTTAAGTGAGATGGGCGCACAAACCCAAAGTCTGTCAAGACTGGCCCGTACGGGCAGGGGTACCTTTACCTTTACCTTTATGCCCTTTTAAAATGTGGGAGGTTTTTTGGGGGGTGTGATTGGGTTGTTGCTTTCATTTTGATTATATATTTTGTGGTTTTATATTCTTATTTGTTCTGTGAACCGCTCTGAGACCTCTGGGTATAGGGCGGTATATACCGTAAACTCTATTATGATTAATAATAATAATAATATGTGCTTTGAATGTGCTGTGTGTTCAAGAAAGGTGCTGTATGTTCAAGCATTCAAGAAATCACCTGCATCCCATTAAGAGGAGCACAAAGAAGATCCATGTTCAAACTGGTCCAAAATTAAGCAAAACAGCTTCCTGACGCATGTCCTAAGGCCAGGGTGATAAAGGCTCATGTTATGGGTGCTGCTGTGTGTCTTTGAATATATGCTTGAATATATGTCCTTGAAAGGACTCCGATGGTGTGGAAAATTTGCTGCAAATGTGCACGGGAAAGAGAAATGTGGTTGGAGTATATTTTGTGGAACTGAGAATGGTTCTGATGTGCTGGTGAGCTCTTTCCAGCATTTATGCGCTCTCGGAGAGCAATGGAGTCCCAGATCCTTTCCAAACAGTCCACTTCTCTGCCTATTGGCCAGTATCAAGTGTAGCACCCAACAAAGGAAGCCAACTGAGACCTGACATTGTCATCCACCTTGAGGACCAGAAGAAAGTCACAACGGTAGACATCACCATCCCGTTCAAGAACAGGAAAACATCCATGAAGGAAACCAGGGAATGTAAAATAGGCAAATACACTCCCCTCCCCGGAGTCTTCATCCATGCCCTCCTCAGCAGTCTTAGGAGGCTGGGACCTTAACAACAAACCTCTCCTGAAAGCCTGCAGTGCGGGCAAACCCTACACCAAACTCATGAGTGAGTTGATGGTATCAGACACCATCTGGTGGTCCTGGGACCCATACTTGGAACACATCACAGGCCACTGCCTGTGCAAGGAGCCAGTTCCCTCCCCTCTGAAACCCCGGAAGGGGGCAGGGGAGCTGCAGTTGACTCATCCCTTACACAGGGATGGACCATGAAGATGCCAAATATATTGCTTGCCCTCCTGACCTAGAGGAGGGAGTTGCCACAGGCTGGTCCCGCTAGGCCCTTTTGCACCAGACAGGAGATATTTGGGGTTAGCACTGATGGGTGCAGGATAGGGATCAGTCACACATCACAGGACATCAGTTTGGAGTGGGTCAGATAGGATTTCACCAGAGGTGGACAAATGTGCAGGAAGCTAGGAGAAAAATCCACAGGCAACACCTGTGAACATTTTTGCAATCAATATCCACTAATGCAGCAGTTCCCAAACTTTTCGAGTCGCAGAGAACTTTTCCGGAAATAAATTTGTCACGGAGCACTATCATCGCCGGGACAGATCTACTATGAAACCAAGGAAGCTTAAACGTCTAGGTCCCTAATCCCACAGGGGCCCCAAAAGCAACTTTAGTGCACATTGCTTAAGAAATTTGGGTCCAGTAGACCTAATCTGAGTCACATTGATTTGGGTCAGCTTGACTATTTTTGTTGTTGTATACATTTCAACAACCCCAAAGCTTGAGTCAGTAGCACAGACATTGTAAAGGTGTGGTGATCTGTCATGGAACAACCCCATTGAAGACGATAACAGAGGTTAGCCAAACCTTATTGCTAGTTGTGAAGGCCCTCACATGGCAGTTTCAGCTTCAGGGTCCCACAAATGCAGCTCCGCCACTGAGTCTCACCCTTATGCCAAAGGTTCATATTCACTTATTTTTCTTTCCAATCTCTTTGTGGAACACTTGAAGATGCTTTGTGGATGCTCTGCGGAGCCCAGTTTGGCAACCGCTGCTCTAATATAATGATCCTGCCATCTCCAACATGACCTTTTGACCCACAGATAAAACATCAGACGGTCCCTGGTTCAATCCCCAGCATCTCCAGATGGGGCTGGAAGAGTCCTTTGTCTGAAACCCTGGAGAGCCCTCGCCAGCCCATATAGTTTCAGAGGTCAGGAACTAAAGGCCAACCCCCTGCAGGCCATTTTGATAGGTGGATTGGCCACCTACCTGTCAATCATCTGACATCAGGTGATTTAAAGCCCTGCTGCTGCTGCAAAGGAAGAGAAAGGAGGGCCCTCAAAGTGTGCTCCTAATTTTGCCTTTGCAACCTTGGCTTGAATTCGGCACTTTTTGAATTTCGTGCCTTTTTCTGTCGCTGCCCAGGCTGCCAATTTCAAAAAGTGCCCAATTCATGCCAAAGGTCCTAATTCTTTCTTCCTATTGTATTTGATGCCATGGCTTTTACCTGTCTCACACCTGACCTCACTGGACATCAGGAGATAGGCAAGCCTCATGGGCCAAAAGGGGACATCTGGTGTGGGGCTTAGCCTGGACCCATAGTCCAAAGTTTTGTTTCCCCTGGTGAAGACTGTCAGAGCAATGTTCCGGTTCCATATAAGGCAGCTTATTTTTGTCTCTGGTCGAGGTGGTGATTTTTAGAGAACACGCACACACTTTCGGTTTCATATGACTTACACGGAGCCTTGATGGCAGGAAACAGGCAGTAAAGAAACAGCAGAGCAAAGCCGAAATGATACTATGCAAGGCATTTTTCATTCTGGGGCTACTTGCGCTACCAGCTGGTAAGTTCTGTATGCAACCCCCCCCCCCCATCTGAAAAGGAAGAACATGCTTGATAGATAGGGTCTTGGTTACTTGAAGGTCCTTCCTCAACTCCTTTAAAACATTTCCTCTATCACAAACACAGTGTTTGGCGGTGGCACCTTAAAGACCCCACCCCTAGTTTATTGTGGCAGGTTTCTGGGGTACAGCCCCCTTCGCTCCATGCATGAAGAGTGATCCTCCACTGTTTGGTGATGGCCACAAAGGTGGGTAGGTGGGGTGTCAGCTGTGAGACCATGAAGGAGGCATTCCTGGTATGCAAATAAGTTTAAGGTGATTCCCAACAGCAAAAATTGGCAAAAATGTTTTCAGGCTATCCTTGTTTGTCACCTATCATGTGGAAGACCTAGTCCTCATTAGTTGGCAGCATTAAGATAAATTCAACTGTGTAAACAGAGGGCCTTCTTGGTAGTGGTGCCCGCCCTGTGGAATGCCCTCCCATCAGATGTCAAGGAAATAAACAACTATCTGCCTTTTAGAAGACATCTGAAGACAGCCCTGTATGGAGAAGCTTTTAATGTTTGATGTTCTATTGTGTTTTTAATTATTATTATTATTATTATTATTATTAAGTTTTGATGGGTGTATTAATGGAATACTGAATGGTTTAGTTTATGTAAAATATGCAGGGATTTATGATATGCGAATTGAGCCATGGAAAGAGAAGAAGGGATGTCAATGAATATTTTAAATTTTAAAATAGAAAACTTAATAAAAATTAAACTAAAAAGAGAGAGACATGGTCCTCATTTAAGCCAGAACTATCCAAAACCTTGGGCTTTCTCCATTAAAAGTCTGAAGGACTTAAGTTTAATGAATATGTGCAGGAGGTTGGAGTAGACGACTCTTGGGATCCCTTCCTACTTTACAATTCTGGGAAGGAAGTTGCAGATCTTTATTATAATAATAATAAAAACACACACATTCCACCGTCACAGGGCCATGTGCAACTATGGTTATATTGGGTTGTGCAATTGGCAGGGGGAGGCCCTGTTGTTGTTGGTGGTGCTACTGAGTGCTGCCTGTTCAGTGCTTCCCAGTGAACGGGGTCTTCTTGGTAGCAGCTGCCCTTTGATGCTATGCCCTCCTTGCGGAAATGTGCCAGTCCTTCACTATTATGGAATATCCAGGCAGAATCAGAAAACCTTCCTGTTCCTCTAGGCACTCATCACCGAGACACACCGTTCCCGGCAACCTTGAAATGAGTCCGTTGTGTAAAGAGATTTGATTGCTTTTAAATGTTTTTCAGACCTGTGTATTGTTGTGCCAGCCTCACCTCCTCAGGGAGGAAGCGGGGTGATTAATTAATTGATTTGTGTGTGTATATAGATAGAGCAATCATTAATTAATTGTGTGTGCATCTGATAAAAACAAGCAGGGAGGAGGCAGCTGGCTGGGCTAAGGTTAATGCTTTTTTGCGAGAGGGGTTAGTCACTGCCTGCGAGAATGACAGACTCTCCAAGTGTCCCTGTTTTCCAGGGACATCCCTGATTTAGAGCCATCCCGGTTTCTGATTTGAACCCGAAATGCTCCACTTTTCCTTAGGATGTCCCTATTTTCATTCAATAAATGTTGGAGGTTATGGAGTTATCAAACCCCAGAGCCGTCTGAAGGCAATTCTGAATAGGAAAGGTGTCTTTTTTAATGTTTAATGTTTTATTGTGTTTTTATATATATTGGAAGCCGCCCAGAGTGCCAATAAGATGTGTAGGGTATAAATAGTAAAATTATCATTATGGAATGGGACGTCTCTATTTTCATCAGAGAAATGTTGGGGGGTATGGAAGGAGGCAGTGGAAAAAACACTCCTCAAGACACTATTTATGGATTCAAAAAATCTTAGGTAATTACCGGCCTGTCAACAATCTCCCCTTCTTGGCCAAGGTTCTTGAGCAGGGGGTTGTGGACCAGATCCAGGCACTCTTGGAGGAAACGTATTTTTGAGATCCATTTCAGTTGGGGTTTAGCCCCAGTTTTGGCACAGAAACTGCTTTGGCCGACCTGTATGATTACCTTTTGGGGGGGGGAGAGGAAATGTGTCCTTGTTAATTCTTCTTTGTGCTGTGAATAGTGGAGGAGAGCAAGACTTCCTTCATACAGGGTCTGGCTTAGTTATAGACTTAACTGCCCTCCTAGCACACGCCCCCAAATGCTCTGGCTGCATTGCTGTGAACGGCCATCTTTTGCTTCAAGTTGGGCCAGGAATTTTAGTCTGGTCCAAGTCCAGCTTCAGAGAGGTCACATACTGGAGGGGGCACTTGAGGGAAGGAGAAGCTGCTGGCTCTCCCCTGGCTCCACTACTGATGGCACAAAGGCAACCCAAGAGGGGTCACAAACACCCTCCAGCTTTGCTCCGGGAGCACCAGTCACCAGTCCATGGAACAGGGCGGGGGCACCATTTTGTTATTCTCTTCAGAACCCAGCCCTGGAAAACTAGATTTGCTTTTGGAAGACTTTGGGCAGCTCCACACCATCCATTTAAAGCACATGGCTTCTTACAAAGAATCATGGGAACTGTAGTTTCCTCTCACAGAACTATAACTCCCAGCACCTTTAACATTCTACAGCCTCAAAAATTCTTTGGGGGGAAGCCATGTGTTTTAGATGTGTGTTGGATGTGCTTTAAATGGATGGTGTGCACCTGCCCTTAGAGGATAGGTGACACTGCAGCATCTTCACGGTTTGACCCCTGGTTGAATGTGAACAAAAAATAAAGGCTCCCGCCCTTCCTAGCTGAAAGCCCAGAGAGCTGCTGCCTGTCAGTGTGGACAAAACTAAGCTAGATGGACCAATGGTTTGACTTGACATAAGGCAGCTTTCAATGTTTCTTGACAATTTCTTCCTTCATTTCCTGGACCATACAGGTTCCTCTGGTGAAGAAAATGCTGTGAATATGAAAGGAATTCTGGGACGATCTGCAACTTTCCTGCTGAACACTTCAGAACAATTTAAAAAGATTTCCTGGGTTAAGGAAAAGCAAGCTTTCCCGATTTTTGTGGTGGCAATTCCACGAAAGGATCCAGAAGAGAGATGTGAACTCATTGACCAACTTTTAGCATATAGAGGGCGGCTGGGTGTCTCTAAGGACTGCAAGAGGTTACAAATCAATAATCTAAGCCAAGAGGATTCTGGCACATACAAAGCACAGATCTGGATAGCTGAGGACAAAGATCCAATAACTGAAACCTTCCCCATGGTGGTATATAGTAAGTATTCTAAACATTTCAGGCACCCAGGATGGGGCTCTGATTGAAGCATCTTAAGCCTTGAACTGGCTTTCATGTGGAGTCACAAATGATAATAGAGCATCTCTCCTTCAGTCCCTGACCCTGTGAAAATAATTCTGGGCCTGCATCCACACCAGGGCCCTTCTGCACTGAAGAGGCCTGCAAGAAGAATTAAAATGGTACTTCATACAACACACTATGGCACTCTATCCAGACCTCCCACAAAAAAACCCAGCATGGCCCATCCCCATTACTAAGATCTCAAGATTATGTCTCCTTATCAGCTGTGGCCTAACAGGTTTTTGAGGTGATGGTGCACCCCACAAGAGCTAGAATGGCTCCATCACACCACTTTCACCTCTTTCCACAACAAGGGATGAACACCACAGTGTGGGGTATTTGGGCACAGAATTCCCACTCTGCCAGGCATATTATATTGTATTTATTTCCTGCCCTTTACCGTAAGGCCCCAGGACAGATTACAAGGTTTTAAAGTACTGTACTGTAAAACAGTTTAAATGTTAGCAGATTAGGATGGGCCCTAAATACATATGAGGTGTCAGAGGCCAAGGTAAAGCGGGGTGTGTTGAGCATATGATAGAAAAACTATATCCAGGCAGGGAGGGAATTCCATAGCTCGAGGTCCAGCGTAAAGAACGCCCCATCCTGGGCCACACATACCCAATGTTTGAAATCAATGGAAGTACATATAGATTTTCTACTGATCTTCAAGGGAGTCTGTAGGGAAGGAAATAATCTCTCAAGTTTTGTTGCTTATTTAAATAAATGCTTATTTAATAAAAACTTTTCTTATGCTTTTGCTGCTGTTTTTTCTTCCCTTTCCATTTATTTGCAGCTGCCTCATTTGCCTTTCTGCTAATTATTGCCTTTTTGTATACCATGCCTCTCTCCCTTCCTGTTCAGAGCGTTTATTGGAGGCTGACCTGGAGATTGTCTGTGACCCAAAAGATTATCGTGGTGGGAATGGAACTCTGCAGCTGAACTGCTCGGCAGGCAGCTGGGAAGATGATGCCACGTTCAGCTGGGCCCCAGCCAGCATGAGTGAATCCACCGGGAGATCTCTTGTCACCTGGCACAATTTAGAAGGCAATGATTTGAACTTCACTTGCACAGTAGAGAACCCTGTTAGCACAGCATCCAAGACAGTGTCTGTCCGGGAAAATTGCAGCACTGGTGTTGCAAACAACACTGGTAAGGTTTGCTCTTCATTTTTCTTTTGGCAGAGTAATGCCTGCATCTAAGCTTGGGCTCATTCATACTTCCACTTGTCCCCTACTTTCGAGAAACAGGTCTGAGTGATCTTCCACTTGTCTTGCCACTCTCCCAAGAAAAGACCACTCTTTACTCCTGAATTAGAGCAAATGTCAATCTGCAGAGTGGGTTTTCTTGGAGGAAAGCAGGAGAAGCAAAAGTGTGGATGAGCCTCTAATTTTGCAATCCTGTTTGTGGATGAAGTTAAGTGGCTGTGAGGAGAACAGAAGACCTGGGAAAAGGTAGAAAAGCACCCCTGGTGGTTTTGTGGAATTAGAACATTTGTAATATCCTTACAGGGACGCAGGTGGCGCTGTGGGTTAAACCACAGAGCCTAGGGCTTGCCGATCGGAAGGTTGGCGGTTCGAATCCCTGTGACTGGGTGAGCTCCCATTGTTCGGTCCCTGCTCCTGCCAACCTAGCAGTTCGAAAGCATGTCAAAGTGCAAGTAGATAAATAGGTACCGCTCCGGCGGGAAGGTAAACAGTGTTTCCGTGTGCTGCTCTGGTTCACCAGAAGCGGCTTAGTCATGCTGGCCACATGACCCAGAAGCTGCACGCGGGCTCCCTCGGCCAATAAAGCGAGATGAGCGCCGCAACCCCAGAGTCTTCCGCAACTGGACCTAATGGTCCGGGGTCCCTTTACCTTACACGAAACTGGCAGTGGTAAGACTTTTCTCTCATGAAAAGCTACTTAGGAAGACAGTTCTCCGCCACTCATTTCTAGGCAGAGGCATGGGTCCAAGCTGTCTTACAATCCTGTTTGAAGGTGGCCTGACTAGGAGGACTGAGGACCTGGAAAATGTCTTTGCATAATTTGTTTCTTCTTAATCAGTATAGGACAAAGGATAGCCCACTGACCCAAACAATCTTGATATTTTCCCCATGTGTGACTCTTTATATTTCACTGGGTGTTTTGCAGCACAAGATGATGGAGAACTGGACCAAAACAAACAGAATGTACTTCAACAGGGACAAAAGCAAGGTATTAATAATCAGATGCACAAACGTAGGATGGAAGACACTTGGCTTGACAGCAGCACATGTGAACAGGATCTAGGGTCTTGCAGAGTACAAACTTAACATGAGACAACTGTGTGATACAGTAGGAAACAACAACCACAACAACAATAATTCAATTCTAGGTTGCATCAACAGAAATATAATGTTCAGATCAAGGGAAGTAATAATACCATTGTATTCTGCCTCGGGCTCATCTACACTTTGCTTGTCCTGCGTCTAGAAAGCACAGGTCTGAGCAGTTTCCCCCTTGTCCCATGCTTTCTAGGTAGGAGGCTGAGTGGTTTTCCATTTGCCCTACCACTTTCCCTGGGAAAAGCCAGGGGGTTGGACTGGATGACCCTTGGAATCCCTTCCAAGCCTACATTTCTATGGTTCTATGTGGCATTAGGGCCTGGAAACTAATGCATGTTATTGTTTTGTATGTGCATCTTTTAAGGAAATGAGGGTTTCTACGAAAATATGTCTTTAACCCTGCTGGCTGCCATTTTCGCAGTGGAAAAAGTTGCTATTAGCGTCTGTGCTGGCGTTCTCATGTGGTGGAAGAAGCAAAGAGGTAGGAGATTTCACCAAACTGCATGAACCACTTCAAAAATACCCCTTGAAACAGGCAAGGATTAGATAAGGAAAGAACAAAACGTCTCCTCCCATCCATAATCTGTAAGGCTGCAGGTTCCCCAGAACCAAGACTGGGTTCATTCTCCAGTCTGGACCACGCAGAGTCTGGCCCTTGCGCTACATGGCCGCATGGCGAGCTCCTTCTTTAGCATGCTGCACTCCCTGTATGGCAGCAGCAGCAGCCCAGGCCCAAGGTGAGCAGGAACGGATGGAGGGAGGTATGCAAAGGGGGACCCCAGCTCAGCCCAGTCCACATTGACTCCTCTCCACAGGTGTCAGGGAGATTCCCCCGCCAAGGTTTGCATTGGCAGGCAGGGTTCTCCCCTACCCAGGTGGGCAGACCCTGCAGGCCAGTGCCACTTGGCTCCCAAGGGGGGGTCACTGCGGCCCCCCAGGCACCAACAACGCATGCTGTGCTGCTGGCCACCAGGCATTTTTCATCTTCAAGCATTGAACAACTAAGAGATGTGATTAATTGAGTGGACCTTGAATCCCAGATTGAAATGTGCCTCTTAATTTCTCGGCAGGTGATGCTACAGATCCCAAAGCGAAATGAAAAGGTTTCTGCTTGTGTCAAAGGATGTACACAAAGGATGGCCAAAGGATGTACACCCTCCCAAAATTTATAACTCAGTCACGGCTTTCCTGTAGCGACCGGAATTCAATTCGCTTGGGCTCCTTTTAACTTTGTCAGCCATGGGTGGAATCTACACACATATGAAAAACGTTCTGAAAATGCTTTTAAACCCCCCCCCCCCTCCAACATTAAATTTTCCATAAGGCTCACCATCACCATCTAGCGTCACATTGTATATTGCACTTAAACACACACGTTTATTTGCAGCTGTATAGCTTGAGTCCATGGTTTTGCGTGGGAGGACTGGATCTGAAATATGGCTCAGTACACCACGTGACACTGGATCAGTCATGATCTCTCAGCTAACCTACCTAACAGGGTTCTTGTGAGGATAAAATAAAATGCAAGAGTTGGTTCTCTGCTCACTCCATTGCTCCCCCCACCCCCTCGCAAGGAACACATGTTCTCATTGGGTCTCTGAGGGGGATACTGAAGGGTACAGATTTGGGGCACCTTTTTTTCTAGAAGAAAAGCAATGGCCTCTGAGGGAATCTCTCCTCCTGACAGCTGAGCATGACTCTCTCGTGCCTTGTTTCTTTCCAGACTACAACATTTAGCCAAGTAATCAATTTGATCAATCAATTAAAAAGCCCTTGAGCCAACTTCAAAAGTGTTCCAAATTAATTGGATGTAATGGTGCGTACTAATCTCAGTTGTTTTTGATGGGTTATTGCTGTGGATCATGGCATCAGTGAAGTTGCCATAATTTGATATAAAATGTACCCCTCGATGAACTATATTGATGCTGGTACAAGTCTTTATCTTAAATGTGTCCTGGGAGGCATTGATAAAACTTCCTGACCTAATACTTAATGTAAGGATGAGCACCTTAATCCTGTGTTACCAGCAAATATAAATTATCTTCTATTGTAGGAAAGAATGAAGTTCTGCACAGAAAATAAAATCTTGCTCGAAAGGTAAACTCACGATTCAGGAAACATACAGACAACCAGTTAGTCATTTCTCAGTATGGCCGTGTCCTTTCAACTTCAAACTCAGGGAAGTAAGCAGAATAGCAAATGGCCAGGAACTTGTAGGAAATAAACAATAATACAAAGGAATGAAGGTGTTATGACATTCACTCATCCAGAAAGACCCTTCCCTTCTCCATAAAGTAGCATTGGCTCAAAATAATACTTAAGCCCCCTGTTTTTAATATTGGGTGGCTCACGAGCTCCAACGGGACCCCCTTTCACTCTATGCTCTCAAGGATCAGCCCCATACTTTACTGGACACAGACCAGAGGAATGGCTGAGAGATTTCTGATGGTTTAGGGTCTTAAAAGAAGAGGAGGCACAGATTTCTGATGCCTGACTTGTGGTTCCATTAGCCTTCAAAATCACCCCTTTCTTTGCTTTATTTTAGTGTGGGTCTGTGGCACATTGCTCCACTCACTCTCTAGGCTTTGGGGATGGTTAGGGATCCTTTTTACTCTCAAGATCATTGTGTGTATTGTTGTAAACAATAAAAATATGCCCTTTTCCCTTTATGGGGTATCCAAGAGCCCGTATAGGGTCCTTACATGGGTTCCCTATTGGTAGGAGAAAATAACAGAGGCCAACCAGAGAATATTGAGAAGCAAATTGATCTGTTGCAACAGGGTGCTCCCCTCACATGCAGGAAAGGAAGAGGACCTCGAGCAATGGGGTGCAAGGCCTTATATAGACATTTTAAATTCCCTGCCCTGGAGCTCAAGACCACCCCTCCATACGTCATAGAAAAGGTGTTGTTTTTCCTGTCTGCCAGGTTATCTGATAATGCCTTACCTGATTGCCTTTCCTGGTAGTCTGTCACCCTTTGAGATGGTGATTTCCCAATTCCTGAGACAATGGGAAGGTTCCCTGACCCCCTCCCTCCTTGCAGACCAAACTCCATTTGGTCAGTTTGGGAGTCAAAATGTTTTCAGGTTGGTCTTCCTGTGCTGATCTATGTATGTGTTTAGTTGGTACATTTATGAACATTTATTATATATATATAAGACCTTAAATTTTATTATTACAGTATGCTGCGTGATTTTCTGCCTGCTGATGTTGCAACTGTGCTGTCTGGAAACAGCATCGCTATACTCTTGTCCCTTTCATTTCAAGTAATAAATCAGCCTTTCTTTATTCCTCTGGTGTGTGGACTTCTTGGGGCATAAGGTTACGGCTAAACAGGTGTTCATAATGGACACATGGAGGGACTTCAGCAAAAGATTCTAGTCCTCTTGGAGTTATGCATCAAATACATTTGAGTGCTGGACACGCATGTGGGTTTAGACACACACTTTGTACCAGCAGATGCTCTCCCGCAAAGCTTCAACCCTTCCCCATCCATGGCAGATATCACAGAACATCAATCACAGTCTCTCAGTGAACACAGCCCCTTAATGGTCCCTCAGCTGCAGTTTCCCATTTCTGCTTTCTTCCCTAGTGTTGCTCAGGGTGCACAGCCTCCAACATGGAAACAGGGACGTGCTTTTAAGGCTTGTGACATGCACCCACACCCATTTCCACCCTGTGGGTCAGTGATGAATAAACTTGCTCGTCACATGCTAAATTTCTTTTGCCAGTTCCAAGTGGTCAGCATTTGGCAGATGGGATTCATACAATTAAAATGACTGTTTGCACAACAAACGCAGTTTCCTCCCCCTCCAAAACAACAACAACAACCTCAGCCTTTTTGCATTATGGAAATGAAAGCAGGCTTTCTTGTTGATTTTGCAACAGCTAGTCCTCCACTTGGACTTCTGCAGCAGAGGGCGCCCATGGGATATATTCTAGGCTCCTGCTAAAGATCTCATTGACCTTATGAAATAAGATGCAGTTTAAACTCCATTTACCGATTCCTCCATAATACCCCCGGAATGAGAGGGCAGCAGAGCCCTTGGTACCCTGCTGCCTCCATTTATGTGGCGAATTCATGTAACTTTCAGCAGAATTCTCTGGGCTTTAAGGACCCAAAATTTGTGCAATTGGGGGGGGGGAGTGTGTGATGTTCCTATGCTTATGTAGATGTTATCATGTAAATATTAGAGTAATTGCAGTCAACTAGTATGGGATTAAGGGACGCGGGTGGTGCTGTGGGTTAAACCACAGAGCCTAGGACTTGCCGATCAGAAGGTCGGCGGTTCGAATCCCCGCGACGGGGTGAGCTCCCGTTGCTCAGTCCCTGCTCCTGCCAACCAAGCAGTTCTAAAGCACGTCAAAGTGATAAATAGGTACCGCTCCAGAGGGAAGGTAAACGGCGTTTCCGTGCGCTGCTCTGGTTCGCCAGAAGCTGCTTAGTCATGCTGGCCACATGCTGCGGACAAATGCCGGCTCCCGCTGCCAATAAAGCGAGATGAGCTCCACAACCCCAGAGTCGGTCACGAATGGACCTAGTGGTCAGGGTCCCTTTACCTTTACCTTTATTATGTACCTTTAGTATGGGATTGTGTTAAATGTGGTAGGTAAGCACATTAGTTGAATCTGGGTGAAAGTTAGGTTGGGAGGGGGAGGGAGTGTGCTTGGGGTGTAGGAAGCGAATGGTGATTGGGTAGGAGTTTTGAAAGGGAGTTTGAATATTGGTGAGTGATAGTTGTTGGGCTTTAAAGGGGGGATTGTTGAGCTTTTGGGGGGAAATCGCTCAAAGAAGGTTGCTGAGCTTCTTAGGGGAAATTTTCAAAAACCCAGACATTTTGCCAATTTTCTGAAATACACCCCGCCCCCCACCAATTCGGTCATTGGAATCCTGGGGAAATCCAGACAAATGGCAACCCCTCTCAGGAGATTTAAAATTCACAGCATGTTACACATTGAAAGAAACTTATATGAAAATGATGTACCCTTGGTATTTAGCTCCCAGTAAATTAGCAAAAATGTATGAAACAGAGTCAAATGTATGTTGGAAATGTAAGGAAAAGAAGGCACCTTCTATCATATGTGGTGGAAATGGCAGTAAAAGAATTTTGGGAAATGATATATAATGAGTTTTAAAAAATGTTTAAAATAACTTTTTCTATAAAAAAAACCCTGAAGCCTTTCTTTTAGGAATTCTAGGTGCTGAAATTCCAAGGGAGCAGAAAATACTATTTATGTATGCAACCACAGCTGCGCGGATGTTATTGGCCCAGAGATGGAAAGAAGATAAAGTCCCTACCAGAGAAGAATGGCACATTACCGTAAGTTGATGGATTATGCTGAAATGGCTAAAATAACCGGAAGAATTAGAAATCAGGAAGACCAAAATTTTAATAAGGAATGGGGGAGGGGAATTATAATTTATCTTAAAAACAATTGTAAAAAGCTAAAATCGTTGAAAGACTGACGTCCTCAGCCACGCCTTCTTCCTCATGTAGGCAACTAAGTTGCAAAGCAGGAAACCAACACAAGAGCTAACGGTGAAACGATGATAAGCAAGACATTTTTGCATCTGTGGTTCTTTTCCGTATTCGTGGGTAAGTCCTGTATTTTTCTTTTTTTACCGTACAGATTCAAAAGAAGACCATGCTTGATGGATGGGGCTTGGGTGTGTAAATGTCAGGGCTAGGCACAACAGCTCTTTCATACAAAGGCATATAAGACAATTCACAACATCATAGCTTCCTAGCTATGCTACGATCATTCAACAGTTATCATGTGTACCAGCCTTCCAATCTTGCTTGCTGCCGAGGGACCTGAAGTGAAAGTTAAGGCACATTCTCTCTTCATGGCTTTGTTATGGGCTTAGCAACCCTCCTAACACATGCCCCAAATTCACCAGTTGTTAGCACTGCAGTAGAAGGCCGCAGAAGACCAAGCCAAAACTAACAACATGAATTTCAATAGGGACAAATGTAAGGCTCTTCACTTAGGCAGGAAGAACCAGATGCACAAATATAAGGTGGGGAACACCTAGCTTAACAGCAGTACATGTGCAACGGATTTGGGGGTCTTAAGAGACCACAAGCTGAACATGAGTCACCAGTGCGATGCAGCAGCAAAATAAGCTAATACAATTCTAGGGTGCATCAACAGATGTCTAATGTCTAGGTCAAGGGAACGTGTCTGGAAACCAAGCCTTATGAGGAATGGTTGAGGGAGCTGGGTATATTTCGTCTGGAGAAGAGACGACTGAGGGGCAATATGATAGGAATCTTCAGACATCTGAAGGGCTGTCACATGGAATAGGCTTGTGAGACAGGACTTGCCTTGCAGAATCCAAGTGCTTGGTTCTTGTTATGTACTAAGCTCCGAGTATATTTCAGTTCTTTTGTCTTTAACAATACTTTCCACCAGTCACACAATCCAGCATTTCATTGCCTGGTAACAGATATCAAGTGTGTTGAAGAGACGTGGACATTTTCCCCCATGATGTAGATGTCAACTGTCTAGGCTCGGTCTTAGAGGTGGGTGAGCTTGGTGGTTTTGAGCTACAGCTTGTCCTTCAATTAGGTTTAAATGTTTCTATTTCAAGGTCCACTTTGTTGTCTCTTACACTAGGTAAAAATCAGTGGTACTCAGCATTGCTTAGGGCCAACAGATACTATAAGCAATACATTAATAATACAATGGTTTTGTAGTCCACTGGATACCTTTAAAAAAATTTATAATTCTCCTGTATTATTTTTAAGGATTACCAAAAAAAGGACATCCTGTCATAAAGAATGATGACCAAAATATAGGAACTGCTGCAATAAAACACACATTAAAAGTAAAACCAAATTGCTAGGCTTAGTCACATGCTTGCTACAGTTCTATATTTGGGGGGCAATGCTAATTTCCGAAGCTAAAAAAAAGGAAGACATTTGAAGAAGATACAGCTTGAGAAACTGCAGTTCATGGTGATACTCTGTCCCTTAAAGATAAGTTCCCCCCGCTCCATAAAATTTATATGCTGCTTAATTGTGAGGGGGAAACCCTCAAAGCGATAGCACTGCACCAACTGAGGGCCAACGTCTTGTAGTTGAGGAGGCTGTGTCAAAGCTCAGAAAGGAGAGTTTGCAGCAGGAGGAGTTTTGTGCTGAGCATAAGAAATAATAGATGCCTGCAACTAGGGCAACTTGTCCCAGGCCTTCCTTGGTTCCTGTGCGTGAGTGAATGCCTCCGAAAATGTCCAGGCAAGGTGCCACTGGAGAGTTCGATTGCACAAGTAGAGAACTAGGGTGTGTGGATGAAGAAATAGCAAGCCTTTGCTAGTTAAAAATGATCAGGTTGTCTTTTCTTGTACTTTTTGAGTACTTCTGAATAGCCTCTTTCATATATTTAGAGTATCCATTTATTGAGACTTGAAGGCTGGGTAGTATAACTGTTTTGCTCTAAGAAAGGAAGTCCAGGCGATATATTTGGTTTAAGCTGAAACAGCAGTAAAGGCATTTCATGCACCAAAATGCTCAGAAAGGTTCTGCAATTTCACCCAAGCATTGCTATTTGGATAGTGCTAGCAAAGGGTCACAATTGTGTACTTGCTGCACTATATTGCAGGAATGATAAAAATCATCATTTTATCTGTGTTGGCAACAAATTCTTAACAACATTTACAAGATTATTTAAACCTCTTCTGTCTGCTTGCAGTGAATTGGAATCTTAGGAGAGTTCATTTTAACTTTCATAGTGATTTTTTCGATTTCTGTGGCATAAAGAGGAAAGATCTTTCAGATCTAAGTTTTAGATCCATGCAAGTAAAAAAAAAACTAGAAGAACCCACTGAAAGGGCGAACAGGTGCATTCCAAACTGTGCCCACAATACAATCTGATCCAATAAAACAATGACTCCTTTCTCTTATCATCAGAACAGTTGCCTAGATGCTTAACTCCCATATAGCACTGTATTGAATATTTTAACAGTTTTCTACATGTTATCTCAATAAAACTTGCAACAACCCTATAAGGTAGGAATAATTATAACAACATTATCAATGGTAGAGTGCAAGCAAAGGCTCAAGGTCAATCTCCAGCATCTCCAGGGAGGGTTGTGGAAGACTCTTTCCCGAAATCCTAGATAACTGCTCCTTTAAAAAAATTCCCACTATGCAAAAATTCACTTATCCAAAAACAAGGAATTAGTACCCACAGCTTCTGTAGTTGAGAACACATCAGAAATTTTTGTCAGTGGAAATTGTTGACTGGCTAGGCGGATGGAAGTCATTGACTCATTAGACACACGCTCAGCTAACGAGCAATTTCCAGGGAATGCATTGTGTTTGTAAAGCGGAATGTGTGTGTAGTACTTCGTTTTGCAATGACTAGCTCCCTCACTGGCCTTGCGTATGTCTTCAGAGGGTTAAAAGGTGGAGCATAGGGAGACGTGCAAAACAGCACAAGGGATTTTGACAGATGGACGCCCCACCCACCTACCACTCATGTGGTGTCATAATTGCAAAATGTGATTGGCAGCTGAGCAGCCCTGCCCACCTGTCAAACTTGGTCCATGAGAATGATCCTGATCTGACCCTTGGGGCCACAAAGATTCCCATCCCTATCTTAGGCTGGTTTTGTTTTTGTTTTTTTACCAATGCACGCTTTTGTAATTGTTTTTTCTGTTACGATATTCTGGAAACTGCCCTGGGGGTGCTATAATTGGTGCTGGGCAGTCTAAATAACTAAATTGTTTATGCACCATCCCTTTCGTAATGCAGGAATGCTGCTTCCTCTTGTCATAGGGCAAGGAGGAAGTGATAAGTTTCCAGTTGAGAAGCACTTTTGTGTAATCACATACTCATTTAGCAACAGTTCTCTTTAACTTGCAAAAGATGAGATTTTAGAACTCTGTCACTCTCTCTCATTCACGCACACACAAACACACCCTTCCCCCTGCCTGCTTCTTTTGTTGCCTGCCTGGGATATTCATTATGGAATTGTTGGCAGTTCGAATCCCGGTGACGGGGTGAGCTCCCGTTGCTCGGTCCCTGCTCCTGCCAACGTAGCAGTTCGAAAGCACGTCAAAGTGCAAGTAGATAAATAGGTACTGCTCCGGCAGGAAGATAAACGGTGTTTCCGTGCACTGCTCTGGTTTGCCAGAAGCGGCTTAGTCATGCTGGCCACATGACTTGCAAGCTGTACGCTGGCTCCCTCGGCCAATAAAGCGAGATGAGCGCCGCAACCCCAGAGTCTTCCACGACTGGACCTAATGGTCAGGGGTCCCTTTACCTTTACCTTTACCTAATTTATTTATCACATGCCCAAAAGGGCAACCCAAGAGGGGTCCCTAACATCGCCCAGCTTTGCAACTGAAGTGCCAAACAGCCATCCATGGGATGGAGAGGGAGCACAAATTCATTCTTCCCCTCAGGGTCCAACTCAGAAAAACCAACATTACATCTGGTGGACTTTTAAGACTATGTGACATCTTCACTGTATGGCTCCTGGTTGAATGTGAGCAAAAATAAAGCCCTAATCAAAAAAGAGAGAGGGAGGGAATGCAGGTTGGGTTGCAAACTGGAGAAAAGAATATGAAAAGTTGGGGTGATTAAGGAGCATCTTAACCTTCACAACAGCCAGTTTTTCACCCTGAAAATGTAGGCAAGCAAATATTAAAGTCCTCTCTATGTTTATTTCAAAGACTGGCGTGATCAATTTCAGCAGGCATGGATTGCAGCCTTAAAGGCAAAGGGGAGCCCAGAGGCTGCCAGTGCTGCCACAAAGCCTTTGGCAAACTCAGCCTCAGGGTGCTGTGGGGCTGCATTAATTTCAGTCCGTCCGTCCCCAGCCCCCCTTGGGAGGGCATCACTGGGCTCTGCCATTGGAAGGCAAGGCGGCACAGAGCCTTTCAGGGTCTACAAGGAAAGTCTGCCACACAGACAAGGAACACACATCTTGGGACAGGGCTGGGGAATTGCTGGCATTCAGTTCCCCTCATATGACCACAGGCTTGAGTGTGGAGGGCCAGATTGCCCACCCTGTCTCAGGTTATCTGGAAGTGGGGAGCACTGCTCAGACATCGGGGTGGTGTGCAACAATATCATCCAAGTCATGCTCCCAATCCTATAACAATACCGGTAATTACACTGTCTGCAAAGGTCCTTTCTGCCAAATGTACATTAACCCTGCTGGGGAGAGTGGAATAAAAAATCACAAGAGACCAGACAGCTCAGAACCCAGCAGATTTTTCAGGGAATCTGCTTTCAGATACTGAAATGGGTCACTGGGATGGTGTGGTACAATTGGGGAAGGGCTGTGGCTCAGTGGTAAAGCATATGCTTTGCATGCAAAAGGTCCCAAGTTCAATCCCTGGCAAGTTCCAGGAAGGCTGAGAAAGCCTAGCTGGAATCCTGCAGAGCTTCTGCCTGTCAGTGTGGACAATACTAAGCTAGATGGACCAGTGGTCTGACTTGACATAATGCAACTTTCAGTGTTTCTTGACCATTTCTTCCTTCATTTTCTTGACCATGCAGCTTCCTCTGGTGAAAAAAATGCTGAGAAAATGAAAGGAATTCTTGGACAATCTTCAACTTTCCTGCTGAACACTTCAGAACAATTCAAAAAGATTACCTGGCTTAGAACTAAAGGAAAGCAGGATCTTGAAAATTTTGTGGTAGCGATTCCACGAAAGGATCCAGAAGAGAGATGTGAACTCAATGAACAACTTTTAGCATATAGAGGGCGGCTAAATGTCTCTGAGGACTGCAAGACGTTACAAATCAATAATCTAAGTCAAGAGGATTCTGGCACATACAAAGCACAGATCAGGATAGCAGAAGACAAAGATCCAATAAGTGAGATCTTTCCCCTGAGGGTGTATAGTAAGTATTCTAAATATTTCAGGCACCCAGGATTGGGCTCTGATTGAAGCATCTTATGTCTTGAACTGGCTTTCATGTAGAGTCACAAATGATAATAGAGCATCTCTCCTTCAGTCCCTGAACCTGTGCAAATAATTCTGGGCCTGCATCCACACCAGGGCCCTTCTGCACTGATGAGGCCTGCAAGGAGAATTAAAATGGTACTTCATACAACACAATATGGAACTCTATCCAGACCCCCCACAAAAACCCCACCAGGGCCCATCCCCATTACTAAGATCTCACATTAACTCAAGATTATGTCTCATTATCAGCTGTGGCCTAACAGGTTTTTGAGGTGATGGTGCACCCCAGAAGAGCTAGAATGGCAGTTTCCTCCTCCCTTTCCATTTATTTGCAACTGCCTTATTTGCCATTTCTGCTAATTATTGCCCTTTTGTATACCATGCCTCTCTCCCTTCCTGTTCAGAGCATTTATTGGAGGCTGACCTGGAGATTGTCTGTGACCCAAAAGATTATCGTGGTGGGAATGGAACTCTGCAGCTGAACTGCTCGGCAGGCAGCTGGGAAGATGATGCCACGTTCAGCTGGGCCCCAGCCAGCATGAGTGAATCCACTGGGAGATCTCTTGTCACCTGGCACAATTTAGAAGGCAATGATTTGAACTTCACTTGCAAAGTAGAGAACCCTGTTAGCACAGCATCCAAGACAGTGTCTGTCCGGAAAATTTGCAGTGGTAAGATTTGCTTTTCATTTTTCTCTTGGCAGAATTATGCCTCTATTTAAGCTAGTCTTGCAATCCTTTTGTTAATGACATGCTGATCCAGACCTGTGCTTGTCCTCTGCCTAGAAATAGGAATCAGAGCTGTTTTCCACTTCTCCCATGCAGTCTAGGCACGCATCCAGTTTTGCCCTTACCCAGCTGCTATCCCCTGGAAACCCTACTCTTTAGCAATAAATTGGAGCAAATTTTAATCTGATTGGTGGTTGGTATAATTCATTAATAAAGATCAAGTTTCCTCAGGAAAAAGCAGCGGGACCAGGGCAAGTCTGATGGGGGCAAAGACTCAGAAAATGTAGCAAAGCCTCCCAACTGGTTTTGTGGAATTAGAAATGTTGAGATTTACTAACAAGAAATTTGCAGTGGTAAACTCTTTTATCTATTTAAAAGAGGCCTAGAAAGACAGCTCTCCATTCTTTTTCTATGTAGAGTCATGCCTAGGCTTACAAACCTGTTTGAAGGTGACCCAGCTGGGAGGACTGAGGACACAGGGAAGGTAGCAAAACCTCCATTGTGAAACATTTCACCCTTGAAGGGATTTGGCTGTTTTAGCTTATAAACAGAAACCCCACAGCAATAATAATTCCGCAACTGGTATGCAACATGACAATGACAAAAATATTGTATTGCAGTGCTAGCATTTGCATAATTCATTTAGCTTTTTCTAATCATGGATGGAGCAATGGTTCCCCCACTGATCACAAGAAATCTTAACTAGTCTGATTTCACCAGGCCTTTGCCCACACGTATAACATTAAGGACTAGAAACTTGCTTTAAAAATATATATGAAAGGAATAATTGGTCAGAATCTCCATATGGGGAATCATTTGGAATTATTTCCTTTGTAGAATCACAGAATACCATTTGGTTCAATTCCTGTTGGTGCAGGACACTGGTGCGCTGTGACAAAGCTGTAATAGGTACTGATCCATCCTCCCAACAAATGGGACTCCACTGCTCATGGGGGATACCAAATTTCCCACAAAGCTTCCCTCCCCCTGCCAAAGGTAAAGATGGAGGATAAAGCCTCTCTCACTAAGCACAGATTAGGGAGTAATGTGTCCTCACTACAAGAAAACCTAGCAAATTGACAGCCAAATAGTTAGAGAAACCACCTCACACCCACCCATGAAATGTCTGTAAAATACCAGAATAAAGAGAATGGAACACTCAAGAGCACTACAGAGAAATAAGTGTTTGGTGTAGCTTGCGAGTGAGTGAGATTCAGCTGCATCAAGGCAAAAAGGGGGCAGATCAGCGCCCCCACCACTTCCACCTGTTGGGTTGCCTTGGGGCCTAGGCAGTGGGAGCAGCCAGGGTTCGATAAAGCAGAAACAGGCTCATCTAAGACTCAAGTAGCTCAGCTAAACCAAGCAAGGCGATTACGCTGAAAACGGAAGGAAGTGTGGGTGTTTTACAGTCACGCTCACGCAAATTTGTGTGTTTATGTGTCATGCATGCAAGAGCGAGCGAGCGAGAAACTCACTAGCTAGCTACTCCCTGTGAGCGGATATTATATCTGTGCTACCTGCAATGTAGGGTGGGGGGTTTACACATGATTCATGCATACCCCTTTAAAAAGGCCCCTTCCCACAAACAGAAGCTTGGCTGTGACTGCTCTACTCAACAGGCTAGTGAATACGATTAGGGGACTTATTTTCTTAAGTAACAGAAGAGCTGCGAACGCTGCGACCCTCCACCTGCAAATGGAAATAATGCAGCCAATGCGACACAGGATGTTCACCTAAGATGGGCCCTTTCAGGCCTGGGGGCCAAGTGCAGACACAAGCCTCTCTACCAAGCCCTTAGGAACCCTCCCCACACAAAACCAACCACACACCCCTTCTTCCTCAGGCCACATCCTTCGCTAGCCCTGCTTTGCATCGTCCTCGAGGGACTGAAACATGCCCTTCAATGGTGCTTCTTGGGCCACATTCACACCATGCCACTTTAAACAGTCATGGCTTCCTGCCCCCCCCCAAGCATTCTGGGAGCTGTTGTTTGTGAAGGGTGCTGAGGGTTGTTAGGAGGCCACAATTCCTCTCCCAGAGCTACAATTCCCACAGTTCCCCGTGAAGAGAGATTGGTACTTAAACCACCACACAAAAGCGTAGCTCTGTGAGAGGAATAAGGGCCTTCCCCACAGCTCTCAGTGCCCTCAACAAAATGCAGCTCCCAGAATGCTTCAGGGGAAGCCATGGCTATTGTGTGCTTGATATATATGATGTGAATGTGGCCTTGCTTGCCTAGATGGACAAGGAAGGAGTGTGTGAATCTGTGTAGAGGCTTACTCATGTGTAGACCCCATATTTGCAAGCTACACAACTCTGATGTAGAAACCTGCTACATCAACACTCTTAAGCCTGCATTTTTTTGGCACCAATGTTTTCAAGATCTGAGGGCTGCCTCTACAGTTTGACAACTCCCTGCTGTTCACAATGATTCCAGGAGGTCCTACCTGGTTCGTCCTCTGAGGACCCTGAGACCGGGTTAGGTCTAGGCTTTAGGCTGACTAGTAGTCAGAAACCAAAAAACCCCAACATTTTATGGCTTTTACTGCAGTGGGGAGGTCAGGCATTCTCTAAGGCCCTAGCAGAAATCCCAAGAGCTCAAATTGCTGATCAGCATATCCTAACTAACCAACACAGACACTTCAGTGGAACAGTAACGTTCCTTCCAAAGGCAGTTTTCCAGTGCAAGGTGCACAGAACTCTTTTTCCAAATCTTTGCCAATTTGCCTGATCTCTCTTTCCAATCTGCTCTCTCGCACTCGCTCCCTGTCCCATCGGCTCGTGCAGAGCACCAAGAGACGACACCTGGGATGTGGTCCCCCCCGCAGACTGGTGAGCTCCACTCCCTGTTCTTTGTTGTTTGTGCCCCTTCACTTAAATCTTTGGAAAGTCTTGTGCTGCCCTCTGTCTCAAGGGGGTCAGTCCCCAGAGCAGAAAACAGGGTGCAAATATCCCCAAGTGAGTCAATCCAGCCACATGTTAAATAAAGGACAGAGGCCAGGAGTTAGAATCTCTAGCCAATGTAACTTGTGGCCATGGATAAATGCCTTCCTCAAGATGACATTTACATGGAATCTTTTGTGTCATGCCAGGTGGCATACTGTAGTTTGATGGGATAAACTGTAATGAACAATATAGTTAGCTTTTCTGTGCCTTTATGCATAGCCATTGTGTTGGAGTGCTTTGTGTGTGCATGTCCATTGTACATTATTTTAGGTGTGGGGGTGGGGTGGGGATACAGTTAAATGCTTGTACAAGAAACAGAAAACTGCATCCGATAATATTATCTTTCAAATGCAGCCAACTGCTCTGCCTTAACTGCTCAGGAAACAGCAGGCACAGGAGATGTGTTGACATCTCTGATAAAGCTTAGAGCTCAGGCCCTGCGCTATACCATGAAGCTAATTCTGGCATTGCCCAAACAGCTGGGCCACGTGTGTTCTGGGGAGGGGGGGTGCAGAGAAGAGTCATATGAGAAGAGGTTAAAGGTAAGCTAACCTGCAGGTTTCCTCAACCTGGTGCCCCCAAACATCTGAGCAGCAGCAGGTCACAGTCCTCCAGCAGGATATTAGCAAAGCAAATATCTTTGCATAAGGGTTGTGTGGGCACCAAAGATGAGAAGAAGAAGAAGAAGAAGAAGAAGAAGAAGAAGAAGAAGAAGAAGAAGAAGAAGAAGAAGAAGAAGAAGAAGAAATATTATTTATATCCTGCCCTCCCCAGCCGAAGCTGGGCTCAGGGCAGCTAACAACAATCAAAATAATCCAACATTCTAAAAACATTCATTATAAAATTAATTAAAATCAAATTAAAATCAAATTGATGGCAATCATCAAGCAAAATTCTGTGCAGATTGCCAGAGGAGGGGGTCAGGCTGCGCCCTGACCAAAGGCCTGGTGGAACAGTTCTGTCTTGCAGGCCCTGCGGAAAGATGTCAGATCCCGCAGGGCCCTAGTCTCTTGTGACAGAGCGTTCCACCAGATTGGAGCTGCGGCCGAGAAAGCCCTGGCTTAAGATACTTCTCCCCCCCCCCCCCACCTCACATGCCCTGCTGAGGAGGGCTGAACCCTGGAGAAAGACAGGGCTTCAAGGGAAGTTCCATGTAGAGTACATTGCAGTAATCAATATCCAATATTAGCCATTATTAGTTAATTTGCCCCATTATATAGCAACCCGAGAGAGATTTTTGAAATGCTTGTTGAAAATGGAAGCAGGAATGCCCCAGTAGAAATGGTTCAGTTTCGTTTGAGTGAGACTATGGTTTTGTAGTAAAAGTGGAGCCAAACCAGATTAGAACAAGGATGTTAGATTTATAGCTGTGAATTGTTTCAGAGACTCTGAAGTTGGGTTAGTTAATCTCCTTTCTCTCTCTGGTATTTGTTATACTCCCATTATGTCTGTATAAATGTATTGACTGCATTACTGTATAGTAATCTCCCCGTTAGGTTAACAGTGCATGGGCTACTGTGACCAGCCTATCCCAGTCCAGTAACCTCCGTAGCTGGAAATAGGGACCCTGTGCCAATGAGGTTACTTATGACTTTACTGGCAAAGCGATATCTGGGAATCCCCCCCAAAAAAGAACCCCGATGGGTGTGCAGTCCCATCCAAAACAGGCGTGAGGAATCACCCACAGACCAGTGTAGCTCCATTTACAGAATGAAAGATTACACAGCAAGAGGCTAGGTTTTTTATTATTTAATGCTATATGTTTAAAAGTCCCAAGGAGATTTAAAATATATTAAGTGATATATTAAGGTTGTTGCAAACCTCTGACACTCTCACCTGTACTGTTAAGTATGAACTACACTGCAGGGGTGCATAACAGAAGCCACTCTCTTCTAGAATTTCTCCATTTGTTTCTATGGGGAGCTCTCACTTCCATCCCTGGGGATGCAGTTAGAAATACCTGTAACTTAGTAGCATGAACCAAGAAATGGCCTATCCAGACAATGAGATGATTCATTCTGCCCTTTCTAGTACCTATGTGTCTCGTTCTTTCCCTTCCCTTTCCACATGTTCTCCATTCCATTCCCCCTCCCACCCAGTTGCCATTTTCTCCCCTCAGTCCAATTAGTCAACATTCTTTGCCATTGACTTCTCATTGGTTCCACCTGTTGCTTGTTGCTCACTCTGAGCCCCTCTGATTCTCACTGTGAACCCAGCAAGATGGTGGCCTCCATGGAAATTGGTTAGCTCTGTGCCCACCCTCTGTCCCTTGTTGCATCCCCCCACCCTCCCAAATTGTAATTCTTCTTCATCTCTGTGACTTATACCACATGGGTTCTCTATACCACCACTACTACCAGGAAGAGGGTGTCCATTGGCCAAGCAAGACAAGAGCCTTCTCCTAACCTAGTTAAAAAGGAGGGAGCATTAACTCTTACCTGCCACCACCAAATTGCCCCCCTTCAATCTCCAGTTTCCCCTGAGACTCTATTATGCTACATTAAATGCTGTTGCACACACCCCAGTCTTCAAGCAGGGGTTCCTGTGCTTACCCAGGGTTTGGTTTCCTTGGAATGAAGGTCAGTGGAAACCATGGTGTCTTTGGGATATATTATTTTATTTTCACATATATGCAACTTCAGCATAGGATGTAAGGACTCACAGCATCAACACCCCCAAAAGCTCTTGCTTTCCCTTTAGGATTCCAGCGAAGCCCCAAAGCAGAACTTTGGGTCCCGCACAGAACAGACATGCCTGTGTCTCCAGCTTCCAGCATCAGCCAACCATTCTCTCTCACTCTTGCATACACAGCCTCCCTTGGCCTGCTGTTCTCCATCCTTAGGATGACATGGCATCTGACCCAATCATCTCTAAGACACCCTCTTTGAACATGTAAATGGCAGTACTTAATTCACCAGGCAAAGCCATTCCATTAACAAAGGCAGTAGCAAGACCAGTTCACCAGGTTTTGCCTTATAGATTTTAATCTGACAATCGTGGGATCACAGGTTTGGAAGGGACTTGTGGATCTCGTTCAGACTGACTCTCCCCAACCTATAATGATAGGATAGCACATTTAACATCATGTGCAGTGTTGCCCTAGCAGAATCTGTTGCATGCCCCCAAACCATTTGCAGTATGTTCTTTGTGCCTATTCCTTACCCAGCATGCCTAGAGAAAGATGATCCATGGACCTTCTTCCTCTGTGTGCTTGCAAGGTTAGCAGGTGATGTCAGTGGGCATTCCATACCACCAGAAAGCCTGCTACAAATGGTGGTATCTTTAAGATATATGGTTCTATTTACACATCTATACAACCTGAGCATAGGCAAGAGTGGCTTACAGCATTAACCCCACAACAGATCTTGCTTCCTCATTAGGGCATAGCTGTCAACTTTTCCATTTTCTTGCAAAGAATCCTATTCGGAATAAGGGAATTTCCCTTTTAAAAAAGGAAAACTTTGACAGCTATGCATTAGGGTTTCAGGGGACCCCCAAAGTCCAACACAGAGCAAGACATGTCTCTAGATACCAGCATCAGCCAACTCACACACACAACTCTCCCAAACACAGCCCCCTTACCCTATTGCTCTCCATCCTAGGATGATCTGGCATTCAGCCAGGTACAGTGGGGGAAAGCCCACCCATTTGTCTCTATGGCAACGGAGCTCACTTTTTAAAGATGCAAAGGAACTGGCCTGACAGGTTTCAGCAAAGTTCCACCTATAGATTCTAGCTTCCCATACACATGATCACAGGTTTGTAAGGGACCCAGGGTATTATTCCATAACAAGACAAAAATGTGTATACTGGGCCAAATTGTGTACAAAATTACATATAGTAGGACTGATGTGCCCTAAAATGCACACAAATGCTTATGCACTGCACTTTTAAAAATTATTGCTATGGGGCAAAACAAAAGATTGGAAAAAGAAGAAATTGAGAGAAACCATAATCAACAGATCCAACTGTACCTGGGCAGGGTTCACCTGCCAAGCTTTTGTGTGTCATGAAGCATTTAAAAGCAAAGGCAATTTCTCCCGTCACAATGGATGTTATTTTCTTGTTCCACAGCTGTGTTATTTTATGTCTTAAATGTCATTATGTGTACTCTATAGTACACGAATACTTAAAAAAAATTGTTTTAAAGACTTCCAATAAAAAAAATGTTGGCACCTTTGCAAAATGGCACCTTATGCCCAAGGGTGGGCCCTTTGTAGACTGGGGGTGTTGGTCTATAATCCAAAGGTGCTGTCAAAGGTTTGAGATGTCACAGCAGATTTTTTAGAAGAAGTTTTCCTTCTTTGTATGGCAGTTATTTACTTTTATTCAGTGTTTTTTTTCTGGGGGGATGCAGGGGTGCGCATACTCCTAAACATTTTGTGAATCTAAGTTTGGCCTCATTGAGGGGCAGTATTTCAATATGAGTAGGAAAAGTATTGTAATTTGGTTGAATCTTAACAAGGAAGTCAGAGTAGAAATAACTGTCTACCATTAAATTACAATTTTATATTTGAGTTTAACCTAAATATTGGATTTAAGATCATAAACAAGATGATAATTTGCTTGGAAAAATTTGTTTGTAATGATGAAAGTGGAAGCGGGAGACGTGAGGGAGTCCACAATAGAATGAAAGGATGTTATGAAACTTATTTTGTTTGTTAAATATGCATTTGTATGAAAAAAAAACTCAATAAAATATTATATATATAAAAAAAAACAATATGAGTAGGAAAATGAGAGTACCCTAAACATTTTTTTTTAGAAAAAAGCACTTCTTGTCCTCCACCTAATTTCATCTGCCACATTCCTTTGTCAGCCTAAATCAGAGGTGGTGGGGGCTGTTCTTTTTTTTTTTTTTTAAAGCATACGCTAAAGATCAGATATTACAGTGAATGAGTTGCTGACATAAGAATAGGTTTATTCAGAAAAAAAGTTATGCAATTTAAGTAGGCTTAGCAAAGCCCTTGTGACTTAGCTTCTGCAATGTTTTCACAATTCTATCATTACTACTGGAATTACTAAATTATATTGTTGTTTGTTTGTTTGTTTGTTTGTTTGTTTGTTTGTTTGTTTAAGAAGGCAAACCTACTGGCAGCACCTCTACGGTCATAGGGTCTATCTTTGCAGTGGTAGTTGTAATCACCATCACCTGCGCTGGACTTTTTGTGTGTTGGAAGAAGAAAAGAGGTAAGGGTTTCACACAACTATCTGAACCGCTTTAAAATTCCCTGTTGAAAAAGTGAACGAATCTAAACTAAGAGAATCATAGAATTGTTGAGTTGGTCATCTAGTCCTCACAGAGATACAGTTCTCTGGGAAGAAGGATTGATTGTTAAACTTCTTGGAGACGTAGCCCTGAGAGAGGCCACTCTTGATCACAGCCCAGAGTAGTTGACATCCATCAGCCATCCATTGGGCTAGTCTCTTTTTTATATATGCAATATTTTTTATTAGTTTTACATAGAAATTAACAAGCATAACAATTCAAAAAGAAAAAACAAACAAAATGAAAAGGTTCTCTCGAAACTTCAGACCTCCCTCTTCCCTCCCTGGGTTCCATTTCTAAATTTTATTCCTGCATCTATTAAATATCCATAGCATCCAAAATTCTTGTTACTTTACAAGTGTCATTGTCATTCCTGCCAATGATTTCAACTGTTTGCAGTGGTCTCTCAAATATGTTTAAAAGTTATTCCAGTCTTTCACAAATATTTGGTCTTCCTGGTTTCTGATCTTTCCCATCAATCTTGCCATTTTGGCATATTCCACCAGCTTGGTCTGCCACTCGGTACTTTTTCTTCTTTCCAACTCTGGGCTAAGAGCATCCTTGCTGCTGTCATTGCATACATAAACAATCTTTTCTTTTGGTAGGTCCACACCTATGATTCCTAACAGAAAAGCTTCTGGGTTTTTTTTAACAAAGGTTATCTTAAACATTTCCCCCCCAATTCATTACGGTATATATCATTTCCCAGAAAGCTTTTACCACCCCACATGACCACCACGTATGATAAAAAGTACCTTCCTTCCTTTTACATTTCCAGCACACATTTGAACTGGTTCTATACATCTCAATCCACCTGCTGACGCATTGAGCCATATGCAGTCTGACTAGGGGAATCAGCGAAGTCCCTGCAATTGGCACGGTCAGCGCTTGGATTTGTGGGTGGCACAGCCCCGGGGGGGGGGGGACACAGAAAAGGTCTTCCTCTCCTTTCCTGCCTAAGTGTGAAAGTGCTGTCCCTGCTAGGGTTGCCAGCTCTTTTTACCAGACCTTGCTCCTCTCCCCGTTGCATCTCCTTGCTCTGCAGATAGTGAACAGCTTTACTGGCTGGTACCTGTGTCCAACATATGATAGTAGACCAAGCAGGATTATCTTTCCCCCTGGTCAATTGGCAACACTTACCAACAAAGGGATAGTTGTACAAAGCTCAGTGCTACTTGGCACCAGTGGCTATTCCACAGGCTCCTGCATGAAAAACAGCCCTGCAGCAAATTGCTGAAGGGAGGGGAGATCAGCATTAAGACATCTGTGCCTGCTTTTGTTCTGCTCACTTCCCCTTTTTCACTTTGTGTTTTTTTTTCTCCTTTCCAAAGGTTCCCACAGGAAACAGCTGGATTCTGCACCTCAGTCAGGTAAAACAGCCGCCACTGCCTGCTTTGACAGTGCCCATCCAACCCCCATAGGAATAGTGGGCAATTCCTCTTCTCATGATCCTAGAATTTGTAGTCATCCCATGTGAAATAGATTTGCAGAAGATTCAGGACAGGCAGACAAAGGATAGTACTTTGCCACAAAATGCCTAATTGATTCATGTCCTTCACTGGGCTAGTGGCTACTAGGAGGGGATTAAGCAAATTCCTGGAGGCAGCCTGTCTCTGAATCCCTGTTGCTGAGGGTCGGAAGTAGGCAGAGGGCTGTCGCACCCATGGCTTGCTCATGGGCTTCCCATAATGTGCATCTGGTTGGCCACTGTGAGAACAGGATGTTGGATTAGACGGGCCTTTGGCCTGATCCAGCAGCCAGCTTCTTAGGTTCCTAGAATAATTGTGGAGGAGTGGTGCAGCAGGTTTTTGCAACAGGTCTCTGCACACTTCAGCCAGTCCGTTTAAACTTGCTCTCCTTTCTATCAAGTGGGACAGTTTCAAAGCACGTTTTTTAGCTTTGAGCAGTGAACAATTAATAGATGTGATAATCAGCGAAGTAGACTTTCAATCCCAGGTTGAAATATGTCTCCTAATTACTTGGCAGGTGGTGCTACAGATCCCTGAGTGAGGCGAGGGGCCCTCTGCACACACACACACCCCTCTGGCCTCTCCCCAGAGCCGGCTACGAGTTTCTGCACACTGTTTGCAACAGGATGTCCCCACCACCCCACTGCCACCTTCCCTGTCTGACTCGGTGCTCCCTTGCTCCCTCACATCACGCATCCCCTTCTCCTTTTGCCGTCCCACTGGCAGGAGCTGAGTGCGACTCGCTTGGGCTCCTGTTAAACCTGCCACAGTTACAGTGTTGAACTAGTGCTAGGGAAACCCAGGTTCAAATCACCCCTTTGCTCACATTGCGCCATTCGGTATCTTTTGACTAACCTACCTCACAGGGTTGTTGTGAGGAGAAGATGGAAATATTTTTTTATTGTTAATGGCAGCAACCATGATAAAATGCAACAGCTGGTGCTCTGCTCCTTCCCTCCCTCCCTGCCCCAGTACCTATGCTTTCACTGGGTTTCTGAGGGAATCACCCACTTCCTCCTCGAAGTGGAGTGTGACACTCGTCTCTGTTGTGGGTCCTGGCTGGTGTGTGACTACACTGTCCGCTGACCACCAGCCCTCCTTATTCAGGCTGCAGCATTTTGCCAATTAACTGGTTAGATTAACCAGTTTAAAAAGTCTACGGGTCAGCTTCAAAAGTGCCCTAAATTAATTGGATATCTGATAATTTTGAACCAACGCTGTACAACAACACCTTAGAATTGGCATCCCCTCATACCTTCCCTCTCTCCCTGCACACATGGGAAGGCCTCTGCTAAGGTGGTGACACTTTTGAGACATGTGTGTGTGCATCCTCTAATGGCAAGGGCTTTCCCCGCTTTCAGTAGTGTTCTATTTATTTGCAGATTCAATGAAACATCGTTTGATTAATCAACTAACCACTATTCTGGAAGTGATTGCTCTTTTGTTTTTCTTGACAATAAGCAACTAACATGATTAATCAACTAAAGAGTCCTTTAATCAGATGACAGCTCTGTTCCCTAATTTGCCCAGTTAGGCCCCATCCGAGAGGGTCTTATACCATCCTTGGGCCAGGATCACCACTCAGTACACACACAAACGCAAGCTTCCTCCCCCCCCCCCTTTTTAAATTAATTTTCCAAATTTTTAAACAAACAAACAAACATAAATCATGACTGAACTTGGTCCAATCTTAGTATCATTGTTAAATGACTTCCTCAAATTCCCTTGACTGAATTTCATTATATATCATTGTAACGGTTTTCCAAGATAATATCTCATAAAATTTACTTACCTCTCAACATCTTTATCTCTTTTCATCATAACTTTAAACATGTTGTTATATAACTTCACATATTTAAATCCTTAGCCTAGCTGTTATTTTGCAAGTGTTTCTATTTAATTTATCTTGGCATATCTGGATAAATTTCAAACACAAACGCAAGCTTCCTGGCCTCTTATACATTAGCTGAAGGCTCTTTGCCTCTCATTAGAACTGACAAGGGAAAACTGGAAACTGACAGAATTTCACGCTTGGCAACTGACTCCCTCTTGTCTTTTGCCATCAACTGGATAGCTCAGTTGGCTAGAGCATGGTGCTGATAACGCCAAGGTTGCCGGTTCAGTCCCCGTTCTCCAATGTTCTTCTTATGTTGTTTTTGGTCATTCTTGGGATGGCTCAGTTGGTAGAGCATGAGACTCTTAATCTCAGGGTTGTGAGTTTGAACCCCACATTGAGCAAAGGATTCCTGCAATGCAGGAGGTTGGACTGTTAGGGGTGGCCCAAATGGCCCCTTCCAACTGTACAATTCCATGGTTCTATGATGGTTTATCAGTTCATATGCTGGGAATGTACAATGGGGAGAATCCATACTTGCATTCCTCTCACACAGTGACTCCTGAGTGTGTATACTTCAGGGCTGTGGGATGTGAAGGAGAGGAAAGAAAGAGAAAAAAATTACCTACGTACTTAATTTCTAGAGAAATGTTTGGGTATTTTTTTTACCTGGAAAGGTGATATGTCATGAGTGCTTATGTGTTTTAAAATGTTTTTTTTACATCTTATTAGTGTTTTTTAAATGATTTAAATAGGTTTTTATTTTATTGTCAATTGTATTGTTTTGCTACTTCGTGGTTTGCCATCCTGTGCAGTAGAAATTTTAATGATGATGATGATGAATGAAGAAGTGCTCTGCTTAGAAAGGACTAATACTAAAAGTAAAGTACAAGTAAAAGAAGTCTTTTTAAACCAAACTTTGTGCAAGCAAGGTGGGTGATAGCCAACTAAGTCCTAGTAGGCCCATAAAAATTAATGCGCATGAGTAACTTAGGTCCCTTAATTTGAATAGGTTTACACTGAGTATGGCTAACATTGGATGCAACCCACATGACTTGCTATTTGTGATGCTACAAGTGTTGTCCAGTAGGTGCCTGCGAGAGTTCCTCCATTGCCTTAAAATGAGACCTGGAACAATTTTGCCCTCCTCTTGGTAAAACACATGTAGAGATGAAAATACAGCGTCTGCCTTCCAGGAACAGAATCCAAGTATGGGTGAATGCGGCCAATGGAGGCAGATGCTCTCAAGGAAAGGGGAGAGAGAAGTAGAAAGTGTGAATACAGAGCAAAGGCAGAAATTAAAACAAATGGCAATACAAAACGCTTGATTAACAAAAGTGAACATTAATTTGGAAGGTACAGAAACTTCAGTAAGAAGAAAAGACTAGACACTCAAATCTATAGTAAAAGTGAAGAATCTTTGCAGTGATGTAAATAATGCAGTTTTATGAAGAATGTGAATTTTATAGAGGGAAAACCCAGAGAAAGTCCATTGCTGCCAGGCTTTTTGACTGAAAGCTGTGAATTTTGTACAGTATAAACCCCCTAAAACTACTATTCTGGAAATGATTGCTCTTTTCTCTTGTTTTTCTTGACAGTAAGCAACAGATTGCTGCAGACGTGTTTGTAGGTTCTAAAACAAAATGCCTTTTCTCTCTCTACCACAAATTTATAGTTGATTTAAATTATTTTGGATTCATTCAAAGGACCCTGGGACCTGTAGCTAGATTTGCTGAGGCCTTTTTATGAAAGGTGCCTGAGCATTCAATGAAACTACCGTTCCCAGGATTCCTTGGTTTATGTCCATAACAATGATGGAGGATTTTAAACTGGTTTACATCTGCAACATAAATAATCTCCTATGGAGGATTTCACATTTATGTTCCTTCGCTGTTTTGTGATTGTATGTGTGTGTGTGAAATAAAAATATATATGATTAAACTGCAAAGCTTATTGATTGGCTCTTTCTGCTTATATTTAACATTTTTGCAATTTTTATTTTTTACAAAAACTAATCTGCTTCTTGATGTTTCTCCTGTGCTCCTCTTTCTTGGCATTTAACAGCATTTAAAAAAACTAAATCTTAAGATATGTTTTCTAATGGATTATCGACACATTAATCAATAGCCAGTGCTTCAGCTGACAACTCCAAATTCACTGATGAATTTTTTGAGTCCTCCAGAAATACAGAGAAAATAAAAGAAAATGACTTTCTCTTGGGCAGATCTATCCTCTTTCATTTGCAAGACCAAACAACAAAGGTGGCCAGAAAGAGAGACCTATCTGCCTAGAGACTAGACAATTACTGTAGTAATTATAATTTGTCAGCTCCTTGGAAGGGCTATAAGAAGAATCATAATTAAAGCATATCTGAATGGGGTGGAGGCCCATTCAGTTAACATACATGATTTCTCTTTGCAGAATCCAAAGAGTGCCACACTGTTTATTCTCAAATTGAAAACATTCCCCAGGTAAGTTCCATTGAGCCAACTGAGCCACGGAGGGATTTTCCACTCAAGTGGTATGTACACGTTAGAGGGTTAAAATGTAAGTAAGGCTGTTTTTCCTGTCTGCATTTCCATTTGATTTTGCAAATCTTGGTACACAGCATCACGGTTTGATGTATTTCCACTTGGCCCACTGTATGTCCCTGTTTCACCTCAACAATTCCCCTAGTGATCATCTTCCTGTATCTGCAGCCAAGAGCACATTGGGATTTACTCCCAAGTAAGAGAGGACAAGGGACGTGGATGGCGCTGTGGGTTAAACCACAGAGCCTAGGACTTGCTGATCAGAAGGTCAGCGGTTCGAATCCATGCGACGGGGTGAGCTCCCATTGCTCAGTCCCTGCTCCTGCCCACCTAGCAGTTCAAAAGCACATCAAAGTACAAGTAGATAAATAGGTACCGCTCCAGTGAGAAGGTAAACAGCATTTCCATGCGCTGCTCTGGTTCGCCAGAAACGGCTTAGTCATGTTGGCCACATGACCCAGAAGCTGTACGCTGGCTCCCTTGGCCAATAAAGCGAGATGAGCACCGGAACCCCAGAGTCGGCCACGACTGGACCTAATGGTCAGGGGTCCCTTTACCTTTACTTTTTAAGAGAGGACAAGTCTACATGAACACATCACAGAGCTGAAGCTTAAACTCTTTCTTAGCTCCTCTTCTGACTGGCGCATGCACACAGGCACACACACACTGCCTGGTTTTAAAAGAGGATTGCACAAATTTGTGGAAGAGGAAGCTGTTGATGTCTACTAGCCGCAATGGTTATGCTCTCCCTCCACCATTAGAGGTGAGCCACTGGCCAGATGCTCACTTGGTCCAGCATCCTGTTCTCACAGTGGCCAAACAGATGACTGTGGGAAACCCACAAGAGCAATTTCCCCTCCTGCGGTTTGCTAGCAGCTGGTTTCCAGAAGCATTGCTGCCTCTGAACATGGAGGTGGAGCATAGCCATTGTGGGAGGGTTGCTCATGAGTTCCACTGTACCTGCTTGGAGATCCCAGCTTTGCTTCTTCTCAAAGTGAGTGAAAGGAGACAAATCTACACCCGCTTCCCACATTCTTGTTTGCAGAGACTGATGAGCAGAGAGTAGCATGTCTTCCCCCTCCCCATTGTTTCAGTCCTACCTACCAGTGAGTAAGCCCCATCAAATCCCATGGGGCTTTCTTCTGAGCAGACACAGGTAGGATTGCAGTAGGCAGGCAGTGGGTGGGTGAGTGGTGTGGGGTGCTCCTCCATGACACAACCACCCCTGTAGGACCACCATCCCCAGGAAACAGTTCCAACTTTATACTCCTGGGATTCACCACTCAAACACTTTTGAAATGAGAGCAAAACTGGCTTTAGAACTGCTTCAAAGCACAGCATTTCAGAATGAAACCAGCAAATTGTTGGTGACTTCATGTGTACCTGGTTCAAAAGAATGGGTGTGAATGCACTGAAGGGTAATGCATTCTGATGATCAGAGCACATTGTTTTGAACTGGATCAGGTGCACCCTTGGTTCACTGAGCTTGGTCTTGTAGACACCAGTCTTTCCCAAACGGTGCCTTCCAAATGTCCTAATGGGAGCAGCTGAGAGTCATGGTCCGAAACATCTGGAAGGCATCAGGTCAGTGAAGGCCGATCATTGCCTGGCAACATCTCTCCAAGGTATCAGTGCCCACATCATGGTCCTGCCCATCACAGTTGATCCTGTAGACCAGGGACGTCCAACTCCCAATAGACTGTGATCTACCCACAGTATTAAAAAACTGGCAGTGATCTACCCATCGTCGGACCAAAGTTGTAGAGCTTTTTTGGGGGGGGAGGAGATTGCTGAGGGGCCAGAGATCTACCAGAATCACCTCCGCCCAACCCCCTCCTACAGTGAACATGATGAGTAGTAAATGATAACTACAATGGAATTCAAAATGGGGGCAAGGTTTCAAAAGCAAATAAGCCCTGAGCACAACTCAGTAGTAGTTGATCATGCTTAAAATACCAGCGACATGTTCACACCTTTTTGCTGGGTTAGTCTCTTGAGGACTGAAGACCTGTGAGGAGGTGCTTCAGTGCTTCCGAAAGATCTCAGGCATGGACTTCGAAACACTCATTCTCTCACATTTGCTTACATCAATACCATATTCTTGAAAAAAGTCAGTGGAAACTGTGGGTGGAGCCAGTCTCTCAAGGTATTTTTACTTTCCTGAGGGGTGGGTAGGGGAAGTGTTAGTTTCTATTTCACAAGTATTTTATCAAAAAATTAAAACCACCTTCTTAAAAGCTCAGAAACGTGTGATGTGTATCTGATTTTACGTTGCTCCACAAATGACGATTTTAATCATCACATCCATTTTGCAAAAAAAAAAAAAAAGGCCACATAGCTTGAGAGTTTCCATTCACACCATATTTTAGTCACCAAAATTCAATAAACATCTGCATGGCCTTTTTTTTTTTAAATTATAAGTGACTTTGTCTTGGCTTCATTTCTGGCCACATCGATGGCTTATATCCCAGAATTCCTTGCATGCTCCTCCAGGATCACAGAGGCCAAATAGGCAATGATTACGTACTTCTTTGGGCTGCTCTATCCACCTCTTTGGTGGACTAAACTAAATTATCCCTAAACTATCAATATTAACTACAACAGTTAATACTGATGGTTTAGGGATAATTTATCCCGTGGTGGTAAAGCCATCGTAACAGTGTCCTGCTTATCCCTCTCGTCACCTTTATTATTATTATTATTATTATTATTATTATTATTAATTAAATTTATTCCAACCCACAATGTCACAGGCACCAGTAAACATTGCGGTTTTCTCTTCCACTCACAGAATTCCCCATCGGAAACCCAACAGCGGAGAGGACCAAAGGCGAAGAAGGATGTGCCCCAGACCATCTACACCACAGTGCACCTCCCCAAACAGGTAGGAAGCTGCTACCATCCATCTACATTAGAAAAACAGAGCTTCAGACGTGAAAATATTGACACAGAAAACAGGAAATTGGGAAATTCATTTAAAAAAAAGAAACTAGTTGTAGTTGAAGTACAAGTACGTGTCCAAAAAGGAACTGACTCCAGTTCATGGTTGTCCTGTTACAAAATGAATGGCTTTGGTTCGTGTCCAGTTCACAGTTCAATTCACGGTTTGTTCAAATGTTCCTCAGCAATTTCTTTTCAGCTTTCAGAATGTTATGAGCATCTGCGGTGAAGTGTAAAATACGCTTAAGACTGAGGAAACATCAAAACGCCTACACAGTGGAATGTGAAGCGTTAATTTCATTTTCCCCAGCCGTAACATTCTTTGAGCTTAAAGGTTGAAAGAATATAAATAGTATTTTTTTTAAAAAAAAGTAAGAAAATGAATGGTTTCTAGTTCATCTTCAAGTATAAAGTTCTCAAAATGGATTTAGTTCATGTTCTAGCTGGCGGGAACTGCTTTTAGTTCAAAGCTTTTTGAATTAATTGGGTAAATTGGTCAAGCCACCCTTGTAGTCCTGTCCCGTTCTGGCAAGCTGGAAGGTGTGCAAAGGAGGGCGACCAAGATGATCAAGGATCTGAAAACCAAGCCATATGAGGAACGGTTGAGGGAGCTGGGTATGTTTAGCCTGGAAAAGAGCAGACTCAGAGGACATGTGATAGTCATCCTCAAATATCTGAAGGCCTGTCACAAGACAGATGGAGCAAGCTTGTTTTCTGCTGCTCCAGAGGGGAGGACCTGAACCGATGGATTCAAATTACAAGAAGGGGAATTTTGACTAAACCTAAAGAATAACTTTCTGACATTAAGAGCCGTTTGACAGTGGAACTTTGTAAGGTGGTGGACTTCCACCATTTTTAAGAAGAAGAAAGAGGAGTTTGGATTTGATATCCCGCTTTATCACTACCCGAAGGAGTCTCAAAGCGGCTAACATTCTCCTTTCCCTTCCTGCCCCACAACAAACACTCTGTGAGGTGAGTGGGGCTGAGAGACTTCAGAGAAGTGTGACTGGCCCAAGGTCACCCAGCAGCTGCATGTGGAGGAACTGGGAATTGAACCCGGTTTACCAGATTACGAGTCCACCGCTCTTAACCACAAGAAGAGGTTGGATGGCCATCTGTCATGGATTATTTAGCTGAGATTCCTGCTTGGCAGGTGGTTGGGCAAGATCCGCAGGGTTCCTTCCAACTCCACAAATCTATGATTCTATTATTCATTCCAAGCACTGCAGAAAACTGAGGAATTGTGTCCTGATTACAGGACTGGATTTCGCTTCATCTCTGCTATGATTTCAGATTAGATGATTCAGAGCGCAGAGACAGGGTCTCAGGAAGCTGCCTTATATGAGATCAGACCATTGGTCTATTTAACTCAGTACTGTCTACAATTAGTGGCAATGATCCTCCAGGGTCTGAGGCACAGGACATTCCCAATGCTACCAGTGATGTCAAGAATTGTACATGGGACCTTCTGAGTGCACAGCACCAGCAAGCATTCTACAAATGAGCCAAGGGCCTTCCCCAAAGATGCACAAGGTACAGGAAGCACAAGGGCCTCTTTCTTCCTGTCCTGCATGAAAAACCCACTGCAAAAATTGTCTTGCCCCTGAAAAGTTCCCCTGAAAGCTGCATACTTTCTGCAAATGGCATAGAATTTCTTGGCATTAGAAATGTGGTCTAATAACAATACGAACCATTTTATTAGTAATTAGCAATGGGACTTTTTAGTTTAGACAAAGAGCAAGTAAGAGGTAACATGATAGAAATTCGCAAAATTATTCATGGCATGGAGAAAACGGATAGGGAAAGCATTTTCCCCTCTCTCATAATGCTAGAACTCGCAGACATCCGCTGAAGGTTGGAAGATTCAGGACAGACAAAAGGAAGTACTTTTATTTTTATTTATTTATTTTGGGTTTTATTTATTTATTAAAGTTCTTATGTTACATCGGTAAACATTATCATATTACATCCCAAGGCTTATTATACTAAAATTTTCAACATGTATACAAAGTTTCTATACTAAAAGAAAGAAGAAAAAACAAGGACAAAAAACTTTTCCAAAATCATATATGTACCAACACTTTGGACTTCCTGTCTATCCCGTTGTATACTCCTTTTTTACAAATGAGTGTACTCTTATTATTGTATATTTCTTTACATTTTATCTAATACATTCCTATATCAATATGTACCCTTGGTCTTATTTCTCAACTCAGTCTCTCTCCAACGCCAGTGGAATGCTAGCATAGATAGTGAACCTTTACTGTATTTTTGAACATATATCTTATATCTAGCCCACATTTCCATAAATTTTTGTTTTGAAAGGAAGCACTTTTAAATGCAGCACAGAAACTGTGGAACTCCCTCCCACAGGAGCCAGTGATGCCGCCAACTTGGGTGGATTAAAAAGAGGATTAGACCAATTCATGGAGGACTAGGTTATCAAGAGCTACTTGCCATGATGGCTCTGCTCTGCCTCCAAAGTCAGAGGCAGTTACACTTCTGACTATCAGTTGCTGGAAAACACAGGAGGGGAGAGAGCTTTCATGCCTAGGTCCTGCTTGCTGGTTTTCTGCAGGCATCTGGTTGGCCATTGTGAGAATAAGTTGCTGGAGTAGATGATCCAGCAGGGTTGTCTTATGTTCTTACGGTGAGCTTGGTTTAACAGCTTATTAAAAACAACTCCCAAAACTACATAAGAATCTTCTCCTAAACTCTACCAAACAATTTTTTTTTTATCATCTTGAGATCAGGAATCAGCATGTGTGTTTAAAGTGAGGGGGAATCTGAATCCCTTCTTCTTCCTTGTCATTCTCTAAGGCGGGCCAAGGATAGCCAATGTGGTGTTCTCCAGATGCTGTGGACTACAACTCCCATAATCCCTGATGATTTGCCATGCTGGCTGGGGCTGATGGGACTTGTGGCCCACCATGTCTGGAAGACACCATGTTGGTTAGCCCCTCTCTAAGATAATACTAAGTACCGTACTTTGAAGCTGTCCATCTCTTTGCACAACCACCCTAGGGCACAGTTCTTCAGCCTTAAGTCCCCAGATGTTATTGGACTACAACTCCTATTATCCCCAGCCTGCTTAGTCAATGGTCAGGGATGATGGGAGTTGTGGTCCAACAACATCTGTTATTTCAAGGTTAAAGACAACTGCCCTAGGAAACCTGATCCCTCTTTGGCAGGATACAGATTTGAGATTCATGGCAATCAATAGTTGGGTTTTTTCCAGTGATGTTCCAGCTACACAAGGCCTGTTTGACCACCACCACCACCACCCTGTAAATGTCTTCTTCTTTTTCCCAGAATCCTTTGCAAACAGACGACGAGAAGATGCGGAGAACCAGAGAAAAGAGTGAGAAAACAATTTACTCAGAGATCACCAAGCCTCAGGAGGCATGTGGATTTTTAAACATCTATTTCTTAGCAAGTGGAGATGGGTTGTAGCATGGAAAGGGAAGTGGGGAAGCTGGATCCATTGCAAAGCCACATGTTACCCAAGGCTGGTGGCATAGCAAGTTGCAAGATCTGTGGTTGCGTTAAAGGTGGGGGTGGGAAGATGTGAGTGGAACCTCCAGGTGTGTAGGGGGGGGGGAGTCACACCACAATACAGCACAGAATGTGGTCTTAGCTGCTAAATTTATTTTCCTAACAGCCTCAGCTTTCATTTTCTTTTTTAATGGAAATGAGCTCCTTGGCTTCCCACGCTTGCAAAGGGGGAAGTCTGAAAAATGCCTCTCCATGGTTGGGAGATGACCCCCCCCCCAAGATTCCCCATAGTCTATGCGAGTGCATTTCACAGCCACTTTGCCCCTCCTTGTGACTAGCAAACTGCAATAAGTTCTGCAAAGCGGTAAAAAGGAACTTTCACAATGCAAGAGAAGCCACACGTATATTCTCAATTTACCCCATCGACACAGGTTGCATCATGCTGCTTTCTTTTTTAATGCAACCTAGGTTTGTAACTAGGGACGTGGGTGGCGCTGTGGTCTAAACCACTGAGCCTCTTGGGCTTGCTGATCAGAAGGTCAGCAGTTCAAATCCCCGTGATGGGTTGAGCTCCCGTTGCTCAGTCCCAGCTCCTGCCAACTTTGCAGTTTGAAAGCATGCCAAAAAGTGCAAGTAGATAAATAGGTACCGCTCCGGCAGGTAGGTAAACGGCGTTTCCATGGGCTGCTCTGGTTTCAGTGTTCCATTGTGCCAGAAGCAGCTTAGTCATTCTGGCCACATGACCCGAAAAAACTGTCTGCGGACAAACGCCGGCTCCCTCGGCCTGTAAAGTGAGATGAGCACCACAACCCCAGAGTTGTCTGTGACTGGACTTAACTGTCAGGGGACCTTTACCTTTACCTTTAGGTTTGTAACTATCCCAGTATTAAACTCTTGACCTTCGCAGACACACATCCTTCTCCTTCTGAATCTGTGAGGCTCAGCTCACCACCTATGGCAGACTTCCCCAACCTGGTGTCCTTTAGACATTTAGGACCACATCTCCCATAAGCCTGAGCTAGAACAGCCATATGTTGCTGGCACTGATAGGACCATGCCTGGGGCTGATGGGAGTTGTTGGCCAACACCTGCAGGGCATCAGATTGGACAAAGATCTGTGTTGTGTCCACACTTGGTTCACACACGCTCCTCTCCCTCCTCATTTAATCCCCCTAACAACCCTGTGAGGTAGGTTAGGCTAAGAGGAAGTGACTGGCCCAAGGTCAAGTGGGGCTTAGAGCCCTGGTCTCCCAGGTCCTAGTCCAACACTCTCACCACTAGGCTGCTGGGGATGAGCAGCAGCTTAGGATAGCTACTCATGCTGTGCTTTGGGCAATTTCGGAGACACCACTATGGGGAAGAGCCTGCTGGACTAGGCAGACACACCTTGGCTTTTCCGGGCAACAGGGCTCAGCTGGTATTCTGATGTGCTTTGCTGAATTGGTCTCTTTCTGCAAACAGGCAGCAGTATCTTCCAGAATAGGCAGCAACTTGTGCCTGTGGACATGTGTTTGTTTTCTCTTGCAGTGCGAGGACCAGGACTCCAAGACAGTCTACGAGACAGTGAACAATCCAAGACCTCCTGAAACCACAGAGTACAACAAAATTCTCTAGCAACCCAAGGACCAAGGGGACAAAGCAGTAGCAGAGACTGGACCACCAGAGGGAAATAAAAAATTTAAGGTCTTATATAGAGTGGTACCAAAGGAGGAAGGCAAAACTAGAAGGAGTTGGCTCCACCTATCATTGGCTGTTGAGCTTCCTGCCTTGCGCATCCCACTGGGTACCACCCATCACAGCAAACCAGGGCAGCACCGCCACCAGCAGCATCTTGGAGAAACTCGCTCTTCCAAAGCAGAGCAGAAGGAAAAAATGCACCATGTCAATCACCTGTCTTCACAATTACGTCAGGCGGCCTGCTTTTGCCCACATGGTTTGAAATCAAAGCACTGGGTTTTGCAAACCTCGGCAATCAGTTAATTGTTGAGGTTTGCAAAATGCCTCACACCACCCAATGCAATGTCTAAAGCAGTCCAACTTGGTGGCCAGCCTTACCTCTTGTGGGAACAAGTACAGTGGTACCTCGGGTTAAGTACTTAATTCATTCCGTAGGTCCGTTCTTAACCTGAAACTGTTCTTAACCTGAAGCACCACTTTAGCTAATGGGGCCTCCTGCTGTCGCCGCACCACCGGAGCATAATTTCTGTTCTCAACCTGAAGCAAAGTTCTTAACCCGAGGTACTATTTGCGTATGTAACCTGAAGCGTATGTAACCCGAGGTACCACTGTACCATCATTTGGCTATATGCTCTGTGAAGATCTTCCTTCCTTCCTTCCTTCCTTCCTTCCTTCCTTCCTTCCTTCCTTTCTTTCTTTCCTGAACCTTCCAATATTCAACTTCGTTGAATGCCCTCTCATCTTAAGAGAGAAAACTTATCCCTGCCCACTTTTGCTGGTTTAGAATTTGTCTCTTAAACCCACCCAAGTTGGTGGCCGTCACAGTGTCTCTGTCCACCCATCTGTTGCTTTCCACCCATTCATATCTGCTGCCTATTTGGGACCCTTATTTGCAATAGAAAATATGCACTGGAGGTCAAAATACATGAATATTTGGAGTCAAAATTGAGCAGAAACGTGGACCTGTCATCTGCAGCAGCCCAGGACGGCAGGGTTGTCTGCTTCCAAGATAATTGTAGAGATCTTTTATGCAGGCCCCTGCTTCAAGTGCCTCCGCCTTTGGAGAGAAGATGGATTATCTTCATGAGAAAGGACCCCTCTTCTGCAATGGCATCCACAGAACTCACTCACTTGTCTCCCCTTCCAGATTAATTGGCATGTGATTGATTTTCTTGTAGGTATGTGCATTTTTGTTTGGCACTTTAGGGTAATTTTGAATGTTGTGTGAATGTACATTATCTTGTTAAATGACTGTCTGTAATGCTTTGATTTGTAAGGACTTTGAGATCTTCAACAATGAAAAAACAGAATGCCCGATTTTAAATAAATAACTATTCCCCCTTTCTCCCTGTCCATTTTTCTTCAGCTGTTCAGTCTACCCTTCCCTGGTTCAGTCATCTCTGCCTTCTCAGTCCCTTCGCTCTCTGCTCACATTCTATGCCTACCAATCAAATGTCAAGGGACAGATTGGGAAGAAATTTTATTCTGTTTGCTTCTAAAGGCAACCTTGCATAATTCACACTTTTCAAGAACCAAGCAACAGTCATCTTTCAAAATCTGCATTTCTTTAAGTTTTGCAGTGCACTTCTCCAGTAATATGTTAAAAAAAAATTATATGCCAGGGTAAAGTGTTCGTAGAAATGAAAATGTGAAAGTGAAAATAACATACAATAATGCATTATAGAAAAAAAGTATATTAACAGAACTTTGCACTGAAATGTTGGTGGATTTTCAAAAAATCATAAACTGATGTGAAAGTGTGAAGAGCTTAACTTAAAACTGGAAAAATGAGAAATGGAGGGGGGACTGAAATCAACAGACTTGCCCAGCTCAGCAAGGGTGGTCCAGTTCTCCCCTGATGTTCCTTTTGGATACACAGCAGACTCCAAAAGATGCTGGTCAGGTGTATTTGCATGTTTTTTTTGTCTTGCCAGAGTCCAGTTAAGGGTTCACCCACATTTTGATCGTAAAAGGTAAAGGACCCCTGGATGGTTAAGTCCAGTCAAAGATGACTATAGGATGCGGCACAAATCTCACTTCAGGCCAAGGGAGCTGGCGTTTGTCCACAGACAGCTTTCTGGGTCATGTGGCTAGCATGACTAAACCGCTTCTGGCGTAAGCGGACACCGCAACGAAAACCAGAGTGCACGGAAACACTGTTTACTTTCCCACCGCAGCGGTACCTATTTACCTACTTGTACTGGTGTGATTTTGGACTGGTGTGATTTTGAACTGCTAGGTTGGTAATAATAATAATAATAATAATAATAATAATAATAATAATATACCCCGCCCATCTGGCTAGGTTTCTCCAGCCACTCTGGGCAGCTCCCAACAGATTAAAAACAGAATAAAACATCAAACATTAAAAACTTCCATAAACAGGGCTGCCTTCAGATGGTAGAAGCTGGGGCAGAGTGATGACCCCATAACTTTTCTCATTGCCCCGCAGCTCTGTGCCTTGTCCACTGAATTGGATCTTATCAGATGTACAGAAAATCTGAAGAGAGTTTTTGTTTAACTGAGCTTCAATTCAGTGGGTAAGATCAAATTTTCAACTGGGTTCTGAACCAGGCAGGCAGGCAGGGGTGCAAGGCAAGGCAAGGCAAGGCAAGGCAAGGCAAAAGGGAACTTCTGCACAGACCAATCACTTCTTCTGGTGCATCAACAATTAATTGCACATTAATTATTAAAAAACCAGTTAAAACTATTTAGTTTAATTAATTAAATAAGATTTATGAACTTGATCTAGTGCTACCAACTTTTCAAAGTCTGATATTTACACCGTCTTTGACACTTAGCACCTCCAGGGGGGATCTTATATACAGTTTCTCTTTCTCTTCCTCTTCCTCCAAGAATGAGAGATGGACAACTTCACCTTCTCCCCTGGATCTTTTCCGCTGCAAAGCAAAAAGCTGCTGGGCAACGGAGGCAGAGCTTCAGCAGAAAAATCACAGAAAAAATATTAAGCCAGCCATTTCCCTGCCACTTCTCCTGCTGAGAGGAGAACACAGTGCTTAGCAGCAGAATGCAGGCTTGGGATGGAGAAAGCTCCATCTAAAAAAGGATCTCAAGGAGTTGGTAATGAGGGAGATCTTGGAGAGCCTCAGGCAGTTGGAGCAGACAATTAATTGATTGATATATTTTTTAAATTGGTTTTTCAAATTTGACGATCACATATCCAACATACAACATAATCTCCCGGACTTCCCTCCTCCCCTTTGTGGGTCCTATTGTTAATCATTTCCTCCTGCATCTTTTATAATACTGTAATCCAAATCTTTTACATCTCTGCTATATCCAAAATTCGCCATTAAACAAGGAATTCAACCCATTAATCACTTGCAGAATAATGGATTGAATTTATATCCTACCTTCTTTCATCCAAGGAACTCAAGGTGGCACAGACAGGTCTCTCCTCATTTAATCCCTACAGCAACCCTATAATTTGGTAAGGCTGGGAGCATTGACTGGCTTCCCAACTTCATGGTTGAGTGGGGGATTTGAACCCTGGTCTCCCAAGTGTTACGGTACAATCTGGGTGCGAGGCTGCTCTGCCACCCAGCTCGTCAGACTAAGTCCGCGGGTCCCTGCAGAGGAAAATGAGCTCAGCTGGAGACAGGAGCAAGCTGCAGAAGAGCCAAGTTTATTGCGCAACAGGTTCAAGGCGAGATTGAACAGCGAGAAAGGGGCGACATGAACTTTTGAAACTTCCCTCCATGCCCCAGAATACAGTGCAAAACACATCCCAGTTACATCATGAATACATTAAGAAGAGGTTGGGTTACACAGGATTAACATATGGAGGAGGGAGGGGGGAATATGCAGAGCTGGAGATATGCGCAGATAAGCACATCCTGAGTACCGGTGATGAGAAGACAATGGTCCATGTACTGGCATAGTGATTTGACAGGATTAGGGTCTTGACACCTTGCTTGAGGGATTATGGAGGACAGGGGAGGTGTCATGGAGTCCTAGAGAAATTGAGCAAAATGGCACATTGATTTTCTATGAATTTTATAGATTTTAGTCCCTTTTGACATTGACAATTGGAAATAAATGGATATATTGTAGCGAAGAAGAAGGTGAAGAAGTCATGCCCCCCCCCTTCCGTATCACAAGTCCTAGTCCGACACTCTAACCATCACACCACACTGGCTCTCAATACAGAGGGAGTGATTATTTGACTCATTACCCGTTAGCAGCTTCGTGTGTTTACATGGCCATTGAAACTTCCTGGAGGCTGTTTTTGGCGTGTGTGTTTTTTTAAAAAAAAGTTCAAGAAAACAAATGTCCACACCCTGTGAATCCCTGGCCTGCCTTCATCATCTGTAGTATTTCTACAGCATTTCTTCTTTTAACTCTCTAGTTAAGAGGAAGCGGAGATAGAAAAGGAGGAAGCTGCTGCTTTCTAAATTGTTCACAAGGTTTTGCTCTAGAATCAGCGGCAGAAAACAGACTCCAATGCAGACCCATGGAGGATGGCTTTGGATTGTGCTGCTATTTCCCCTGACAGGTGAGTTCCGAAGTCAGAAACTTCACAGGATTGTAGGACATGTGCTTTCCAAAAGGCAAGCAGCCCAATTCCTTTATCTGGCTGAGTTCTGTCTCTACACTCAGCTGCAGAACAGGAAAAGACAGGGACAGTGGTGGTGGTTTAAGAACATCTGACCAGCAGGAGGACTTCTAGCATGGATCAGCACTTTGGGGTCTTATACCACTTCCTCCAAAGAATTATGGGAAATACGCTGCGCAGTGGTTCAACACCCACACATCAGAGGGGAAGTGGAGGCAGCTGGGCTGAGGCAATGGAGGATCTTTGGGTTCACTGACTCTCAAAGGGAAGGAGCTGTCCAATCAGAAGGTCCAGAAAACGCAGTCATGGGACAGGCAGGTGGTGTGATGACCTGTTCACTGAGCGTATATCCTGATTTGCTTGCAATGAAGGATAGAAAAGGCCTGCTTTCTCATGAGCACTCATTCTGGGGTTGGTGGGTAGGTTATGTGTCTGAGCATCCTTCCTGACTTGCATACACAGAGATTATATGTCCTATTATTTACTTACAATGTTTATATGGTGCTTTTCAGGCAGACCTCACAAAGTGGTTTATCTAAGTTTGTTACAACTACAAGCACAGATTTTTTAATTATTATTCTTTTAAGTTGCAGCAGAATGGATGTGACAACTCCCACTTATGGGAGCTGGATGGCAACACTTCTGGTTAAAGTTGCTTTGGGTTCCCACAGAAGCGGATTTGTTGCAACAGAGTACTTTAGTCCACTTTAGTTGTGCAAAACTAACTTGGATTCCCAGAGCAAGTAGCCCTCTGAGAGAGTGCAAAGTGCTTTGTGGGTTGCTGTTCATGTGGGAGTGGTTGATTAAACACCAAAATCACTTTGAGCAGGAGGGGGTAATTCCTCCAAAATTTCCCAGCTGGAATCTGCTTGCAAATTTAATTGTTTGCACCTTAAAAATGAAATAAAGTGTAAAAAGCACTCAGCTTCACAACCTGATAGTTCAAATATTGCATGTTTTCTCACCTTTTAAAATGCCATGTGGTGTGTCTAATTTTGATTTGATTGTCCATTGCTCAGGCCAGAGATTCCTCTGGAAACCCTGCTGCTCGGGGTTTGTTGTTGTTTTAAAAAATACATTCCATTTCTGCCATAAGCTACAATTTAAGAAAGGAGCAGGTAAAATAGGGCTACATTTAATGCACATTTAACAATGCACATCTAAAGCACATGACTTCCACCAAACATTTATGGGAACTGTAGTTTCTCTTCTCACAGAACTATAATTCCCGGCAATCTACAGTTCCCAACGTTCTTTGGTGGACGCCATGTGCTTTAAACACTGGTCGTGCTTTAAATGTAAGGTGTAAAAAGGTAAAGGGACCCCTGACCATTAGGTCCAGTCGTGGCCGACTCTGGGGTTGCGGCGCTCATCTCGCTTTACTGGCCGAGGGAGCCGGTGTACAGCTTCCGGGTCATGTGGCCAGCATGACTAAGCCGCTTCTGATGAACCAGAGCAGCGCACGGAAACGCCGTTTACCTTCCCGCTGGAGCAGTACCTATTTATCTACTTGCACTTTTTTGTGCTTTCGAACTGCTAGACTGAAGATGACGGTTTTTCAACATGCCCTCTTATCAGCCTCTTCCATATGCCAGGCTGGGATGAGGCAGCAAACAATCCCAAAGAACAAACGTTTGTGGTTTTGTGGGACTACTGTTTTGTAACGGCAACAAACTGCAAGAAGCCCAGGCATGCAGGCCGGAGCAGATCTGTGCAAGAATAAAGGAAGCAACCCAAAGTCCCATTGCTCCTCTGTCGCTGGTTCATGACATGCAGATGGAGCCAAATGGGAGCTGCCTTCGAATTTCCAGCTTTCCAGTATGACCCCCTTCCCCACACACTTAACAAGCACTTGCTAGAAATTTGCAAGTGGGGAGAAGAAAGTGATCTTGTGCTCAGATCCTGCTTGCAGACCTCCCAGTAGAGGTATTTGGAAGGCCATTGTGAGAACAGGGTGCCGGACTAGATGGGTCTGATCCAGCCATCTTCTAACACCCTTATACAGCTCACAAACATATCTTCATTCAAACCCTAATGTGTAGAAATCTGCTGGTTTTTCCTTTTTTCAAATCCGAACTTCTCAAGAAACTTTCAAGAGCAATGGGGTCAATGGACCGCTGATGCTGTAGTATTAGTGCTGAGGACGATGTCCTGCTTTTAGGTCTCTGTGTGTGCATTTGTTCCAGGGAAATTTCAAACAAATTTCAAACAAAGAAGCTTTAGAAAGCTGCATGTTCTCCGTGCAGCCCTCTTAGGAGTACTGAGTTATCTCTGCTTTGCATATGGGGAAGAGGCGAGGCTTTGCACAGAACAAGAGTTGCCCTCCAAGTACGGAAATGTGGGCCCCCGAGTGGCCTCAGGATCCCAGGAGTGCTGCTCAAAGCAGGAACATTAAAGAGAAGTTAATGAGCCAGCTGGCAAAGCTGCCAGCTTTCGCTCTGCAAATCCCTGCCAATCCCACCTCCTTGCATTAAGATAGTTTTAATTGAGGTGAGAATATTCACACAGCTAATGTTCCAGGGGCTCCCCAGTACTCATTGTTTTCAGAAATAGCTGACTTGCATTCTTGCAACAAAAGAGAATTGGGTACCAAAGAGATCCTGCCCACTTGGATACCCAGGAGAAGGATTTTGCCATCCCACTTTTGCAGGGACTGTTGCTTTAGGAAAATGGTCGCTTCATCCCCTTGAATTGTACAAGGATGGGCAGCCAGAGGGGGATGGTCTTCCTTGCCTGAAAAAGAGGAGGGCCGGCGCACTAGGGGGTCAAAGGCACCTTGGCCCCCTCAATATTTATTTTAAGGGGGGCCCCAATCTTGAGGCGGCCCTGCACACAACACACATTGAGTGTTGCAGCTCCAGTGGCTGGCTCCTCCAGAATCACAGGCGCTTTGCACACACGCAATGCACATGAGGTAACGTGCACGATGCGTGATGTGCGTGGCGTCTCATGCACACAACATGTGCCCGGCCCCCTCAATCTTGGGGGCAAACTGGGATCTCTGGAGGGGGAGGCAGTCCCCTTGTTAGATCCCTACTCAGCCTATGCAGATGGCCAAACTGCCAACCAGCTCCCTCATTCTGGGATAGCTGAAGTGGATAGTATTATTCCTCCATGTGATGAGGAGAATTGTTGCTGCACATCCAGTATGGTTGATCCTTAGAGAACTGTTTGATCATCTTCCTTGAGGACTCTAATTAATCTATTACCAAACAGGCAGTAACATATCTGAATGTTGTCACAGCTCTCAGATCTGCTATGACTATTAGTTTCTAGCTTGTCATGTTTAATAATTAATACTTGGTTCTCCTGAGGTTGTGATACTTTATATTTTGTACTATATTTTGTTTAATGATCGGCCGGCTGTTTGGTTGGTGGATTGGCTGGTTTCTACCACTGGTATAAACTCGGATGGAAACTCTCCCATATTCTCAGCTTTCAAAACATGGCTGAAGTTTAACATGGGACACTGCCCAAATGTATCTTGGGAATGCTGTGTGTTGTTATGGATCCAGTTATAAGAATTCTAAGATCTCAGACATGGAATAAATCTTCATAAACCATATGTCTGAAATAGTACAGAAGAGCAATCCTGAAGCCATTTTGACTCTCCCAAATTGACCTCAAATATTTCTCTGCAAGGAGGAAAGAAATGGAAAAAGCTTTCCAATTATCTTTGGACTGTTGGAGCTCACATTCCTACATTGGCTCCCAGTATGTTTCCAAGCACAATTCAAAGTGTTGGTGCTGACCCTGAACGCCTTTGGCCCAGTATACCTGAAGGAGTGTCTCCACCCCGATCGTTCAGCCCAGACAATGAGGTCCAGCTCCAAGGGCCTTCTGACAGTTCCTTCACTGTGAGATGTGAGGTTACAGGGAACCAGGCAGAGGGCCTTCTCGGTAGTGGCGCCCGCCCTGTGGAACGCCCTCCCATCAGCTGTCAAGGAAATAAACAACTACCTGACTTTTAGGGAACTGTTTAGGGAAGTTTTTAATGACTGATGTTTTAATGTATTTTTGATATTTTATTGGAAGCTGACCAGGGTGGCTGGGAAAACTCAGCCAGATGGGCGGGGGTATGAATAATTTATTATTATTATTATTATTATTATTATTATTATTATTATTATTATTATTATTATCATCATCATTAAATCTGTTTTTAGTTTATTGCTGGTTTTTCTGTGTTTATTGTTGTTTTGGACAGTTTTTCTGATAATTTTATTTGTTTTATTATTGTTGTAAACCACTCTGAGAGTTTTGGGTCTGTTTGCAATCAAGCAATGTTCTATTTTTATGAAACAAACAAACAAACAAACATTCTGCTTCATCAGAAGGCATATTCGAGACATCACCGTCGTTAACATTCCTTCCTTTCTTAATCTAGCTCATCAAGCAGAGGAATCAGAACATCCCTCCAAAGATGGCCAAACAAAACATCTCCAAGCTGAGTTTGTCAATGCGACACAGCAACAAAACGAGTCCTTCACGTTGTGGCCAACGTATAATAGAACAGACCCCTCCAATGGAGTCTTGGGTATCATCACTACGCTGCCTGACCCCACTGTAAAGAGCGAAACAGAATATCAAGGCAGTAAGTGCCAGATGTGCATATGTGTGTGTTGGAGACCCCCGATTCCCCTCTAAGAGCTACAATTCGCAGAGTGGTTTAACAGTCAATCCTTCTTCACAGGGAACTTGGGGGAACTGTCACTCCATGAGGTTTATAGGGGCCTCCTAACAACTCTCAGTGCCCTTAACAACAATTGCCATAATCATTTGGGGGAAGCTCTGACTGTTTATAGAGTGGTACCAAGCACGTCAAAGTGCAAGTAGATAAATAGGTACCACTCTGGTGGGAAGGTAAACAACGTTTCCGTGCGCTGCTCTGGTTTGCCAGAAGCGGCTTAGTCATGCTGGCCACATGACCCGGAAGCTGTATGCTGGCTCCCTCGGCCAGTAAAGCAAGATGAGCGCTGCAACCCCAGAGTCGTTTGCGACTAGACCTAACAGTCAGGGGTCCCTTTACCATTACAATAGTGTTTTAAATGTATGATGTGAATGTGGCCTATAAGTTGATGAACACAAAGCTAATAATCTATCTCATCTCACAGGAGAGTCTTATCAGTCACTAAATATTAGGCATTATAGCTAAACAGAACCTCCATTTTCGGAGGCATATCCCTGCCTACCAGGTGCTGAGGGCATACATTGGGCAAGGGCTGTTTACTGAATTCCCTGAAGTCTCTTGTCTGCCCACTGTCCTATGTTGACATTTGGTCTGCTCCAGCAAAGGCTCAGTTTTACCACAATGCCCCAAGTATGAAATGGATTCGTTATTCAAAAACATTTTGTCCAGCACATGAAGTGACTGAATTTCCTAATTTTCTCTCCCAAAGGAAGGCTGCTGAAGCCAGCCATCGCCATCCACTCAACGAATGGGACCTGCAATGTCACCTTGAACTGTGTGGTAACTGGAGTGGAAGGAGAGGACGTGACTTACGCCTGGTCGACTTCTGAAATGGGGACGGTTCTCTCTGAGGAGCCATCTCTACACATCACCCAGAAGCCCCCAGATCAAACCTGGGATTACACCTGCACTGTGCGCAACAAGCAGAGTCAAAACTCCAGCACCGTTTCCCTGAGAGATCACTGCCATGGTGAGGCAAACTGCCATATTGAATTTCCACAAGGGAGATGCACAGAAGCCCACATCAACACTGTGTTGTAAAGTGGGGGTGGGGTGGGGGTGGCAGTCTATTCCCAAGAGACTTAAAATGTGACTGTTAGTGGTTATATCTTGCCTGGCTACAGGGAAGGCCACTCTTCTCTGCATCTCTTACTATTGGCTTAGTGGGCATGATGTCATGGAATGTTCACACCTGAGTCACATCAGGCACCTCAAAACCCCACCCCACTTGCCCCAAAACACAAACCCATATTTTGTTTCTGGGTAGCGGGGTGGCATTTTAAAAATCCTAAAATTATCCTAGACAAGCTCAGGCTACCAGAAAGTATAGAGACTGCTTTCGCACTCCTTCTTTTCCAGCTCAAAATGGCCCTTCCCAATGAGGAGGCGACAATTCTGGGTTTCTGTAGCTTCCTCATGTATTTAATCTGTAGATAAAAAAGTGGATTGAGGAGGGCGATTCTGAGCTGGGAAATGACCAGCAGGGACGAGGTTAAGCAGTCTCTTCCTTCCATCCAGCCAGCCTTCCTCTGCTGGGAAGGGCTTCTTCTGCCTCCTGATAAATGTGCAACCAGAATTTGCCATTACAGTGGAGTGTCGGTTTTTGAACGTCTCCGTCAACAAATCATTTGGAACCCGAACACCATAAACCCAGAAGTAAATGCTTCTGTTTTCGAATGCGCCTTGGAAGTCAAACTTCTAAGGTGGTTTCTGTTTTGAGTTTTCTTATTGTATTGAGGCTTCCATATTGAGTTTTCAGTTTTTGAATGTTTCGGAAGTTGAACGGTCTTCTGGAACGGATTATGTTCGAAAACCGAGGTTCCACTGTACAGTGGTACCTTGGGTTAAGTACTTAATTCATTCCGGAGGTCCGTTCTTAACCTGAAACTGTTCTTAACCTGAAGCACCGCTTTAGCTAATGGGGCCTCCTGCTACCGCCACACTGCCGGAGCACGATTTCTGTTCTCATCCTGAAGAAAAGTTCTTAACCCGTAGCATGATTTCTGGGTTAGTGAAGTCTGTAACCTGAAGCGTATATAACCTGAAGCGTATGTAACCTGAGGCACCCCTGTATATAATTCCCATCTCAAAACAGCGACAGTCTGGAAGTGCCCTGAGACCCCGATTGCTCAGGACTTTAAAGAAAAGTCGAAGAGGAAATAATACAGTGATACCTCAGGTTACATACGCTTCAGGTTACAGACTCTGCTAACCCAGAAATAGTACCTCGGGTTAAGAACTTTGCTTCAAGATGAGAACAGAAATCATGCTCCGGTGGAGCGGCAGCAGCGGGAGGCCCCATTAGCTAAAGTGGTGCTTCAGGTTAAGAACAGTTTCAGGTTAAGAACGGACCTCTGGAACAAATTAAGTACTTAACCCGAGGTACCACTGTAATGGAATCCCATGAAATGCATCATTTGAGCCACAGCCCACGAGCAAAGGAAGTGGGAGAGTTCAGAGTCCAAAAGAAACCAGCTTAGCATCAATACCTGGTGGACCATTATTGGTACAACAGCCATGCATTTAAATGAGCCACAGGAGAAATTCCTTGGTACTTGTGGTCTCCCACTGCTTAAACCCTCCTTAAAATGCTTGAGTAGTTTGTGGCAAGGATACCTTAGGGATACCTTCACCAACCTGGTGCCCGCTGGCCATTTTAGACCACAGCTCCCATCAGCCCCAGCCAGCATGGCGATATGGACATTCTGGTGGTGGCTGATGGGCATTGCAGTGTCCATTAGGAGATATTTACAACACCCAGCAAATTTTGCTTGCCATATGTAATCTGAAATTCACTCTTATTCACTCCATCTGTTACTCCAGATCCTTCAACTCTCAGTCAAGAAGCACCGACATTCTTGTACGTTAAGTACTTAGTTCCACTTTTGCTTGTTCTGGTCCTGTTGCTGATCCTGTTCCTCATGTACAGAAGGAAGAGAGGAAGAGGTGAGACTTGGCGCTTCATTTGCTTAGCAAAGAAACTTCATGGCTTCATGTCAAGATTTGTTTGTTAAGGGCCCTGAGAGTTGTTAGGAGGCCCCCTTATTTTCCTCCCAGAGCTGCAATTCTCAGAGTTTCCTGAGAAGAGGGATTGGTTGTTAAACCACTCTGGGAATTGTAGCTCCACAAGGGGACATGGGGCAGTGGCGGACCTGGGGGGCAGGTCTGAAATTTCAGCGACACCCTGTGCAACATAACAATTTGGTGCCTCCCTCCGCCTCTCATCTTCCATTCTAGCTCATAGCTGCGGAGCCCCCCGTGGTGCCCCGAAGGCTCTGCCCTAAGTCCGCCTCTTCTAGGGGTCTCCTAACAACTCTCATTGCCCTACAGCTCCCAAAATTCTTGGTGTGATTGTGGCCAAAATAGCCATCCTTAGGAAAGGTGGGGGTGGAAGGAGAGCCTTTGAGTTACAGAGCCCCCTGGTGGGTGGACATGAGCGCGTGCTACAACTCTGCTTCCTCGACACTGCAACTTCCATTAGTCCCAACTAGCACAAGAACCACACTGGGTGAAGCCAACAGTTGCCAGCAAAAACATCTGGTAGGCATCAGGTTGACAGATATGCTGTGCTGTGCCACCCGGTGTCAGAGAGTTCATCCTTTGTTGCAAATTCACAATGCCTTGGTGTGATCACTCAAGGAATATATATTCTGCTCAGGTGAATAACTAAATTGATTCTCTTAAATTCTTCAAGGATTTAAAAATAGATACAGTCTATTTTTAGATCTTGCACTTCATCCTCCCTGTGCAGAAAATACTGCTGTGCACACACACAAGATTTATTCTCAGTACTACTAAATGAATATACTCTCTCTCTCTCTCCATAGGAAGCCATAGCAGGACAGTATCTATCATTGAATCATCAGGTACGAAAACATCCATGCAGAGCTTTTTTAACAAGTCCAGTAGAGCCATGTTTTATTACATTGCTAAGCCTCTACAGAGCACCTTGAAATTCGTTCTGCCTATATTACCTCAACAATCTTGACAACAGTCTCCAAAGTCAAGCCAGTATTTGTATCCCATCACTGGAGGTGGGAGATGCTCAGAGCTGAGGGTTGACTGCAGATCAGGTGTGGGGAAGCTTTGGCCTTTCAAGTGCCACTGAACTACAGCTCCCATCATCCCATGCCCTTGGCCATACTTGCTGGGGCTGATGGGAGTTGTAGTTCAGTGATGCCTCAAAGGCCAAAACTTACCCACAGCTGTTGTAGATAATTGTCAATCTTTAACTTTTGATTTGCAGATTCCGACTTTCCTATTCCAGAAGAGGCAACGCAGCTGAATCCTGAGGTAATTTGGCTTTATATTACCCCCTGGCAAGGAGGGACCAAACCACTGCCTCCTTTCAAAATATTGTAGGAAGGCATCATAGCACTTTGTGAAAAAGAGCCATGTAGAAAAGGAGTAACAACACAAGGGGTGCTTGTTCATTTTCAAAACCCTTCTGTTCCAGTTTTCAAGCAAGACTGCCTCATGAAGCAGTTCAAATCAATAATTATATGTTAATAATAATAATAATAATAATAATAATAATAATAATAATAATAATTTATTATTTATACCCCGCCATCTGGCTGGGCCTCCCCAGCCACTCTGGGCGGCTTCCATAAAAACCAAAAATACAGTAAAATCACACGTTAAAAACTTCCCTGAACAGGGCTGCCTTAAGATGTCTTCTGAATGTCAGGTAGTTGTTTATTGCTTTGACATCTGCTGGAAGGGCGTTCCACAGGGTGGGCGCCACTACCGAGAAGGCCCTCTGCCTGGTTCCCTGTAGCTTTGCTTCTCGCAATGAGGGAACCGCCAGAAGGCCCTCGGCGCTGGACCTCAGCGTCCGGGCAGAATGATGGGGGTGGAGACGCTTCTTCAGGTATACTGGACCGAGGCCGTTTAGGGCTTTAAAGGTCAGCACCAACACTTTGAATTGTGCTCGGAAACATACTGGGAGCCAATGTAGGTCTTTCAAGACCGGTGTTATATGGTCTCGGCGGCCGCTCCCAGTCACCAGTCTAGCTGCCGCATTCTGGATTAGTTGTAGTTTCCGAGTCACCTTCAAAGGTAGCCCCACGTAGAGTGCATTGCAGTAGTCCAAGCGGGAGATAACCAGAGCATGCACCACTCTGGCGAGACAGTCCGCAGGCAGATAGGGTCTCAGCCTACGTACCAGATGGAGCTGGTAAACAGCTGCCCTGGACACAGATTTGACCTGTGCCTCCATGGACAGCTGTGAGTCCAAAATGACTCCCAGGCTGCGCACCTGGTCCTTCAGGGGCACAGTTACCCCATTCAGGACCAGGGAATCCTCCACACCTGCCCGCCTCCTGTCCCCCAGAAACAGTACTTCTGTCTTGTCAGGATTCAACCTCAATCTGTTAGCCGCCATCCATCCTCCAACCGCCTCCAGACACTCACACAGGACCTTCACTGCCCTCACTGGTTCTGATTTAAAAGAGAGGTAGAGCTGGGTATCATCTGCATACTGATGAACACCCAGCCCAAACCTCCTGATGATCTCTCCCAGTGGCTGCATGTAGATGTTGAAAAGCATGGGGGAGAGGACAGAACCCTGAGGCACCCCACAAGTGAGAGCCCAGGGGTCTGAACACTCATCCCCCACCACCACTTTCTGAACACGGCCCAGGAGGAAGGAGCGGAACCACTGTAGGACAGTGCCCCCAGCTCCCAGCCCCTCAAGACGGTCCAGAAGGATGTTATGGTCGATGGTATCAAATGCCGCTGAGAGATCCAGCAGAACTAGGAAACAGCTCTCACCTTTGTCCCTAGCCCGCTGGAGATCATCAACCAGTGCGACCAAGGCAGTTTCAGTCCCATGATGAGGCCTGAATCCCGACTGGAAGGGATCCAAATGGTCCGCTTCTTCCAGGCGTGCCTGGAGTTGTTCAGCAACCGCTCGCTCTATCACCTTGCCCAAGAATGGAAGATTTGAGACTGGGCGATAGTTGGCCATTGTGGCCGCATCTAAAGATGATTTTTTAAGAAGCGGTTTAATAACCGCCTCTTTCAGTGGGTCTGGGAAGGCTCCCTCACGGAGGGAAGCATTCACCACCCCACGAAGCCCATCGCCCAGTCCTTCCCGGCTAGCTTTTATAAGCCAGGATGGGCAAGGATCCAGGAGACAGGTGGTTGGTTTCACTCGTCCAAGCAGCCTGTCCACATCCTCGGAGGTAACAGATTGGAATTGATCCCACTCAACTTGACTAGACAGAACTCTAGCACTCTCCCGCCCTGGCCCTGCTCCCACGGTGGAGTCTATGGTGGGTTTACGGTGGAGTTTATGGACCATTTGTGTTCCAAAATAGCCACAAGCGCCTCCCGTGTTTCTAGGAAGGGGAATTTTATCGGTTTTTTGCTTTTGCATTTCTTTGTTCTCCTCCCCCCACAGGCCTTCAAGCCAATTCCTGAGGAGCCTCTGGAAATGGTGCAAGTACCAACAATAAATGATAACGAAGCGGCTTCAAGCACACAGGGCCACCAGCCAGATGTGCAGGCAAAATGTGGACTTCCCTAACCCAGGAGGCCCATCCAAGTTCCTTTTCTACAGGGCAGGTGAAAAGCTCTTCTTTCCAACACATCTTACCAACATATGGGAGCCTTGAAGCAGTTGCTTCAATTCATACTATTGATTTTAATTATGGCATGCGTTCAGCTTAAAGTAGGATTGGAGCCCCGCTTGAGACATCTCACACACACACAGTCAATCCATGAGTGCAAGAGGAAGCATTTATTGAACTTTTGAATGATTTTTTTTTAAGCCAGATATTTATAAACTAGCCATTGTGCCCACATTTTTCAACGAGTCTTTCTTCAGGGACAAAAACACTAATTTATTACCCCCAACTACTGAATATTCTTCTGCATTCCACCTTCTCCACTTCTTCCTGAGGAGACGCAGCCCTGCTTTTGCCTTGGCTCAGAAAAGGTTGGCTTGTGGGAGTTGTCATTGGTCTCAATGATTGTACTCTCTTACCTGGCAGTTAGGTCTGCAGACAGCCGGTGTTTCTTTTTTATTGTTGCATTTTTATTATTCACGAACACAAACTAAACAAACGCAAGTGTAACAACATCACTGGGGTGACAATATTAAAATAAAAATTTAAATACAGTGGAACCTGGTTCTCGAATGGCTTAGTTAATGAAAAAATTGGCTCCCGAACGCCAAAAACCCAGAAGTGATCCAGTTTTCAAATGTTTTTCGGAAGCTGAACGTCTGATGTGGCTGTCAGCTATTGTTTCCGGGGCACCTACGCCAATCGGAAGCCGCAAATTGGGTTTCGAACGTTTTGGGAGTCGAATGGACTTCTGGACTGGATTAAGTTTGAGAACCAAGGTACCACTGTATTAAATTTATGAAATCCTGCATTGCAGGGATAGATGATTCTCAGGGTCCCTTCTGACTCTGATTCTATCATATACTTTGGTAATAAGAATTAGGGATGAGACAGTACCCCTCTGCACATGTATGTTTAGTGATTTTTTTTCTTATTGTGTTGATATTTGCAAAAACTTGTCCTTTTGAGTTGCATATGGAAGAGAGAAGGGGGACAAACTAAACATCTTCATCCACCCCTTCTACCCAACCTAAGTGCATAATTTGGACCTAAACAATAATAGTAAAGTTTGTATGAGTGTCCAAACGTTGATGTCAATCTTTATTTTTTCCTGTGCAACGGACATGTACATAAATGCATATATATGAGCTTGACATTCCACATGCTCACTATGAGCTGCAGGTAAGTGGGGTTCAGGTAATCCGTAAATCCCATAAACACCTTTAAACTATTTGTGAGGAATTTGCAGCCAGCCCCAACTCCCACTGCACCTGGTAGCCAGCCCCCCACTGGCACACTTGAGAAGGGGTTCTGTATGCATATAGATGTACATGTGGGATTTCAAAATTCATCCTCGTGTAGGGCCCCCTTCTCCCACTTACTGAGCGCAGGGCTGGTGAAGTCCTAGGCATCAGAAACAACCCCCAAGCCAGCCTTCAGGGCACGGTATGCCTCTGAATCCCAATTGCAGGAAACCACAGGAGTGTTCTTGTGCTCATATCCTGCTTGCAAAGCTTCCCAGAGGCACGTGGCTGGTCCCTGGGAGAACAAGCTGCTGGCCTAGATGGCCCATTGACCAGATCCAGCAAGGCTCCTCTTAAGGTTCTTCAAATATTTAGCCAACAGAATAGACGCCCTCTTGGATTAAAAAAAAATCTGTATGAGACATGCTCTTGCAGAGCAAGCAAACCAGTGAGTTCAGTAACATGGCATTCAAGGCTGCTCGGAGATCCTTGCAATTGCAATCCAGCTATTATAAACACAGTCACTGGAGGGTGTAAAGATGTGTAGAAGCAGGAATTAATTGAATCTCCATTGTTTCGTGTGATAAGCAATAGATAAAAAGACTACTCTGACAACAGCCTTTTAAGGCTGATCCTAAATTCCTCTAGGGATATCTTTTTTTCCAGCTTCAATAAATCTGCCAGCATGGATGAGAGCTCTTTTCTTTTTCAACTCCTCCCCTCGTGCTTTTGGGTTTTGTATTATAAACCCTTTATTGCTGATATTATCACCCAAATTACAGTTTATTTAGCTGAAAATTAATTCCTTTCTGCGGGGCAAAACACCCCCGTTAAGTCTTAGGCAAAAACCCCACAATTGAGCACTCATCTTTCAGAGCACAGGGCAGAGCAGGACTGGCTTGTACACTATTGGTATGCAGTGCACAACACCCTCAATTGCCACATTTTCGGTACACAGCCTTCGTCAGCCCTCCAAGATGTTTTAGACTCCCAGCTCCCAGAACTCCCTGGCATTATGGCCAGTTTGTACCAACAGCTAGGGCAGACAGCAGTTGGGAGTCCAGACTATCTTCAGGGCTCCAGGTCAGCAAAGACTGATGTACCCTTGTGCTTGGCTTCAACTGCTGGAAGAGAAGAGAGCCAAATGCCAACACTTGAGACCAGTTTTACCTGGGAGATCACCTTACCATATGCACACTTGACTGCTTTAATCTGTGGAACGGGAAATGATACGGGTGCCACAGAATACTCATTACACATTTATAAGATATTGATTTTGTTATAGGAATCCTAAACTTTGGAACTCCCTGCTTATTGACACAGGGCAGATCCTTTCACTGTGCTCTTTTCAGCGCTTGCAAAACACACCTTTGTTTAGACAAGACAACCCAGATACAATGGTACCTCGGGTTAAGTACTTAATTCGTTCCGGAGGTCTGTTCTTAACCTGAAACTGTTCTTAACCTGAAGCACCACTTTAGCTAATGGGGCCTCCTGCTGAAGCAAAGTTCTTAACCCGAGGTACTATTTTTGGGTTAATGGAGTCTGTAACCTGAAGTGTATGTAACCCTGAAGCCTATGTAACCCGAGGTACCACTGTACCTTTAAATGAGCTTCAATTTGTTTTTAATTAGTACTTGACTGTTTTATGTAGTTGTTTTCACTGATAATTTTGTTTTCTTCCTCTTTTAAACCACTTTGAGGTTTGTCTTTTTTTCTTTCTTTTTTTGCAAGCAAGCAGTATATCCATTTTATAAAATAAAACATCCCTTTTTTTAAAAAAAGGGAATTCACCCAGCATTCTGTCTCAGATAGCAAAGAGACAGCGGACTGAACAGCGTACTCTGACAGCAGCAATTGAGACAGCCACTGTGCTCAGCGAAGCGACCTTCCAGTCAATTGCTTTCCTGCTCCACCACCTCATCCCAGAGAGATGCACTCTGCCCATAATGGCATTTAATTAAGCCATTAATGTGCTGCATTTTGCCCTGAGTGACGGCAACAAGAGCAGTCAGCAGAAGCATTCAGAGCAGCCTGCAGCTTGAGGGAAAGAGTCGTAGTTTGCTGTTGTGGATTTTAAGAAGCAGTAGGAACAGCTGTAACCAAATCAAACAAGGGCAAAAAAGCAAAGGAGACTTCCACTCCCAGCCACTTGCTACCTAAGATTCAGGCCCACTCAGAACCCCATTTCTATCACAGTGATTTTAATGATAAACGAATCAGTCAGAGACACCAGTATGTGATGTGAATGGGGAACCTGAAATGCCAGTTCCACAACTAAACTTTTTGGATGGCTCTAGGCAGGTTATCACCTGCCAGCCTCTTATCTGTGAAAGTAGATTTGCGGTGCTTCTGTTATCATCCACTCTGCCTCACATTTCTCAGCAGAACAGTCCTTGATATTTATCAAGGGTCAGATTGGAGTTTCCACATTTAACTTGCAAAGGGGATTTAGGCTGAGCTAGAAACACATTTCAATCTCACACCTCTCCTGTAAATATTGGAAAGAGGGGGTGGGGAAAAAGGAATTTCAAAAGTTCCAAAAGGTGTTTATTTTATTATTATTTTAAAAAAAATGTACAGTTTTACTTCCTAGATTTATGAAAAAAAAAACCTTACTAACATTGCAATAATGCTTAGTACCACTGCAAACTGTAAAAACAAAATTTTATATATTAAAAAACAATTTTACATTTTACAATTTTCTACACGCATGCACAAGGTTTTTCCAACTCTGTCTTTAAAAAAGAAACAAAAAAGTATTTTCCTAAATTCAGTGTGTGTTTGAGGCAGGGGGAAAGAAGTTTCTATTTTACATGTTCAATACGAGAGGGGGAGTGGGTGGTATTTCTGCCACTGAAACTATGTCCTCTTGCCAAACCACTACTTGCGATCAAGCCGGAAGGGTTGTTTTGTCTGTGACAATGTGAAATGGCAGTGAAGTCACACCTGGAAGGCCAAGATCAGAGATACAAGCAGGGGCAGGTTAAATCCGCTTTCCCCAGCTCTGCCAGCAGGACTACAATTCCCATCAGCCCCAGCCATCACAGTTGTGCAATGTGAGCAGGACCACAGAACGGCAGCCTGGGAGTGACAGGAATGGCAGGCCAAACCAGCAATGGAGCACCAGGTTGGAAAGACCACTGTATATTCAAGATCTCTCCACCTTAATGGAAGAGAAGCACCGAAGATGTGTTGCCACAAACTTGGTGCCTGCCTGGGCTTGTGAGCATTTTGTGACTTCTGGCTCGCTTTGAGCTTTTGCCACGAAGTGGCAACCACCCCTAGGAGGATGCGACCAGCCACCAGCCAGAGAAAGCACATCGCCCAAGACAAGAGAATTATTACTACACAAATGGATCACTACATAACATGCCGGAAGCCTCTTAAGAAATGGGCTCACCTGCACACATGTACATACAGAACCAGCTCTTGCTTCCTCTAAGACAGCGTTTCCCAAACTTGGGCCTTCAGCTGTTGATAGACTACAGTTCCCATCATCCCTGACCACTGGTCTTGCTAGTTAGGGATGGTGGGAGATGGAGACCCAAGTTTGGTAACCACTGCTCTAAGACTTCCTGAACTCATTAAACAGGTGCAGGACCCAACCCAGCCAGAGGCCACAGAGAACCCACTAGACTTTACCAATCTAGTGCCTTCCAAATGTTTAGGACTACAACTCCCATCAGCCCCAGTCCAAACCATCTGAAGGGCATCAGATTGGTGAAGGCTGAGGTTGGGGTTCAAGAGGCTGCTACGTTGCTCTCAGGTCACCTTTTGGCTGCTCTGGAAGAGGTGTTAGCACCCACCAGTGCCAGATCAAGGAGATCTGCATGTATCGTAAGCTAAGCCATACAGAAGGGGTTGGGGGGGGAGACGTTGTCATTAGTTTAAAGCAGGTTTATGGCAGAAGTGAAGCAGATATCATAGGTAGAAAAATGAAGGCAAAAAAAGGGCAGGAGATGGCGCAACAGGAGGTGCCATCTGGCAGAGAAAAGGGGGCCACATCTTCACCAGTACAACATGGGGCGGGGGGGGGGGGAAATGTCCCACTAATGTAGGTAGGCCCCATTTTCAGGTTTCTGAAAGCCATTTCACAATCAGCAAGGCTGGGCTTCCCAATGGGGAGCAAGCTACAGCTGGCCCCAGCAAGACCACCCCCCACCCCCGGTCGCCACTGTAGCCAACAGATCATGTTTGCACTTCACATTTTCAGGTGTGCCCATTAAACCAAGATGTGGCCGAGAGGTCCTAAGTGGCCTCCATCAGGAAGTCTCCAGTTTCAGCATGTGGGACTCCATCACAGCAGGGAAAGAAGGTTCTAGAATGCTTACTCCCCTCAGCCCCGGCCCCACCCGAAACCGGACAGATCCAACTTAAGGAAACATCGTTTCAAAGTCCTCCTTTAATAATTAAAATTTAAAAAGGCAGAATCCAGCCATAGCGTTGCACATTGGTTTCAACAGGAGAGATGCTGTAATCAAAGGGAATTATAATTGAGAAAGTGCTTCACCTTCTGGCTGGATCATGCTCCAAATATATATATATATAAAAATGAAACATTTAAAAAAAATCACAGTGAAATAAAATTTAAACATCACAGTGATGCAATCTGACAGCCCTAGCCAGGCTGTGGCCCTCCAGTTGCTTTGGACTACAAAACCCATCATCCACAACTAGAGTAACTGCATGGGCTGAGGCTGATGGGAGTTGTAGTCTAAAATGGCTGGAGGGGAGGAGCCTGGCCAAAGATGCCATTTGAGATTTCTCACCCCAACATCCTTACCAAACCCCCTCAAGAAGAGCCACCCACAAAAAGAGAAGGCTTGAGCAACTCTCACACTGCAATTAGTTTGAGAGCAACCCGACACCTACTTTTAATAAGAATTAATTTTATTTAAAAAAAATCAACCCTAGGTAGGTTGAAACTGCAGCGCAGCTATGGAAAGAACCTCAGCAGAAAAACTCCTGAGGTATATTCCTTGTAGCAAAGGTGGGAGGGGGGAGGAATTTCTTCCAGAAGAAATAGCCAGACAGAACAATAAACATTTAATGCACAAAGAGGACGATGGGAGTTACGGCCCACTGTGACCTCATCAGGCTCTGGCGGCGGAGGCAGCCAATCAACATCTTTGTTCTTGGATTTCCCAAAAGGCATTGAGGCGGCTGGTGGAGCTGCATGAAAGCTCAAGGCAGGGTGGATGGTTGCCTGGGGAAACTAACAGGGGAGGAGGGGGCTACTTTCTGGGATGGTAAGACAGCAGCTTCACCCAGATGTTCTGTCTCTCCACCAAAGCTGTTCAAGGTGGAGTGGAGGCAAACCACCCCACAACAGACAGAAAGCTGGCCTGCTTGAAGAGCAAAGCTGCAAATTGCCCATTTCTCACACTGGATAATTTTCTTCAGTGCAGCTATTTTAAGGGGAGAACCTGCTTTTTTAAAATAAAAAAATAAAAAAACGTAATAGTGAGGATCTGGGGGGAAAACCACAATGTGGAGGGAGCAAGGTTGCTCCAGAACTTTGAAATTCACGGCATTTTGCTGTGGTTTTCAAAGAGGGCAGGTTCCACCGGGCAGTTTCCCTGCAGAAGCCTTGTCAAAATGAACAGGAACACCCACCCGCTTGTGGGGGCTGCCATTCATTTCAAAGGGGCTTGTGCAAAAGAAGCAGCCTCTCACACTCCAGAAAGGGGAGGGGGGGACAGTTTATCAGCTTATACCCAAGTCCTACAGAATGTAACAGCCTTCTTTCAAGTCAAACCAAGGGTCAAACCACAGGGAAGAGTCAAGGAGACAAGACCCAGCCAGGAGACAGTTTGGGTCACCCTAGAGAAGTCAACTATTTACAACACACAGGATGTCCTTTAAAAGAGAACAGCATCTTTAAAAAAAAAGTCACCATTTTAAAAACCTCCCCCCATCTCCCCCCAAAATGTGTCTTTGTGTGTTTAAAAACGTGAGTCAGAGAAAGATCCCAGAGGAAGTTGAAACAGGATGATTTTAGATCGGATTTGCAAAAATTCGGGGGAGCTGGCTGGGTTGGGGTTTTTTTTTGCATGTGCCACGGAATGATGAAGATTACAAAAAATAGCAGCCACACAAGCCTACCATCCACAGGCATTCGCTTTCGTGGGACTCCGCAAAAGTCTTGTGCAAGCACAGAGAACGAGAGAAGATGGACGGCAACCACTACAACAGCATCAGGTGATATTTCCAAGGCCAGAACTGTGAGGTTAGAGTCGGTTTGTGTTCTTTTTTAAAAAAAACAACAACACACCAAACAAACATTCAAGAAGGTTCCTCAGACCCACAACCGTGTTTGGCGATGCTGGTGAAGACAGTGAACGGAATTAGCCCTTAAAATTTGGCACCATAAATTTCAATCACTTCACTCGGGACCAGGCCAGGGGTTGGGGGAGGGTGGGGAAGATACCATTTTTTCCACTTGCACAGCTTCTGAGCTCCTGGGAGTTTTGCTACCAAAAAAGTATGAAAAAGGAGGTACGAGAAAAAGGGGGTACATCCACCCACCCCACCCCTCCACTGGCATTGTGAAGAAAGGTCCATCGATGGCGGCATCAGAAGATGTAAGGTCGTAGGTGCAAACTCCCAACTCCAGGAAGGAAAACTTGGTGGAAACGTCTTTTTCTTTCCAAACCCCGAGCTTGGAAATCTCCTCTAAATTCCTACGAGGCAGGTGTTGTGCACCAGGCTGCTCCCCGTCGCAAATCGCTCCTCTGGCATCCAAGCCCCTAAACCCCAAATTCAGTTCACACGGAGGTCTCTGACTGAAGCCGCATCACAAACTTGTGCGACTTGGGGTCCACAAACTCCTCCGAGAGCTTGAAGAAGGGGATCTTTTTCGTGCTCACCACCAGACTGAAGTCCTGGCGCTTCAGGACAAAGACCACGCCATCCTTCAAGCCGTTGGTCACTGGCTCCTCGCTGACGAGAGTCCACTGCTTAGCCAGCCAGCGGTCCTTGTGGTACTGGATGGTGGGCCCAGCCGTCAGGTATCGCTCGAGGAAGGCCTGCAGGCAGAAAAGAGAGAAGGGACAAGTCTTAAGAACAGAGGAAGAGCCCAGCTGGATCCGGCCAATGGTCTGTCGAGTCCAGCATCCTGTTATCCCAGTGGCCAAACAGAAGCCCCCGAACAGGATCCGAGCACAACAGCACTCCGGTTTCCAGCAACCGGAATTCAGAAGCATTGCTGCTCCAACTGTGGAGGCAAAGCACAGCCATCATGGCTCATAGCCATCGATAGCCCTCTCCCTCCATGAATCTTGTCCAACCCTCTTTTAAAGCCATCAAAGTTGGTGGCCATCACTGCCTCCTGTGGGAGAGAGTTCCAGAGTTTAACTGTGCCCCCCATGAATAAGTACTTTTAAAATGTTTGACGTTATGTTTTTACATGTGCTGGAAGCTGCCCAGAGCGGCTAGGGAAACCCAGCCAGATGAGCAGGGTATAAATAATAAAATTATTATTATTACTACTATCTTCAGCTTCACTGAGGGTCCACCTGTGTTGCAAGAGAGGGGAGAAATATGTTTCCTCTGTCCTCTCTTTATATGCCCTGCATAATTTTGCAAACTTCCATCATGTCATTAATAGACTTCTATCATGTCAAGGAATCTGTAATCTGGCTCTGAATGTAAGGGCAATATCCTACAATCCAATATCCAATGAATGAAGCTTTACTTGAAGTTGAAATATGTAACCCCCACCCTCCAACTCCAATTCAACCGCACTGCCTAACACATGGCAAAAACTAAAATCCTGCTTGAAAGAGCTTAGCGCTTGTTTGCAGGCTACAAAAGCTGGGGGGAGTCACCAAGAAGCAGCGTAGGCCAACTTTAACAGTACTTGCAAACATGCTTCACGCTGCTAGGGGGCGCCATTGGTGTGTTTTTGGTTTTTTTAACCCAACAGTCTCTGGAGCAGGTATCTTTAGCACTTTCAGACTTATAGACCAAACAAGCATTTGGGAACCTGTTTATTGACCCCTTACCATATATTTGAACAGTGGTAGTGCTAGGGGAAGCAGGAAGCTACTGCCCTCACTGAGACTTGGCCCCATGACAACACCCCTGTTAGGCAGGCCATCTGAATGAGGGCAAAGCGCTTCTGGCTCCTCTATACCTCAGACACCTGAAGTCAGCTTCCGCACACATACACAAAAGCCTGGAATGACTAAAAATATTTATATCCCACCATTCTGTTATACTTCAAAAAGGTGGCTACCACATTAATTAACGAAGACTAAAAATCAAAAGATAAACCCAGCCTTTCCCCAAGCCATCTGTCCCAGCCAGCAACAGCCAGTGATCAGGGATGGTGAGAGATAAGAGTCCAAGCAGACATTTGAAGGACCCATAAGTTGGGGGAGGTTGCCTCTGCTCTTGTGCTTTAAAGCCTGAATGGCTAAGGTCTGGGTTTCCTCAGTGTTGAAGGTCACTTTGGAAAATTGCTGAGTGTTATTATTTAAACAGAAGAAAATCCATTTTTTAAAGAGCTAAATTTGAACCTTCAATTTCAGAGGCAGTCTATCTCTGAATGCTGGCTGATGGGGATATGCAACTATGGGATGGGCTGCTGCCGTCAGGACAACAGACCAGGTCCAAGCCTTGTTATGATCCAGAAGAGCTTTACTTAACTATGCCAAAATGGCATAGCAACAACAATGACTCTTGGACACATAGGTAAAGGTAAAGAGACCCCTGACCATTAGGTCCAGTCGTGACCAACTCTGGGGTTGCGGCGCTCATCTCGCTTTATTGGCCAAGGGAGCCGGTGTACAGCTTCCGGGTCATGTGGCCAGCATGACTAAGCCGCTTCTGGTGAACCAGAGCAGCACACAGAAACACCGTTTACCTTCCCGCTGGAGCGGTACCTATTTATCTACTTGCACTTTGATGTGCTTTCGAACTGCTACATTGGCAAGCTGGGACAGAGCAACGGGAGCTCACCCCGTCACAGGATTCGAACCGCCAACCTTCTGATCGGCAAGTCCTAGGCTCTGTGGTTTAACCCACAATGTCACCTGCGTCCCTCTTGGACACATACCCACACCCAAATATTCTAGGTTGCACACCATTATTAATCCTAATCAAGGGCCATTAAAATTAATGGGCATGACTCTCTTGGGCCCATTAATTTCAGTAGGTCTGCCCCACATATAATTTAGTGGGATATGATGCAGTTTCTGTAGAAGAATCCTATATAACATTAACAGGACAGCCATTTATCTCGGCTGGCCCTCTGATCTCCCTTTGCTACCTTAGGCGTCATGTCGTGTGTGATGCAAAACTCCAGGTGCTGCAGGATGCTCTCCATCGTGTGGTACGGCTGCTGCTTCGTGGTCCTCAGGTACTTCTGCATGGCCCGGGCCATGGAGGCAAAGATGGCCTGCGCCGCCTCTCGCGGGTCCATGATCTCCCGCGGGTTTTTCTGGTCCTCCTCCTGGAGCCGTTTGATATGAGTGAAGGCCTCCTCCACAGCCACCACCAGCCTGTTGGGACAAGAGGGGTCCTGTGATATAGTAAGCCATGGACTGCGGAACCCATCGCATGCTCACCTCTCAAAGCCACAGCGAGGGCAGAGGAGGGAGTGGAGGGAAGGAAAAGGAGCAAAAGGTATCAGAACGTTTGCAGAAGGAAGGAAAGGTTGCAGTGTGAATTTCATAAATGTGCAAAAACAACACAATTTCACAAGCCATTACTGTATAAAACGAATGCATTTTAAGTTGTTAAACCGATGAAACAAGTTTAGGTTCGCTAGGGAAGTCAGCCCTGCACGATTTCCCAGAATTTCCATAAATTTCACAACTCTGCCTCGAGGAGTTTACAGTGCATAATGTCAACTGTAAGGACTTGGCAAGCCAAGCTCAGTTTCTTCTCTGCTGTGGGACGAACAGGAACACACAGCCACCCCCTTTTGTGCATACCTTGCGCGTCTCTTGCGCACCCTGCGCTCATGCTCAGCCTCCTCGTAGTAATACTCATTGTGGCTGTTGTCCCTCCGTCGTGCCGCTGCAGCAATGACAGCCCGCGACTGGCTTGTTGAGTTGTTGGTTGTGTTTTCTGGAGGACGGGAACAGAGAAGGGAATCAAGAAGGCTTGAAATTCTGGCCACCACCTTTTGCAATCACACATAGAGCGCTGAGAGTTTGTTAGGAGGCTTAACAATCAATCTTCTTTTTCCAGGAAACTTTGGGAAATATTACTCTGGGAGAGTAATGGGGTGGGGGGTGGCTCCTAATAACTCTCAGAAATCATAATAAACTACAGCTCCCAGGATTCTTTGGGGGGAGCCATGACAGGTAACCCCCACATCACATAATTCAGTTAAGAACTTTGCTTCAGGATGAGAACAGCGGCGTGGCAGCAGCAGGAGGCCCCTTTAGCTAAAGTGGTGCTTCAGGTTAAGAACAGTTTCAGGTTAAGTACGGACCTCCAGAACGAATTAAGTACTTAACCCGAGGTACCACTGTAAATGACATGACATGATGCACACACACCATTTGAATGGCAATGTCCATCAACGTACGTGTGTGTGTGAGTGAGAGAGTGAGAGAGAGAGAGAGAGAGAGAGAGAGAGAGAGAGAGAGAGAGAGAGAGAGAGAGAGAAGGGACCTCAGCCCCTAGGAGTTGGCTCCTATGATGCAGGGTTCAAACCCCAGCCCTCCCATTCAGAAGACCAAAGGAAACAGGTTAGAGCCCTAGGAAAGAGGTTGACAGGCTGAGTGGGTCAACAGTCTGACAATTTGCAAGACTGCTTCACATGTACACCTAGCTCAGCTGGTTAGAGCACAGTGCTGATGATGCCCAGGTGGCAGAATCAATCCCCATATGGGAAAGCTGCATACTCCTGCATTGCAAGGGGTTGGACCAGCTCAGTGTTTCCCAAACTTGATTCTCCAGCTGTTTTCAGACTACAATTCCCATCATCCCTGACCACTGGTCTTGCTAGTTAAAGATGATGGGAGTTGTAGTCCAAAAACAGCTGAAGACGTTGGGAAACACTGGACTAGATGAGCCTCAGGGTCCCTTTCCAAGTCTACGATTTTATGATTCAGAGAGCCAGGATCGCTCACCCTCGCCAAGGGAGTACACCTTGAAGCCAGACATCTTCTTGGAGAGAACGGACTTTGGGAGGTTGAGGAGGGCCGGGTTGTAGACCGGGAAGTCGTGGTAGTAGTTCTCCAGGATCCACACAGCAACTCGCTGGATGCTGCAAGGAGGCAGAGAAGGAAAGGGGGTCCTCAGATGAAGGGAAGCATAATCGATTGACTGGTTGATTAATGGAGTCTCCAGTGCCCGCAGCCTGTTACTTATTTCATTCATTTTAATAATACAACAATAGCAATGATTTCATTATTTATATGCCACCCATCTGGCTGGGTTGCCCCAGAGCTGCTCTGGGCAGCTCCGAACAAAGTATTTAAAGCACAATAAAACATCAGCTTTCCACTGGAAAGGGCTGCCTTCAGATGTCAACAACAAATAGTTGTTTAGCTGTCAGATGGGAGGTGTATTTTAAAAAAAACACATGTTACTGAAGTCAATCAAACAAATCCATCCAGGCCTTCAGCACCCCAAGATGTGTGTTTTCATGCTCCACTCTATTCTCATGAATGTTAACGGCAGCCCTTCCTCACCTGAGGTGGCCGACGTTATAAAACCGGCTCGCCCCGTCGGTGGAGCGGACAACCTTGAGGGTGAAATGGGGCTGGAGCTGCCGCAGCTCGAGCAGAACAACGGCCAGGTAGTGGACGAAGAGAAGGGCATCCACCAGGGAGACGGCATACTGGACAATGCCCTGGTAGTTGGTGTCGTGAGAGTCCAAGATCCGGACGCCGTAGAAGAGCCAGTAGGAGACGACCAGGAGGAAGACGAGCACCATGAGGAGAGCGCGGAAGACGAAGATCCGCGGGAAGAAGGCCTTGGGGCGGCGGAAGAAGAGGGCCCAGCTGCCCAGCAGGAGGATGAGGAGCTTAAAGGCCACCGAGATGAAGAGCCCCTCGCAAGGCGTCCCACAAGGCTCCAGCCGCTCCCCCCACAGCAGCTGGGGCAGCAGCATGAAGGCCAAGGGTGTGAGGAAGGAGAGGAGGGCCAGGGCCCCGCCCAGCGAGACGCCCAGGTGGCGGGAGCAGTCCAGGTGGGCGCTGTCCTCCATGTCCTTGGTGATGCGCGTGATGTCATCGTGGGAGATGCTGTGCTCAGACGTGCCCGTCACCACCGTGGTGGTCTCTCCCCAGTTGTCGTCCTGCAAAAGAAGGGAAAGGGCCAAGCAGGGGCAGGTGAGGGAGCAGGCAGACACCTCATGGTAGGACACCTTCTTGCACCAAGAAGGGTCAAGTCTTGGGGTCCTGAGCTCGGCTTTCCTCTGCTACAAACAGGTGCCAGTAATGGCAGAGAGGAACAGGCCAGGTGGACTGACTCTGCCTTAAAGCTTCTTCATGTGTACGGTGGTGCCCCGCTAGACGAATGCCTCGCAAGACGAAAAACCCGCAAGACGAAAGGGTTTTTCGGTTTTTGCGACGCTTCGCTAGACGATTTTCCCTATGGGCTTGCATCGCAAGACGAAAGCCCATAGGGAAATCTCGGGGACCTTTTTTTAAATGCTGGCGGTGGGGAGCAAAGCCTTCTCCCCCCCTCCGGACTTCAGAAGAGGTCCAGGAAGGCCGGCGGGGGCGAAAGGCTTTGCTCCCCACCGCCAGCATTTTAAAAGCGGTCCGGGATAGCAGGGAAGCGCTTCCCGCTATCCCGGACGGCTTTTGAAGGCAGGCGGGGGGGCAAAGACTTTTGCCCCCCCTGCCTGCCTAACCGGGGGCTTTTAAATCGCCCCGGGACTGTCCGGGGCGATTTAAAAGCCCCCGGACGGCTTTTGAAGCCTCCCCCCGCCGCCCGGCTTCGGGGCATCGTCCCGATGCCGGGCGGTGGGGCAGGAACGCCTCCCCCAGCCGCCCGGCACCGGAACGATGTCCCGATGCCGGGCGGTGGGGCAGGAACGCCTCCCCCAGCCGCCCGGCTTCGGGGCATCGTCCCGATGCCGGGCGGTGGGGCAGGAACGCCTCCCCCAGCCGCCCGGCTTCGGGGCATCGTCCCGATGCCGGGCGGTGGGGCAGGAACGCCTCCCCCAGCCGCCCGGCATCGGAACGATGTCCCGAAGCCGGGCGGCCGGGCGAGAAAGCCTCCCCCCGCCGCCCGGCTTCGGGGCATCGTCCCGATGCCGGGCGGTGGGGCAGGAACGCCTCCCCCAGCCGCCCGGCATCGGAACGATGTCCCGAAGCCGGGCGGCCGGGCGGGAAAGCCTCCCCCAGCCGCCCGGCTTCGGGGCATCGTCCCGATGCCGGGCGGTGGGGCAGGAACGCCTCCCCCAGCCGCCCGGCTTCGGGGCATCGTCCCGATGCCGGGCGGTGGGGCAGGAACGCCTCCCCCAGCCGCCCGGCATCGGAACGATGTCCCGAAGCCGGGCGGCCGGGCGGGAAAGCCTCCCCCAGCCGCCCGGCTTCGGGGCATCGTCCCGATGCCGGGCGGTGGGGCAGGAACGCCTCCCCCAGCCGCCCGGCTTCGGGGCATCGTCCCGATGCCGGGCGGTGGGGCAGGAACGCCTCCCCCAGCCGCCCGGCATCGGAACGATGTCCCGAAGCCGGGCGGCCGGGCGAGAAAGCCTCCCCCCGCCGCCCGGCTTCGGGGCATCGTCCCGATGCCGGGCGGTGGGGCAGGAACGCCTCCCCCAGCCGCCCGGCATCGGAACGATGTCCCGAAGCCGGGCGGCCGGGCGGGAAAGCCTCCCCCAGCCGCCCGGCTTCGGGGCATCGTCCCGATGCCGGGCGGTGGGGCAGGAACGCCTCCCCCAGCCGCCCGGCTTTGGGGCATCGTCCCGATGCCGGGCGGTGGGGCAGGAACGCCTCCCCCAGCCGCCCGGCTTCGGGGCATCGTCCCGATGCCGGGCGGTGGGGCAGGAACGCCTCCCCCAGCCGCCCGGCTTCGGGGCATCGTCCCGATGCCGGGCGGTGGGGCAGGAACGCCTCCCCCAGCCGCCCGGCTTCGGGGCATCGTCCCGATGCCGGGCGGTGGGGCAGGAACGCCTCCCCCAGCCGCCCGGCATCGGAACGATGTCCCGAAGCCGGGCGGCCGGGCGAGAAAGCCTCCCCCCGCCGCCCGGCATCGGAACGATGTCCCGAAGCCGAGCGGCGGGGCGAGAAAGCCTTTGTCCCCCCTGCCTGCCTTCCCAGGGGCTTTTAAATCGCCCCGGACAGCGGAGAAGTCCTCCGCTGTCCCGGGCGATTTTAAAATGCCGCCCGCCAGAAGAGGTCGGGGGAAGGCGTTTTCCATAGGAACGCATTAATTGATTTTCAATGCATTCCTATGGAAAACCGTGCATCGCAAGACGAAAAACTCGCAAGACGAAGAGACTTGCGGAACGAATTAATTTCGTCTTGCGAGGCACCACTGTACTTCAGCAGACGGGTGCTGCTCCTCCCTTGTCTAGTCACACGCCTGTAAGAGCCTGTAGGATCAGGTCAATAACTCATCTAGTCCATCATCCTGTTCTCACAGGGACCAACCAGATGCCTGAATGGGAAACCTGCAAGCGGGACCTGAGCAAAAAGAGCAACTCTTCACGCCTGCAGTTTTCCAGCAACTGCGATTCAGAAGCATTTGCTGCCTCTGACCATGGAGGCAAACAGAGCAGAGCCATCGTGGCCAGAAGCCCTTGATAGCCTTAACATCCACAGATTTGTCCATCCCTCTTTTTAAAGCCACCCTGCCTCCCGTGAGAGTGAGTTGAATAGTTTGTGCACCACGTGAAGGTCTTTCTTCCGTCTGCCCTGAACCTTCCAACATTCCACTCCATGGGATGTCCCAGAGTTCTAGTATTATGAAAGAGAAAAAAATTTCTCTATGCATTTTCTGCCTGCCGCACATAATTTCATAAAGTTCTTTCGTGTCACCCCTTACTCACATTTCCTCTAAAGTTCCAGATGCTGCAAAACCTTGCTTCTTAGGAGCATCGCTCCGGCCCCTTGATCATTTTGGCTGGGCCAGATGGGACTATCTCTGTATTAAGTGTTTCATGTGCACCTCTGTCCTACTATTTTTGATCCCTGATAAGCCTATTGCCAAGGGCATTTTGATACATTTCTTGCTAACAGGTGCTTTTAACTTCAGTCGGAGCATGATGAAAGTATCTTATTGATACTAGGGCTAAACTAGAACGGTGGCCCCAATGCACTGCCCTCATCAGTGGGTGGCAAATTGGGGGGGGGGGCAACTCCTCATCCTGGCACTGTCAACCGATCTCCCTCCTCTAAGTCTTCCCCAACATTTCCCCTTCCTTTGTCTTTCAGTTTATAAGCACAAGAATATGGCCCATATCCAACTTCCATAATAAATAAATGACTGACTACATAAAGAACATTTCCATTCGTTTATAGGATCCACCAGCAGCATGGCACATAGAATTTCCCTGTCTGCAAGTCACTTTGGGCAGGAAACCTGTATCCAATTAGGAGACTCGCCAAATACAGAGCTCCACAGAATTTTAGAGTTGGAATTCTAGCTGAGAATTCTAGTTCGACTCCCTGCAATGCAGGAATACGCAGCTGTCCCATTCAGGGATCGAACCAGCAACCTTGGCGTTATCAGCGCCATGCTCTAACCAACTGAGCTATCCAGGCAGACGTGCAGGTTTGCCTGCCGCTGCTTCTCTCCATTACCGAACAAAGCACATGGAAGTTCCCTGGAACATTTGCCCAGCCCAACCTCAGAATAAATCACTCGCTGTTTGGGTGTTAGCTGGTTGGGAAAGCCAGGCAGGAAAAGGCAGGCAGGAGGTGGCGGCCACTGGCCCTCACAGGGGGGCGTTCCTCTTTACTCGGCCACAAGCCACTCACTCTTTCATCGCCTCGAGTTGACTCGTTGTCCAGCAGGGGCTCCCCAGGGGCCTGGATGGTCACCGACTTGTCCCCTCGACTTCCATCTCGACTCTTGGAACGGTGCCGCTCCCGTCGATCTCTGCAATGGGCAGAGGGGAGGAAGAGATGCACACTGAGAACCATGGAAGGAAATAGGACACTGCACCTCAGGGCAGCTACAGCCCACCAAGTCCTCCATCTTGTCTTCGCAGTTGCCTACAGACACAGCCCCACAGTTCTGTATCTGTTGGACCCGCAGGAAGGTGCCTTGAGCAGAATCAGGCCCTTAGTCCACCAAGCTCACACATGCAAACACACCATATTTTGCAATATATCGCCAGGTCAAAAACTATAAAACCGACTGTCACTATACGAGCTTCAAACCAGTTTTGGACAATATATCAATATACTGCCCAGCCCTATTGTCATGTTTGCTCATTAAACATTTCCAGTTCTTATTTACTCGAATGTAATGCACGTCTTTCTTGGTCAAATTCACTCACAAAAACTAGGGTGTGCATTAGATTTGATGGTGCTTTTGGTTTCAAGGTTTTGAAAATTGAGGTGCACAGTGGATTCGATACGGTAATGTATAATTAAAGTTTATTGTCATTGTTTTGTAACACTGCAGCAATGGACAAATTTATATTATAACTTTTAATTTTGTTTGGAGTTTATTATTATGACTTGTTTTAGAATTGAATTTAATAATAATAATAATAAGGCAGAGTGTATGAAGAACAGAGCTGTGTGCAAGAGTACTTCATGTTCCTTTTCCTAGACACAAGGTGGGCTGAGACAAGGGATCCCCCTGAACCCAAGTTGCTCAGGGCTTTGTACATTAATGCAGTCTCCCAGGGCAGCCCCACACTGAGAGCTCACTGCAACAATTTAAACCATGGTTTCCCAAACCTGGGTCTCCAGCTGTTTTGGACTACAATTTCCATCATCCCTGACCACTGGTCCTGCTCGCTGGCGATGATGGGAGTTGTAATCCAACAACAACTGGAGGCCCAATTTTGGGAAACCCTGGTTTAAACCAACGGCTCCCCCTGGCTGAAAGCGGGAGGCCCAAGGGTGCACCCTGCCGGCAGACTCACCTGTGCTTCCGGGAGCTGCGGGAATGCCCGGACTTGTAGGAGTACCCGGAATACTGAGACTCGTTGTCCATGTTGTCAGAGCGCCGCGCCTTGTAGCGGTCCACGTTGATGGACTTGGGTCTCCCAGGCCCCGGGACAGCCGCCAAGGCAGCCGCTGCCTCTTTCAGAGTGGGCTTCTTCAGGCCGAGGGGCACCTTCAGAAAGTCAACTTTCACCTTGAGGGACTCTATTTTGATCGGCTAGCTGGGCTCGTCTTAGAAGAAAAAAAGGGGGCACCTGAGGAGGGAGGAAGAAACTGCTTAACCATGCTCATCACGCCCAGCCCTCAAGACAAGTCAGGAGAGAGCATATGGTACAATCTGTAGCTGAAGGACTGGCATGCTTAATGCATATTTACTAAGAAAAGACAAAGAAAAGAGGGCTTCCGGGTTTGCAGCATTCTTAATCCAAGTTGTTCATAAACTAAGCTGTTCTTAAACCAAGGTAGCACTGTATTGGGGTTAACAGCCCCCCAATGACAGTGTTTGCAGCATTCTTAATCCAAGTTGTTCATAAACTAAGCTGTTCTTAAACCAAGGTAGCACTGTATTGGGGTCAACAGCCCCCCAATGACAGTGGTCAGCCATTCCCTGCCACCAATTCTAGTCTAACCCCCTGCAATGTACAAGTCTCAACTAAATCATTCTGTACACTAGCTACTGGACTTCTCTCAAGGCATCCGCCCCAGTAAGAAACCAGCCCCTCCCCAGCCCAAACCATCAACTCTTACTTTAGAAGCCATTGTCTCAGAAATAGGAACTGTGGACACAGAGATCCCCATTCAAAAAAGAGTGACACACCCCATAATTTTCCTCAATACATTCAGGCTTTTCTCTCATCCCTCACAACAACATGTTGTCTCCCCATCTCCATACACACACAAAAATGCTCAGTTGTGTAGGCCAGATCCCAGTTTCACGTACAAGATTTCCTTGATACCGAAAGCTCCTCACCAGCATCACGTGATTAGACAGACCTGGTTATTAGGAGAATTAAAATGGGCCTGGGCTTCTAAATCCGACTGTCTGGGTGACAAAGAAGCTTCTCCTGGAAGCGGGAACATCTTACCCCAAACAAGAAAGGACCTTACTGTGCTTGCTCAGTTATTTTCAACAGCTCCGGGGAAGGGAGGCTGAGGCAACCAGAAGTCAACACACATACACAGCGCCACTTGATTATTACCAATGTTGCAAAATGACGAGCGTTTCACATGACTTATGCTCGCATTAATGTTCTGCTCCAGATATCGCTTGCCTCAGAGCAAGCCCAGGGTTGGAGCCAAGGCAAGGAATCAGCCATCCAAGGCAAACGCGCCCACCGCAGGGCTTCGGGACTCTTGTCCGGGCAAGTCTGGCGCTCTGGGAGGAATCCCAGCCGGCTCGGCAAAGGGGCCTTCCAAAAAAACCCCAACCTGCCAGATCAGGTTCTTCCCCTCTCCCAGGGGAGGGGCCAGAACAGCAGAAGTAGAGTCGGCACCTCTGAGTCGCACCTCCAGATAAAAGGTCCACAGGGTGGCAGGAATGGGGCAAGGCCCATCGCATGGCCTGAAGCCCTGCTGCCAGCCAGAGTGGGTAATACTGGGCCAGCGAAGCAAGCAGTCCAAGCTGGTAGAAGGTAGCTTTTCTGATCTGCTCTGCCTCAGATTTCAGAGAGCCACTGCAGCTAGCAGGGTGAGGGTGAGAGGTCCTCAAAGTCTGGAGGCTTTGAGGCTCACGAGGAAATATAAGAGACGGTTGTGGGCTCCACAAAACAATCATAGAACTGTGGAGCTGGAAGGAACCGCGGGGACTATCTTGGCCAACCCCCTGCAATGCATGAATCTTTCACTGCCCTTGAAGACGACCCAGAAACTTCAACTGCCCAGAACTGGGGCTTTGTTTAGTTCTCATATAACCCTTGTTTTTAAACACCTGCTCTGGTTAATTTCTGGACCCTATTTAAGGTGTTCGTGTTTGTGTTTAAAGCCTTAGATTCAGGCCTCCCTTCCCTATGGACCCCCTCGGGTGTTACGATCAGCAGAGGGGGGCCCTCCTGGTTGGGGTCCACAGAAGCTCAGGGGGTGACAGCTCGGGAGAGGGCCTTCTCTGTGGTAGCCCCTAAGTTGTAGAATTCCCTCTGCAGAGAGATGCATCCAGCACCTTCGTTATTCAGCTTCTGTCAAATGCATCACTTTACCCTGGCTCTTGACATTTGAGATGCATATTTATTTATTTTTTTCTGTTTTTGTACGTGGTCTTAAAACTGTTTTTAATATTGTGTTTTAATAGCTGTCACCTGCCCTGCAACCTTAGGGTGAAGGGAATTATTATTATTAATAATAATAATAATAATAGCACCCAATCAATATATGCATACTACACGCTGGGGACAATCAACAGATGGGGGTTGCTGCCTCCACCTGCAGCCTCCCTCAGGAGTGTCCTGGAAAACACCTGGCTGGCCTTTGCATCCTGGAGGAGATACAGGCTCCCATTACGACCAAGGAAGGCAGAGGCGAAATGCAAGCATGTCATTACGAACTCTGGCCTTTATTACACACAAGAGGATCTGAGGCAGCCTTCTTGTGTGCTCTGTTTATTATCTTATCCACATCCCTCCAGTGTCTTGGGGGAGAAGCCTGTTCTCCTTCTACCTCATCCCAGTTTGTGGGCAATCTCACCACCCTGGGGCCATCACAAGTACTTCTGTCAGCTCTTCACAGTCCAAATATGTGCCGTTGTGGGGGGGGGGGGAGAGACATTAATTCTGGCTTGAGCTAGTAAAGTCTTCGGAGGAGGAAGCAAGCAGGCCAAACAGGAGGGCTCTGCCACCTCCATTCCACGCAAGCCAAACAGCCCACCCCCCACCAGTAGCTGGTCTAGGAAAGACTCCCTCACACATATCCCAAATGATGTCACAGGATGCTGGCCAACCTAAGCTACTCCATTTTTGGTCACCAACCCTGTAACCTATTTAAACCAAATTTATCAACGCAAAAAGGGGGACTTGTTCTAAAAACAAGCTGCACAGAGGCAGGTTTTTAAAAAAGGGAAATGCAAAAAGCTGCATTCCTGTAGCCAAAGGTGAGGATTTCTCATTCGCCGCACAAGGCAGCTAATCTGTGCAGATGTCTTGTTGCTATTTGTTTCTGCATTGTTTTATCTGATGTTTTAATGTGTTGTAAACCACTTTGAGACCCCCCCTTAAAATATAAAGCGGTACAGAAATGAAATTTGTTGTTGTTTCATCGTTTAAAAAAGGTGACTAGACAATCCGTTGTGGAGACCGTAACTTAGATTTAAGGTGCCATTTGGCAATTAGCTTATATATCTTGAGTTTCTAATTCTGCTACCAGCCTTGGGAGTAAGGAGCGCAGATGTGCACCTGGGTGCCTAAACAAGCAGGAAACCTACATGGGCTTTCAGTGTTGCTCCTCAAATGGGTCACATGCCTCAGTGCAGGGTGCGGGTCCCTAAAGCAGGGGTGGGGAGCAGCTCCACCAGCGATGCTTTGATGGTGCCCAGCTGCTGTTTAATTACCAGGCCTTCCACTTCTCTCCTCTCAGGGCCTCCAGGTATGACTTACCTGCACCATTCCAGACTCAAAAGCGCAGACGTGTGCATGGTAGAGGGGGAGAGAAGGGAAGGGGGGAGCAACTGCAGGAACGAACAAGGCGTGTCCCACCACCCTCCCTCCCCGCAGGCCAGGCCCCAAAGGGAGATGGATTCAGCCACTTCTCTCCAGATCCTCCGAGAATCTGAATCACAGGTCGGCCACCCCAGCGCACCTTGCAAGCTCACGCCCAAAACCACTGCCAAGGAGTCCCCCAGTTCAAAAGGAAGATAAGGGAGTATTACGTGCTCTGCGCAATGCCAGAGGGTTAGAGCAAAGGCCTATTAAGTTTTCTGTCAGAGGAGTGCAAAGAGGGCTTTGCCTGTGGCAGGTGGAGAACTGGATCTACCTGCAGCGGGGCAAGTCAACAGCCCAATCCGGGTTTTGATCCAAAAACGCCCCTTTTACATGCAACACACCCCAGCACACAAAGGCAAGGGGGAAGGCCATGGACCAGTTAAAGATGGCGGCTACAGAATGGATCCATGCCAAGTTAGCAGCACCTGCAGCTAGTTAAGATAATAAAGGCAGCACACCAATGCTTCTTTGGAAATCAAAATGAGAAAGCCAGGGACAAGGGGTTGAGGAGAACCCTGCCACTAATTCCCGGTGGAGCCTTGGGCAAGCCACTCAATGCAAGACACACTACAGCAGCCACCCCCAGCCTGGGGCCCTCCAGATGTTCTTGATCACAACTCCCCATCAGCCCTTGTCGCTTGGGACTACAACGCCTATCAGACTGATTTAGTTGAGACTGGATTAGATGACCCTTGGGGGTCCCCTTCCCACTCTTCAATTCTATGTTTCTGTGATGGATCTGGTCGTCCAAAACATCTGGAAGGCACCAGTTGGCAAAGACTATGTTCCTCTAGGGATGTCAGAAGTTACCTTTTACAATGTCTGACTTTTATTATCCCTTTCATAAAATTTATATGCCACTTGATTGTAGGGGGGAAAAACCTCAAAGTGATTTATTAATCCATCTCACTGACTGCAGCAGCTGTCCAGCCTTTCGCCAGCCTCCCTGGAGATGTCACCTGGAATTTCTGCATGCAAAGCAGATGTTCTACTTCCAAGGTACAGTCCCTTCTTCCCCTGGCTTGTCCAGAGCTCAAAAAACACAAACACTGATTCAGAAGTTGATTAAAAATCAACGAAAACAGCGTCCCCAATTATTTGGGCAGCCCTTTATCATTTTACCTTTGATTTTAAACATTATTTGAATGTTTTAAACTGCTGCTTTTTAACTGATTTCATTGATATTTTATTCTTTTTTGAAACCACTTTGGAGGTTGTTTCTTGCAATCAAGGGGGGGTACATAATTTTTACAAGATAGATGACTATTTTTAAAAATGACTTGTATTAAAAATATTGGTTTTAAAAAACTGCAGACGACAGGCTTTTCCTTAGAAGAGGCCTTCCCCATTCACAGAGGTGCTGTGCTGCCACGTGTGCGAATCACCCAGAAGCAGGATACTCCTCCCCGCCTGCCTGTTTCAAAAATAATTGTTTTAACTGCATGCAAAGTCATGCAACTAACAGAACAGCTCAAGCCAATTCCCATTGCTCAACCGACACTGTGCTGATCGTGCATTCCCTCAGCTGATTCCTCCTGACTACCACCAGCCCTTTTTTATTGATCTCTTCCTCCTCATGGTCTTCAGCTTCCCCCTCCGCAAAATGGACCTCCGTCCTCCATCCCAGAGTCTGACCAGACCAAAACACAACAGCAGCAGCAACAGCAGCAGCAGCAGCAGCAGTAACAGACCATGCTGAGCTGCCTCAGCAAAACAGAGCCCAAACACAAAGCGCCAGAGGCCCCCCTCTGGAACAGCAGGACTGCAAGAGGCTTCAGCTGGAAGAGTTGCCCCCCCTCCCCAGATTACAAGGCTTCCTTGGCAATAGTTTTATGGGAAACCGGGGGGGGGGGGGAGGGAGGAGTGTGTGTGTGGAAAGAAAGGGAAAGCTAAGAGGAGAATGAAAGGAGAAATGTCCTCAATGTGCAATCAACCGTATGGCTAAGAAATAAGACCGCGGCGCTTCTGCTTTGGGCTTAAAGGCAGCAAAGGGACAGGCCAGCTCAGAGCAGGGATGAGGAACCACCAGATGTTGTGGGACTCCGACTCCCATCGGCCACAGGCAGCCTGGCCAATGGGAGTTGTAGTCCCACAACATCTGGAGAGTCCCCATGGGTTGTCCCCATCCCTGGTTGGGAATAACAGCCTGTTCTCAGCATGCTGAAGTTTCCAGGTCCTCCTCAGCTAAATGGAATCTGACATTTTTCTGCCCGATACCTCAGGAAGCTGCTAGGTGGGCAAATCACCTGGCTTGGTCTAAGGCCAGCTTAAACTGCAAACAAGACTGTCTACACGAGAAGGGTCTTCTCCCAACCAGGTCAGGCTAACTGGCAACCATGCAGAGCGTCTTCTCTGACCAGAGGTGGCTGTGTTTCACCAAGGACTCAGCCAGTTCTACTCCCCGATATCCTGTTAGCTGGAAATGGCAGGGGTTGAACATGGGGTCTTCAGCACACAGAGACATGGATGTAATTGATCACAGAGCCATGTGTGCTCCCAGCGTGAGGGGTAAAAGCAGGCAGAGCACAGCATGGGCCAGCCACACCATACATTCACATGTGTTTTCCAGGGACAATCCTGGATTTACGGAAGCCATCCCAGTTTCTGATTTGATCCCGGAGTGTCCTGCTTTTCCTTAGGACATCCCTATTTTCATCAGAGAAATGTTGCAGAGTAGGGAGCTATGCAACCTCAGAGCCAAGGAGATAAGTAACTACAGTGGTACCTCAGGTTACGGACGCTTCAGGTTACAGACTCCACTAACCCAGAAACCGTACCTCAGATTAAGAACTTTGCTTCAGGATGAGAACAGAAATCGTGCTCTGGCAGTGTGGCGGCAGCGGGAGGCCCCATTAGCTGAAGTGGTGCTTCAGGTTAAGAACAGTTTCAGGTTAAGAACAGACCTCCGGAACGAATTAAGTACTTAACCCGAGGTACCACTGTATACAACCTTTAGAAGACATCCGAAGACAACTCTACATAGTTTTATTATGTTTTTTATATGTTGAAAGTTGCCCAGAGTGGCTAGGACAACCCAGCCAGATGGGTGGGGTATGTATGTATGTATGTATGTATGTATGCATGCATGCATATTATTATTATTATTATTATTATTATTATTAAATAATATGAACCTATTTTCATCAGAGAAATGTTGGAGGGTATGCATTTAAAGAACTATGATACCACTATCAAGTCATGGCTTCTCCCAAAGAATTCTGGGAGGGGAGCCATTGTTTGTTAAGGGTGCTGAGAGTTGTTAGGAGACCCTTGTTCCCCTCACAGAGCTACAATTCACAAGGTTCCCTGTGAGGAGGGAATTGATAAACCACTCTGGGAATTGTTGCTCCAGAAGAGGAATTAGGGGGGTGCAGCGTCTCATCACAACTCTCAGTACACAACGGTATGGTGGGGTTGTAGCACATGGGCAGGCCTTATCCCGCTCTGTTGCTGTGGGGTTCCCAATTGTGGGGAGGGCCTATGTGCAATCAGCAGACCTCCCCCTTCACAGAGCAGCCTCCAAAGCACAGGCAGGGAATAGGACTCATGTCACTGAAGGAAGTGGGGTGTGTGCTTAGTGAGGAGAAGAGATGGAATTTTTGCTCTTGTCCAAACTCTTTCGCCTCGAAGAGACGAATATGGGGAGAGGGGAAAGAAAGAGGACGAAGAACGGGCGGCGGCGGGGAGAGAGTGGCCTTTTGTGCAAGATGCCAGGAGGTTTTCTTGCACATTTATCACAAGAGGAAACAAAAGCTCGCCCCGCAAACATGCACACCCTGGTTGCCTAGGCGATGGCAACAAGGCCTGAGAGCTTGCAGGCCAGCATCCAAAGCGAACTAAATCAGAAGCGGGGGGGGGGGGAGGAACTGGGGGGGGAGTGTTCCCTTGCCTTCCCGCCTTCTCCCCACCCCCCTTCCAAGGTTTGTTTGGAGGGATTCAGAGGGTTTTCTTAAGAAACAATGCAGCAGAAGATGCGGGGAGGAGGAGGATGAAAAATTTAGAACAGGCCAAAGGACGAGGGGCCTCTTTGGAAAGAACCAGGGGTCGGGCATTGCATTTTCTCAATTTTATTCACAGTGTTATGCGGTGTCTCTGGGGGAGATTTATGGAAAAGAGGAAGGCATGGCAGTGGAAAAGCCAAAAATAAAAAACCAAAGACGCCCTCTCTTGTTCTCAGCACCCAGCTGGGATTGGGGAGGGCTCTGATTAGGAATCAGTCCCAAAGGATGTGCGGTGGAAAATTAAGCTACATTAACGTGATTCCTGTGAGGCCCCGGACTTTGGGGTGCAGCTCAGTGGCACTGTAACCGCTCTGCGTACAGAAGGTCACTGGGAAAATATCACTTGGTGAAGGCCTGGCATGCCACCGCCAGTCAGCATAAGCAATACTAAACCATTAATTTGATTCTGAATTGATTTTACAATGCTGTGTTACTTTTACTGTTGTTAGCCACTCTGAGCCTGGCTTCGGCTGGGGAGGGCGGGATATAAATAAATTTTTATTTTTATTTTTATTATTTATGGCTTTTTCAAGGCAGCTTCCTAGTTTCCTAGACATGAGAGGAGGTTTCCCACTGCATCTCTGAATGAGCTGTTGTTCTGGTCCAGCCCTCTCCTGACACTGGGGAGCAGGCAGCTTCAGCTGCACAGGGTGTGACTGCACGGTGCAGTCTGTCCTGAAGGAGGATTACCCAAGCTTGGAGGAAGCTGCCTCTCTCCACGGGTCATTCTCTGGCCTAATTTCCTTCCAGCCAGCCTCCAGGTGGGGTGAGGAATTAATGGGTCATACTACCAGACCTCAACAATGCGCTACTGGAAGCAACCTAATAATCCTCTGTAGCAATGTGGCAGGATTACTTGCCCTCAGGAGATGTGTGCCCGGAACAGTGACTCATCCAGAAGCACAGTTCTTCACCCTACAATGCTTAACCTTCACCAGATGCATCAGAGTAGATATTACCTGCCCTCAGAGAAGGCCACACTGTGGTTTTGCATGAGCTGCTGATCTGGGTGTAAAGCTCCTGCAAGGCCTGTGGACTTAATTACACATGCTCTGCAACTCCAGAAAGTTGCCAGTTCCAATTGCCAGTGTCTCCCGTCAAATGGAGGAGAACCAGTTTTATTTAGCCAAGGACAGGAGATTATTTTAAGTAAACCTTTCAAGCCATGAATTGGCATACCTCTGCCTTGAAGTCAGAAAACAAACATGCTTCAGCAACCGGAAGCAGCAGTGGGGAGTGGGAGGGGAGAAACCTTTTCTGCAGAGCATCATACAAAGAGAAAAAATGCCCATGACTCGTGCAGAAAATTGGGGCAGAAAACCCACTTTTAAGAATTACATTGTTTTTAAAAAAATATGAATTAGTGGCATAAAACAAGCGCAACGGAGAAACCTAGTCAAGTCTAAAATCACATTTGTAACCAATTGTTTTTCCAGCTAAACCTCCACGGAAAGTACATATGTTTTATGTGCATAGCTCTTAAGAACTGCTAAAATAAGTATGTTAAATAGTTTTGAGTGACATTTTTACTTTAAAAACCTAAACTATGAAAGGAAGCATATGCACTATTTAACAGTCACACTTTAAAATATATACAAGGAGTGCAATAAAAATAATTTTGAAGTCAGGATTTTAATATGTTTGTAACATTAAAAAACCTGCTGTGCAGTCCTGCACATGTCAACTCAGAAGTAAGTTCCATTACACTCAGTGGGAGTAACCTTAAGTGTTTATAGGATTGTAGATTCAGGTAGGTAGTCGTGCTGGTCTGACGCAGTTGAAATAAAATGAAATAAAAAATAAAATAATTGTCCGGTAGCACCTTAAAGGTAAAGGTAAAGGTACCCCTGCCCGTACGGGCCAGTCTTGACAGACTCTGGGGTTGTGCGCCCATCTCACTTAAGAGGCCAGGGGCCAGCGCTGTCCGGAGACACTTCCGGGTCACATGGCCAGTGTGACATCGCTGCTCTGGCGAGCCAGAGCTGCACACGAAACGCTGTTTACCTTCCCGCTGGTAAGCGGTCCCTATTTATCTACTTGCACCCGGAGGTGCTTTCGAACTGCTAGGTTGGCAGGCGCTGGGACCGAGCAGCGGGAGCGCACCCTGCAGGAGGGATTCGAACCGCCGACCTTTCGATCAGCAAGTCCTAGGCGCTGAGGCTTTAACCCACAGCGCCACCTGTGTCCCATGGTAGCACCTTAGAGACCAACTAAGTCTGTTCTGAGTATAGGTTTTCGTGTGTATCTGAAGAAGTGTACATGCACACGAAAGCTTATACCCAGAACAAACTTAGCTGGTCTCTAAGGTGCTACTGGACAATTATTATTTTTTTATTTATAGGATTGTAGCCTAAGTGAACTTTATGCTTTTCCTCTAACCCATGCAAACATTTGATCTCGGGTACTTTGGGTGAATGGAAAAACTTTGCAAATCTTTACATGAAACATGAAATTAGTATACATGCATGTTAGCAAACAAAAGCAAAATAAGTCAAATAAACAACCTCCATCAGGTATCCACTGATTTTGAACAGTGGAAATTTTTTGATTTTGAACAGTGGATTTTTTTTTGTTTCTTTTTTTAAACCATATCACAGATTGGAAGTTTAGGAAACATTGAGCTAGGGCTGGCAACAGAACAAGCATTTTCGTTGGTGTCCACACACCCACATCCACACACCCTGGCACACACAACCCACTGAGTGTTAAGTAAACAAGGGAGGGAGGGTCACTGTCACCATGTCTGGAGGGTACATATTTACTAATGATGGCTGTACATTACTCCAGTATCAGAGGTGGCCCCCTCTGAATACCAGTTGCTGGGAATCTCAAGTGGGGAGAGTCTTGATGTCCTCATGCCCTGCTTGAGCTGTCCTTCCCAGAGGACTAGACAGGCCTTTGGTCTGATGCAGGCACCAGGTTCATCTATTCTCAGGCCCTCACAGCCCATCACCCTCTCAACTCATGGAGAGTGACTGTCTGAAGCTAGGAGTCTCCTGCAGCTCCAGGAATCTCCCCGCAAGGAAAAACCAGTGGAGGCTTTGAAGCACATTCGGCAGGATATGAAAATACAGGCGTACATTGGTTATTGAATTTAATCCGTTCCGGGAGTCCATTCAACTCCCAAAACAATTCGAAAACCAAGGCGCGGCTTCCGATTGGCTGCAGGAGCTTCCTGCACTCAACCAGAAGTTGCGGAAGCCGCGCTGGACATTTGGCTTCCAAAAAACGTCCGCAAACCGTTTGCGATGTTCGGGAGACGATTTGTTCAACAACTAAGCCGTTCAAGTACCAAGGTACCACCTGTAATCCCCTTCAGACTTTCCTGTTCAACATGCAAAGGTGTGAAGCTTAGGGAGCCCAGCACCACCCCTCTTGTCCATAGCACCGAAAGATTGCTTGAAGAGGGCTACAGCCAAGAAGCAGATAAAGGATGAACACAACTTGCAATCTTATGCCCATGATCTCATCGCCTCATTCTGGGCAGAGACGTGTAATCAAGATTTATTTGGTCCTAGAGACATCCTCTCACTGACTGCCACGAGGTTCTTCCTGACTAGGAGGACAAACCACAGCAAGCTGAACACCAAACTCTCTTCCTGGTTCATGAACTCACTATTGACTTTTTTAAAAAAAAAAAAACGTTTCCAAAAACAGCAGCTAAGACAAAATGCACATCACACACACACTTCTCTGCCCTTACTATTCCTTTGAATCTTTTTAGGTTTTGGTTTTAATCAAAACTACTATGAACAATTGGGACGCAAGTGGCGCTATGGGTTTAACCACAGAGCCTAGGGCTTGCTGATCAGAAGGTCAGCGGTTCGAATCCCCATGATGGGGTGAGCTCCCGTTGCTCGGTACCTGCTCCTGCCAATGTCAAAGTGCAAATAGATAAATAGGTACCGCTCTGATGGGAAGGTAAACGGCATTTCCGTGCGCTGCTCTGGTTCGCCAGAAGCGGCTTAGTCATGCTGCCACATAACCTGGAAGCTATACGCCGGCTCCCATGGCCAATAAAGCGAGATGAGCACCGCAACCCCAGAGTCGGTCACGACTGGACCTGATGGTCAGGGGTCCCTTTACCTTTACCTACTATGAACAATAAATAATAATTACTAATAAAAAAATCTTCCTACCATAAGGATTTCTAGACCCTCCCAAGAAGGGCAAATAATCTTTTAAGCCCAAGGGCCACAGAATTGTAGAAATGGAAGAGACCACGAGAGTCATCCCTGCAATGCATGAATCTTTTGCCCAATGTGGGCTTGAACCCACGACCGTGAGATTAAGCCACATGCTCTACCGCCTGAGCTATCCATAGTCCCTTCTACACAGCCTTCCAAGAGCAAAATGCCGGTGGAGGGCAGGCCAGAGGTATACGTGGCGCAGAGCAACTAATGCAGATTTCATCTTTGTATAATAGGCCAGTTTCTAAACACACTCAAATCCCTCTTCATCCTCCATGCAGGCAGGCATGAGCATTATGTATCGGCATTTTAGAGCACATTCAAACCAATCAGAAACGCCTAGGATGAGACGTGTGTCCTGGGGGAGAGATCAGAGGGCCAGAAAGAGATGCCTGGAGGGCTACATTTAGCTCTCAGGCCTGTGAGTCTTCAACCCCCCACCTCCAAGATTTCAGCAGGTAGACACTTCTCTCAGACAGAAATGCACTTAAAATAAAGAAAAGCAAATTCAGGACAGGGCAGAGACCGTGAGGTCTGCACTCCAAATGTGCAACTCCCGTCTTGCATTAAGCAATTAAGCAATACTCACCAACTTGGTGGCACACCAAGGCGCAGTCACGGTTGACGGTCCAGTGCCTTCCCCCACCATCCACTTAGTCCTGCAAGTGGCTGGGCATCATGGAGCCTTCAAAACACTCAGCAGCTGGGGTCAGACCCCCCGCCCCGTCCCACTCCGTGGGGAGAGCCCCAGCTTTCAACATCTACAACGGCCGCGATGCAGGGATTCCGGAAGCGAGCTGTGGAGAGACCAAACCCGAAATGGGAGATCAGCAAGCAAGAAAACAACCTCCACTGGGCCTGGGATAAGGAGGGTCACTCAGTGATCATCTTATTGCTGTTCAAGCCACTGGCCGTAAACAACCATCGTAAGTACACTAGACATGAGGAATGGAACACAAGATGGGAGACAAACAAGCCCCCTTTCGTGTATTGTGCTGCACTCTCAATCTGCACCATGTTTACCCCAGGACTTCAGGGTACCTCAAGGACCGCCTCTCCCCATAACAACCAACCCTGAACTCTGCATTCATCATCTGACACCCTTCTTTGTGTGCCTCCTCCATGAGAGGTCTGGAGGGTGGCAACAAAAGAACGGGCCTTTTCTGCAGTGGCTCCCCTTTTGTGGAACGCTCTGCATTCTGTTTTTGTCACCAGGTTAAGCAGCATCATTTGTGTCTAATACTTTACAAGGGTGGCTCAGTCTCACTCCTGGCCTGGAGGGGCAGAGTATAACCCAGCGTTTCTCAAACTTCTGGTCTGCAGCTGTTGTTGGACTACAACTCCCATCATCCCTGACCACTGGGTTCTGCTGGCTAGGGATGATGGGAGTTGTAGTCCAACAACAGCTGTGGACCAGAGTTTGAGAAACACTGGTATGAACCCATCCATGCCACAGCACACAAACTAAGGCTGCAAACCCTAGGTACACTCCAGAGGAACTTGCCTATTCGGGGACATGCAACAAGGGCTTCACTGCAAGGCAGGCGTAGTCAGATATAGCACATAAAGGTTTCCCTCCAGGCAACCAGCCAAAGAAATAGTTGTGAAGTTGGAGGAGTCATTTCTTCTCCTCCTCCCTTCGTTCTCTACCCCTCCAGGCCATCAATGCACAACAACAAAGAACCAGCCTTGGAAGTGGCTGGCTCCAGACACTTTATAGCCTAGCAATGTCTCTGGACTTATCTGCAAGACAAGGCGTGTCCAGACTCTTCCAAAAAGCAGTGAATCAAGTGTTTTGGCCCTTTGGCCCTTCCAAGTCACTGGTATATGAAAGACAGGAGGTGTCCACAGGCCCCGCCCACCCACCGCCTCAGCTGAAAAGGAGGGGCCTGGAGCCCTGTGGACGATATGTCTCATTGTGATTCTGTGGGCTAATGAGATGTTTTTGTTTCTCGTTTATAAAATTTATGAAACACATGAATGGAAAAGAAACCTCAGAGTGGTTTACAAAAATAACAAAACAATGAAATTATCAGTAAACAACAGCTGAAAACAACTACAGTGGTACCTTGGTTTAAGAACAGCTTAGTTTAACAACGCTGCAAACCCGGAAGTAGGTGTTTCGGTTTGTGAACTTTGCCTTGGAAGCAGAATATGTTCTGCTTCCTCTTGAGTGTGTTCCATTTGTAATTTGAGTCCCCCGCTGCTATGGGAAAGCACACCTTGGTTTAAGAATGCTTTGGTTTAAGAACAGACTTCTGGAACGGATTATAAACAGTTTGTAAACCAAGGTACCACTGTACTTAAAACATTCAGAGAGTAATTAAAATTGGTAAGCTTAAAACAGATTAAAACACCCGCCAGAGTTCTACATATCTGGGTAGGTTTGCCTCAACAATTTTTTTTTTAAACAGGGATCGCAAAGAGTAACCGTGAAGCTGCCTGCCTGACATCAATAGGCAGGGAGTTCCAAAGTTCAATTTCTTACAAACACAGAATGGATATTGTGTATCACTTGTAACATGGCATTCTGCAAATCAAAACAGTCAAACAGGCATATATGGGGTAAGGTAATCTTACAGGTAAACTTGCAAGTTATTGTGGGTTAAGCACAGTGTTTCTCAAACTTGGGTCTCCAGCTGTTTTTGGACTACAACTCCCATCATCCCTAGCTATCACAACCAGTGGTCAGGAATGATGGGAGTTGTAGTCCATCAACAGCTGGGGACCCAAGTTTAAGAAACACTGTGAAGGTGTGGTCCAAACACCTGGAGGGCCCCAAGTTGGCGAAGGCTCACTTAAGAGGTCATCCCCATTTGACTCAGCTTCCTTCTGCTGCCAAATAGGAATGAGTCCATCCAAATTGGTTTCTAAAGTGATGGTTTGGGCCAGAGAGGGGCTGGTTTCTTATTGGGGTGGTTGGGCAGGTGCCTTGAATGAAGTAGCTAGTGGACAGGATGTTTTAGCTGAGATTCCTGCATTGCACGGGGTTGGACTAGATGTCCCTCGGGATCCCTTCCAATTCTATGATTCTATCACAGCAGTCTGGCAACCAGCACATTCCACTGTACCTTGTTACTCAGTTTCACAACTCAACTATTAACAAATTCACATTTGATTCTTCTTGCAGAGCTAGTAAACTTGAAAGGCGAGATAGCCCAAGGGTCTATAGAGCTGGGACGATGGACAATTGACCTGCTAATTACAGTCAATTGACTGCCTTGCATTCGATGATAGCTGAATATTGCAGTGCTACCACACCAAGCCTTGGAGTTGTACTGACCAGCTAATTGCTATGATAGTCAAGTGGAACATCCACATTCAGAAGGCCAGACACCTCTATGAACCGGATACTCGGGATTGCTAACGCACAGGGATTGCTAAGACTGTCACTTGGCAGGCTGCAACACACGTCTGGCAGGCAGCAAATGTCCTGCTGGGGTTGCACAGCTATGCCGTTACAATAAGCTGGCGGCCACTTGGCTTAAGAGATCCAACCACTATGTCCCAAGATCACTAAAATGGAACCTCCATGTACAGTGGTACTGTACCTCTGAAGGTCTAATGCCGAGGACAAACACTCAGGTAAGGGCCACCATCTTCCATGTCCTGCTTGGGAGCTTCTTCCCAGAGGGGCCAGACTAGCCATGACCAAAAACAGAACCATTTACCTGATCCAACATGGTAATCACATTAAGGAACACAGGGATGCCAGAAATACCAAGTCTGACCGTTGACTAACTGACCAGCAGTGGTTCTCCAGCGTTTCAGAGAGGGGGCATTCCCAGCTTTATCGAGAGATGCCACTGAGCCGCAGCCCCTTCCCTGCCAGTGCTCCAATTGGCACCCCAAGTGCCATCCAAAAACAAAAAGTAGCTGGAGAGGTACTCTCTGGTCCTGTAGGAGTCTGGCCATTTAAGAAGACTGTTGCTCAGTAGCACAGCACATACATGATTTGCATGCAAAAGGTCCCAGGTTCAAGCCCCAGCATCTCTAATTAAATCTAATTAAAGGCTCAGGTTGCCAGTTGACAGAGGAGACTTCCTTCTGCCCAAGACCCTCCCAATTGAAACGGATAGTCTTCCGCTGAATGGATGAGATGCCGAACCGAATACAAAGCATCTTCAGGTGTTCTGGGTAGCGGCACCACAACTGCATTTCAAAAACTAAGAATCATCCATTTTTTGTTTTTGTTTTTAAGAGTCACTGAGCTTGTCTCCTTGCTTCAATTTAAAGCAGTAATTTGCCACTGTTTTGGGGCTCTTCTCTGGTGCTCCAGAACCAGGAAGCTCAGACGAAGCATCTGGTCCCTCGCCCTTGGTTGCCGTCTGTTTGTGTCTGCAGAACACGGCTGGCTGTAAATAATTGATTGCAAGCAATAGTTTGGAATTTAATTACATGGTTTTATAATGGTAGACTAACTAACTTGGGGGTTTTCTTGGTTGCAATTAGCAGCCGCCTCGTCACCGTTCTACTAATTCGTCGATTTAAAGAGCTGACAGTTATTGGTGCAACAGTTACCCAAAGAGGCGTAATTATCGTAGATCTGGGGGCGGGGGTGAGAGAAGCGGGTGGGCTCTTCCCCAGCTTACGAAGTGAAGCGGATCAGAACAGCTTCCCTTTCCGCCCACTTCCAAATCTTCCAGGAAGGCGAGAATCAGTGCAGATCCAGCTAAGGCAAAGAGGAGCTTCCCGGGTGAGAATTCCTGGGAGTGGGCGGGTTAGGAAACCCACATTAATACGACAGATGACCCAAACCCTTCCTGCATATGCACACATAGGGCAACTCTTGGGAACAATTTCAGATATTCTGCGCTCCAGGGGCTCTCGCCTGAATGTGACCACATCAGCAGGACATATTGACACAGGAGCCCCTGCAGGGGTCTTTCCTCTGCATTCGGAACCCCACAGGGCCGAGGCTGAGCCAGCATGTGGGCAATTGATTAAATGTTTGGGGTTTAATGCAGGAAACCCACTTGAAAACCCCCATTTTGTAGAAGAAGGGAGAGAGAGGGTGGGCCCCAGCAGGATAGGATTACTACTACTGAGCAACTTCTCACATTGAGCAAGACCAATTCAGCCTTGTGAAGGCCATAAAGAGAGAGCAGGTCCACCAACAAAAGGATTTGGCTCTGTGGCAGTGTCTGCTCTGACTGCAGAAGGCCTCAAGTTCAATCCCAAGCATCTCCAGTGATGGGAAAGATTTCTTCCTGCTCAAGACCTGGCTAGCTAGGAATAGATAATGGTGAATACCGGTGGGCCGTTGATCAGTGTTAGAAACTCAGATATCAAAGCTAGGCACCAAATGGCTCCTTAAACCAGGGTTACACATTCGCCAAAATGGAATACCTAGTTGCCATTTTGGGGTCAGACTTTTTGGTTCCTGAAATTCATTCTGATTGTGCAGATAAAATATAATGGAAATAATTCTACAGGATGTGTTGCTAGTATGTGGAAACAGGCAAGATCCAAGGCATACGCCTCCAGATGGTGGAGACATCTGGCGCTATCCTGGCATCTGGGCATCTTCACTTGGTCGCAAGTGGCAAGCAGCCAGGTGCGGAATGCACCTGGTGGATTTTGAACGCTGCTGGGAGTGGATAGTGGCAAGGCAGGTGGGCTGTTCATCCAAGGATCAGGGAGTTTCCTAGGTTCAGCAGGGGAAAGAGGTTTCTCTGAAGGTGCAAAAGAAGGAACCATGGTACAGTCGTACCTTGGAAGTCGAACACCTTGCGAGTTGAACGTCTTGGCTCCCGAACGCCGCAAACCCAGAAGTGAGTGTTGCGGTGCCTGCAGCCAATTGGAAGCCACGCCTTAGTTTCTGAACATTTTGGAAGTTGAAAGGACTTTGGGAATGGATTCCGTTTAACTTTTGAGGTACGACTGTATGCACTGCACAGTTGGGGCATAAATTTTCATGGAATTCAACATTGCGCAATATAGCAACAAGTCTGATAGTTTCTTTCTTTTAAAGGAGTGGACAAACTCATGGAAAGAGGATGAACCCACCCAGGAAAATTAGGAGCGCTAACTAAATAGAATGCTTGGAGGGAGCTCTGAGCACAAGGTACAGAGGGCAAACAAGGAGGGAAGATGGCGGCCCTCACAGCCTTCCTTGGTTGACAGCATCTGCTAGGCCACTGCTATGCTAGACAGACGTGACTGAGAAGGCCTCTCCTTGCATCCTTGTGAAACAAAGGCATTCCTTTGCCTGCACCGTGAAGACAAACCAGAGCAAGACAACACATCCCACAGCTCAACTAGGGCAGCATTTGACAACCGGGCTCCCACCAGGCATCTTAGACTACGACTCCCATCAGCCCCAGCCAGGCGCTATGATGGTCCTACAAGACTTTCTGGGCTAACTAGCCACAATGGCTATGTTCTGCCCTCCACGGTCGGAAGAAGAAATGCTTCTGAATGCCAGTTGCTGGAAACAGCAGGAGGGGAAGAGTTGCTTCTGTGCTGGGGTCCTGCCTGTTAGTTTCCCACAAACATGGAGTTGGCCTCTGTGAGAACTGGATGCTATATTATTATTATTAAATTCACCCAAGGACCACAGGGCGGTTTACAATACAAAAATACATAACTTAAGAACTAGACTGGATGGGCCCATTGGACTGATCCAGCTGTCTCTTTGTGTTTTTATTTGTTAAGCAAAGGAGTTTTCTGTTGTTGTTTTTTTAAAAAAAGTCTATTGTAGCATTAAGAAGAGAGGCAGTCCACTGTGCACCTGCTGGTGGTAGAAACAGGTGGGAGCCGTTTACAAAATCTGCAGTAACGCAGGAGCTCAGCACCTGCCTCCGCAGCTGAGGTGCTCATGGCTACACCCCAAACATGCGCGCACACACACTATCCATCCTCTGCTTGCCGCCATCTGTAGCCATCAGGCAGGAGTGCTAAACGGCGCTCCCAAGCAGGATTTTCTCTGGCTTAAAGGAAATGAGCATGCCTAGCTGGGTTTGCACAATAGGGTCATCTTCGCCTCCCGTCCATCATTTTGCAACCAGCCCCACCCCCCGTGGAGAACGTGCTACACCAGGCCGGCCCCCCTTGCCACCAACCACAGGGGCAAAGATGTTGTTAGAACAGTAGCAGGCGGGGGGGGGGGAGAGATGGGGAAGAGAAGGGGAAAGTCTGAGGACTCCCAGGCCTCTGCAGATAAGGCAAAAGCAAACTGCTCCCCTATGTCTCTCTCTCTCTCCAGCACATTCACAAACCACAACAAAGGACAGGCCACCTCTTGTCTCTTCCTTAGGATGACACCACATGCTTTTAGGTGTATAAATATCTCTCCATATAAATGTCTCACCTTTTTCTTGCCCCTACAAGTGTGCAGCAAAGCACAACTCTGTTCAAGTATTACTCACAACGTGGGAGCCTTTAGAGAGAAAAGTGTCAATTTTCCATTAGAAACTAAATTAATTAGACCAGAAACTGCTTGCCGGGAGGGTCTGGACTGTTTTCACAGACTAATAACCCACCCTGTAGGAATCCCTCAGTTATATTTTATCTGCACAAACGGAATGAAGTTCAGGAACCAAATTGCTTTTTCTGTGCAACCTGAGCAGGCCCAGGCGCCGTTAAGAAAAAGAGGTTGGAATTGGCCAATATATTTGTGGATTGTCCCTGGTTCAAGTGACATGTCTTCTTAAAGCTCTCTCAAAGCTCTTAACCTAGCTCAAGGTAGTCATGTGTGTACAGATGTGTAACTGAGAACCAATCACATTCAGTCCATCGTTTGAAAAATAAGACTTTAGAGGCATCTTGCCCCCTGAACTGGCAACTAGACATTCCACTTTAGCGACCGTAACCTTGGTGTAAGGAGGAATTTGTTGCTTAGCATATATCCCAGTTTCTAACACTGGCCGCATGCCACTGGTGGACAGGCTAAAAGACAAAATTGGGAACAGCCAGAGCAAGAGGCAAGAGCCTCCCATTTGTACAGAAAGTTACGTACCAGCCACGCAAAAGGCAGTTTCCCCATACATTCCCCAACCCACTCATCTCTCTGTCCTCCGTCCAGTCACATCACAGCTGAAAGATGCATTAAAACCAAAGCAAGAACTGCAGAGACAAGAGTGCATAGCAGGGCTGGTGAGAGGGACAAAGGGGAGGTAAAGGCCACAATTTTATAATTACAGCCAGTTCTAGAAGGGTAGCCTTGCTGCAGCAGGGGGAGAAAAATAGTACAGTGGTACCTCGCAAGACGAATGCCTCGCAAGACAAAAAACTCGCTAGACGAAAGGTTTTTCCGTTTTCGATTTGCCTCGCAAGACGAATTTCCCCTATGGGCTTGCTTCGCAAGATGAAAACGTCTCGCGACGTCTAAAAACAAAGACATGTTTTGTTTATAAAGTTAATTTATTTTCCCTTCAGTTTTTGAACTGCTCTTTACAGTATGTGTGACTTTAAAGAGCAGTTAATAAACTGTTGTTGTACCAAATTTGGCTTTGTTTAGACCTTTTTTGACCATAGGAACGCATTAATTGATTTTCAATGCATTCCTATGGGATTTCGTGCTTCGCAAGACGAAAAATTCGCTAGACGACAAAAATTGCGGAACGAATTAATTTCGTCTTGCGGGGCACCACTGTATTGTGGAACCTAAACGCCCAAGAGATTCAACAGTGCCTCAGCTTTTATGGGGGCATATGTGACTAAGTTGGTTCCAGTGTTTTTCTGCCACAATAAAAACTGTCTGTCTTTTAAAACGGCGCCGCAAGACTCTTGTGTTGCGATTAAAACAGAGAATCGTACAGATTAGCAAGCTGGTGTTCGTGGGACCGAAAATTTCCTACTACTTTTGTTTCTCTGCAACAACGCATTGCAAAATTATCAGGCAGGCATGGAAGCTGCAAAGTTTTTAGCTTTGCTTACTAAACGTGAAATAAAATAAACAGGCTAAGCAAGATTGCTCTTGTGGGGGGTGGGGCATTGGACATTACAGTTAAAAGTTTTCCAGAAAACACAAATCACAGCAGCCAGCGATAAAAGCTAGTACCTTACATTCAGAAATGTCAAGTCCTGGAATTCCTCCTCCCCTAACGCAGGCAGAATTCCATACTCCCCAACGACCATTATCTCCATTTCCAAGAGGAAAACACAAGAGCAGTTTTTGCCAGTGCAGCAGCAGCAGCGAGGGGGATCAGTTGCCCCCCTCCCCTGCCTCACGGTCATTTGCAGGCTGATCACCACAACAGGACACACCATCTGCAGCTCTGAGGTCTCCCACACAGAGCCACCCCCCCAACCGCCCTCATTCCAACAGGCCGTCCTAGCAAATGAAAACACTTGACTGAGGGGCTGCCGGCAACCACCTCATTATCTCCAGATCAAAAACCCCACACAAAACCCTTAAAATGGAAGGCCTGAAATGTGGCATGGCAGGCTCCCTGCTAGACAACAGAGACTGCATTCACACCGATATCATCACCCTAAAATGCCTGCCACAGAAACCAGTGCAGGAAAACAGCACATCTGCAAACCAAAGGGCCATTTCTCCCACAATAGGTAGTCGCCTCACTTCATGACTGAAGGGGACCAGCTCACATGATGGAACGTTCTTTCCTGCAATAAAATGAAAATTCCAACACTCTGGGGTTTTTTTTTGTTTTTGTTCTTTTTTAAAAACAAAACATTGACCACAGGAAACTAGCAGATCAAGAAGAAAGGTTATTGCTTAGCTTTCTCCCTGACAACCTTCATGCGGGATTTAAAAAACAAACTTGGGGAGCGAGGCATTCCATCAGGTGAGGCCTTAGCTTAGTGGTACATGCAAGACAAAAGTCAGCCACCTCAATGAAAACCAGGCCAAAGAGGCTGCTATTTCCTCATAAATTACAGTGTCACACATAAATGCACTGTGGCGCTCAGATCCTACATTTGGGCTTCCCACAAAGGAGTGTTAGAAACTCAGCTTTATAAGCAAGGTGCCAAATGACTCCTTAAAACCAGGGTTACAATTGCCAAAACAGAATGTCTAGTTGCCATTTTGGGGCCAGATGGCTCGAAAGGTCATATTTTTCGATACGGCTTTTTGGTTCCTGAAATTCATTCTGATTGTGAAGATAAAATACCACAGACAGAATTCTACAGGATGTGTTGTTGCTGTGTGAAAACAGGCAAGATCTAAGACACGCACCTCCAAAAGGTGGAGATGTTAGGAGCCATCCTGACACCTGGGCATCTTCACTTGGTCGCAAGTGGCCGATAGCCAGGTGCAAAATGCACCTGCCAAATTTTGAACACTGCCCCAAAAACATCTGGCAGGCCACTGTGAGAACAGGATGCTGGACTCGGTGGGCCGTTGGCTTGAGCCAACACCCAGACTTCTTTTAGACACTCTTATGGCAACACTTACCAATAAAGCAGCACAGAGTATTCTAGAGAGCAAATATAAACAGCCTGTAGCCTCCTAAGTTGCCGGAGTAAGAGTGGCTGGCCCAGAAGGCATATGATGAGCCTGCTGGATCATGCCAATGGCCCTTCTAGTCAAAAATCCTCTTCTCAGAATGGACAACCAGATGCCACAATGGGAAGCCCACACACAGGTCCCAAGAACACTCTTTCCTACTGCAATTCCCACCAACTGGTATTCAGAAGTATAGTGATCACGGCTAGTAGCCATCGATAGCCTTCTCCTTCATGAATCTGTCCAATACTCTTAAAGCTATCCAAGTTGGTGGCCATCATTGCTTCCCAGGGGAGGGAGTTCCATAGTTTTAACTATGTGTTGCATGAAAAAGTAATTCTTCTGTCCTGACGTTCACCTCCAACATTTAGCTTCATTCAACGTCCACGAATACTAGTGTTACAAGAGGGGGTGAAAAACTTCTCAATACAGTGGTACCTCGGGTTACATACGCTTCAGGTTACATACGCTTCAGGTTACAGACTCCGCTAACCCAGAAATAGTGCTTCAGGTTAAGAACTTTGCTTCAGGATGAGAACAGAAATTGTGCTCCTGCGGTGCAGCAGCAGCAGGAAGGCCCCATTAGCTAAAGTGGTGCTTCAGGTTAAGAACAGTTTCAGGTTAAGTACGGACCTCCAGAATGAATTAAGTACTTAACCCAAGGTACCACTGTATTCATTTTCTCCGTGCCATGCAAATTATATAAATTTCTATCATGTCGCCTTTTACCTGCCTTTCCCCCTAAACTATAACATCCCAAACGTTGCAAGCTTTCTTCACAGGGGAGTAGCGCTCCATCCTCTTAGGAATTTTGTTCACACTTTTCTGCACTGTTTCCAACTCAACCATCTCCTTACTGAGGGGAGAGGTTGCTACCGCTTCCCATGGCAGTAAGATTGGGGTTGGCAGGGGCACCAGCAGGGGTACCACCCCGACCCTTGACCTCACCTCTCCCCCCCCGCCTCTTCCCAGTACACAGCAGCAGCGACACTCTTTCTCCAAGGCTGCTCCCTCCAATTCTTGCTGAAACTATTAACTCCCATGGTGCCTTTGGCTGCGCTGGCAGGGGCTGGTGGTACTTGGAGTGCAGTCATGCTGCCTACTCCTATAGCAGGGTGCCTACCATGGGCAACATCTCTCATGAGCCTCAGCGACAAAGCACTGAAATGCCAGCTGCCTTGGGATTGGGCCTTTATCATGACGGGGCTTCAGTTTCGCCTCTGCAGCCCAGCTTTCCAAGAGACCACAGTCATTATTTCAGGCATGTCCAACAGGTAGATCATGATCTACCGGTAGATCACTGGCTCCTCCCAAAGAAGCTCAACAAGATTGGCTCCCCTAAAAAAGCTCAACATGTTTGCCCTGCACCCCTAAAAAACAGCTCAACAACTTTGACCTGAACCCTCCAAAAGGCTGGTAGATCACTGCCAGTCTTTAACTCTGAGTAGTTCACAGTCTCTTAGGAGTTGGCCACCCCAATCTAGATAGAAAAGAACCATAGATTGGTAGCAGTACACCTGCCTTGCATGCAGAAGGTCCAAGGCTCAATCCCCAACAGGGTGGATTCATGTAGCATTCAGAATTCCAAGATTCTCAGCAGCAGCATGTAGAATAATCAATCAATGTTCCATCCCCTATAAGCAAGCAGAACCCCTGCCCCCCCCCTTTGCGCTTCTAGGGCTGGGAAACAGGGATTCCAGGCAAAGTGGAGACCCCACATCTCTCCCTGATTAAAGACACCACTCCTAAATTTAAAAATCCAGATGGGTTTCAAGCAAGTCTTCTGCCTGAAGCTAAGTCACGGCTTAATTAAAAAACTCAAGAGAGCAGGATCCTGCACACTGGCACACATCCTCAATGCAGGCACAGGTGCCAAGTCAGGCGAGAGCAGGATCAGCCCCAGAGCCAAATAAAAGAGTCCCAGCGCAATCAGCCAGGGCTCCTTGATTAAGCAGTTCTCCCTGTGCACCTTCTCAGCAATTACTATGTTCACGCCTGAAGGGGGAACCAAATAAAAAGCTCCAATGTGCACTCGGGAGAGCATTTTCCCATCACAGAGAAAGCCAAGGCTGATCTTTGAATACAGAGAAGAACAAAAAACCCAGAAGGGCAACAAGATGCAACCCAGGTGCGAGGATCCATTAGCAATTCAATATTTATCCGGGAGGAAAACGGAAGAAGATACGTAAACACAAGTGATTTATGGTTCCATTCGCATGTAACACCAAGCCAAACCATGGCTTTGGGCAAACCCACAAGCTCCCGGAAAGGAGATTGCAAACTTTGCTTCTCCTCAGTTCCTGCTGCGTTGCTGCAAGCTAAGCCATGGTTTGGACTTAGTGTGTTATCCATAGCTGGGCTCATGGATTGTCTTCTCCAGACGAACTATCAGCCAAGAAGAAACCTTGCAGCAGAATATGAAAAGGAGATGGCAATCTTCTCCCTGGGAAGTTGCAGCGCCAAGGTCCTGCTTATGGGCTTCCCATCTGCTTGACCCCTGGGAGAACAGAATGCTAGCCTAGATAGGCCTTTGGTGTGATCCAATACCTAGGCTAGTATATTCTTAAAAAACATTCTACAGCAATAAGAAAAAGGTATGGGGTGGAAAAATAAGAGTTGTCCAGTTGTAAGAGCGCCATGCAGGTAGTGCACACAAACAGACCATTTTCCTATTACACACAGATGAAGCAAAAAGTGACCACAGCAGGAGAGCGCCATTTTTATTTTGGCTCCACATTCGATAAAGACACACACCTTGTTCTGGCTTGTGCGACAGAGCATCCAAGAGAGTCTAGGTTTCCCCTTGGATGTGTAAAAGGGTTTCTACCTTATCCAGGGCGGGGAGGTTCTGGAATCCTTGGTAGGTTCACATTCACACTATATATTTAAAGCACAATGATACCAAAGAAGAGCAGTTATATGTTTGCCATGTATGTGATATGGGGTCATAACTACATAACCTCCTCAGTCGCGGAGTAACTGCTGGAATGGGACAGTGTGTGGCTGGAGAAACTGGCCTGCTAACAGGAGGAGAATCTGTGCACACAGCTTTGTTTAGACATCAGACCATACAAGACAGCCCTTAGACTCCCAATCTCTTACTCAACAAGGTGGAAATGGAGCAATGAAAGATGAAGGGACATTGTTTATGTATGGTCCATAGTGTGCATCGATGGTTCCAATAATGGGAGGGGGAGGATATGAATCTGTATATATCTGAAGAAGCTTAATGAAGTTGTAGCCCGTGAGAAATATGTGATACCATCACTAGAGGACTTTCTCCCAAAAGTGACAGGAAGCAAAGTATTTACTAAATTGGATGCCTCAAGCAGTTTCTGGCAAGCACCAAATACCAGAGTTATACACCGACGCCATCTATCACACTCTTCAACGCTTGCCATTTGGAATTGCAACAGCTTCTGAGATTTTTCAAAGGAAGATGACAGAACTTGTCCAAGGCATAAAAGGAGGTCTTCATGGATGACATCAATCAGGTACATTATTGGAAGACAGATTGGGGACACAGGGGACAGTCTTGACTTAGATCCATGAATCTGGACTCAAGGTAGACAAGGAGAAATGCGTTTTTCACAGAGGCAAAGTTCTTGCAACAATTAAGACATGCCAGGTGAAGAAAAATGCTTTCACAGGCTCAAAAGCAGAACCACCACGCTTTTTGGGAAATGTGAATTCTCTTGCTTGATATGTGCAAAACGACCCCGCAGAAGCACATCCTCTAAACCTATTAATGAAATCCATCACGTCTTCGTTTGGGAGATCAGATTAGCAGGCTGCCTTTACATGTCCCACGTTTGCAGTTCTGTGATGCCAAATTACACAGCACTTGTGCAAACAACTGCAAGCTAGGTAGAATACACGATTCAGAATGGATGCTAGCAACATTCTACTCCAGAACTCTTTTCAAAGCAGAGAAATATTACAAAAAAACACAAAAAAAACCTGAAGTGCCTAGCTAGTATTTTAACACTGAAACCCTTTTGCAGATGCTCGTTCCAGGCTCCTCACAGACCATAAACCCTTGGTGACCTTGATTAAAAGGAAAATAATTAGACCATGACGACACCAATGTCTTCTCGCAAGAATGGTAAGATTCAACCCAGTAGCTGAATACATCACAGAAAGAAAATTTGGCCATACCATAGCCAACACCTGCCAACCCCCCCCCCAAAAAAAAACACAAGCATAGAGTTACAAGTTAGAGAAGATTGCTAAGGTACTACATTCTTCCAGAACCTAGCAGCATCTAAATGCAGGTTTCAGTGAATCCAAACAGCTACTTATGGAAATCCACAACCTTTTAATATATTTCAGATCAGGACGGCCTAAATATCCTGGTAATGCTTCAGAGATGACTGTTAAGTACTTTGTTGAGAATGGGCCACCAAGTGAATTGGAAAGTCTAATAAGGGAATAAAGTCTAATAATGTTGTCTAAGAGGAAAGAAAAGGGCTGGAGCTAGGCAGGACATGAGAAATAATAAAATCTTATCCTGTGGCTATTGCAGAATAAACAGATTGACATCATGAAAGGAACCTTTTGTCTCTACACCCTGATTTTAGATAGACCTTGGAAAAGGTCCACAGCTGATCTAGGTGAACTGGGAGGTTGACACTATTTGGTTTGTGGGGGGCACTATCCCAGGTACAGCGAGATACTCTCCTTGTCTGCCGTTGCTCTGACATTGTTGCACAACTGAACAACACCCCAGTTCGCTTTTGGCCTACCAGGTGAACTCATGACCGACAGTGGAAAGCATTTTACAGCAGCAGAATTCCAGGCATGATGGATATATTACCATATATTTTGCCATATTACCATCAGCCCTCGCTACCTTCAAGGAAATGGAGAAGCAGAGAAAATTGACACACAGGACAGGAAACCTTAACATGACCCAAACATTGCACTTTTTAACTACAGAACTTGGGTTTTGGACATGCCACTGGATTTGGATCAGTTATATTGCAAATGGGAAGACAAATCGGAACACTCATTCATTCCAACCTTGGGGAAAGTTGCTTCTTCAGTTTTCCAAGCTAACAGAAGTTACAACTGTATTTCTAGGGCCGGTTCAATTTGGTACAAGAACTATATTTAGAGTTTATACCAAACTCAGTGAACAGGCCAAGGCTAGGCTCCAGCTTCTACGCAAGTAGCATGGAGCACCCACAACATGTTCAAATTGAATGTGGAATACAAAAACTTGGGTGTTTATCCCTGAGAATGCAATTGGCCAAATGCAAGCTCACCTTTTCTGAGACACTACCAAAGCCATCTTGCAAGGCTCCCAGCAATGATACTTTGCAGACAATCACTCTCTTGGGTCAAGTTATTTGGAAATGTTTCAAGATTTAGTGATGAATGACTAACATCAATCAATGACCTGATGTTTCAACAGTGCTGACTTATTTCATTATTGTTCCTTTAAAACAAAGAGATCAAGATATGTGGATAGTGCCATTATTTAGTCTGGTCACTAGGCGGCCCTGGACTTAGTAGTATCTGGCTGCAGTCAGGAGTTTCTCTGTCTTGGTTTAAAGGGAGACAAAGTTTTCACCAAGGATCCTGCCTGGAGTGGCCTCCAAGGCTCCCATGTTTATATATGCAAAAAGAGGAAGTACTGCCTATCTTTGGAACTCATTGCCACAGGATGTTGCCACAAATGGCTATTTAAAGGAGTCTTGATAAATATACTGTGGGGTGGGGGTGGCAGTAAGAAAACTGCCTCAACTAGTGATGTCCAGCTACAATAGCAAAACAACTGGCGATGGAGAAAACTGCAAACAAGCTGCCGTGCTAAACAGGCCCACCCCCAAGTAGCTTTGGAAAAGGTGCTGGAACAGCCCATAATTCCCCTACCTTCCCTTCTGGGTATTTACGCCTGTTTGGAGGAACGGAAGATGCCCCTGGCGAGGGCGTAGCATCTTTCCATGGAACAGAAGGTGGCAATTCCTCCATTTTGGGGGTCTTTCTTGCAGCTACCCAATTTTCTCATACACACAGACACACGTGAGAAGCTTTTCGGGGTCTAAATAAAACAGGCGTTCCACCGTGGCTACAGTCTCCCAAGTCGATTTGTGCGCTCTATCCGGGTTCCCAGCCAGGCACACCTTTGGCTTCGGAGGCCACCGCCGCTCCAACGGCCACGGCCAGGCAACAAGCCAAGGAAGCCGCCTTGCATTCCCATGACGCCTTAGGAGGCAGGCACAGAAACAAGCCGGACTTGCGCTTCTACTGCCCAGCCGATCACTCCGCCGGCTCTCTGGCGTTTGGGTCACTTACTGTTCCAGCTACCTGGCCAAACAGGGCCCGTTCGCACAAGCGATTTGCACCAAACCCCCCTCATTAGGCACAATGCTCTACACGAAACCATTCCAAACGTGGCCCTGGCGGAGCAACCGCGGGCTCCCAACGTCCGTTTCCCCACGCCCATGTGTGTTTAAGACTCTTATCATTCAGATTAAAAAAGCGGGGGGGGGGGAAATACAGGAAAATCAACAGCTCCCAGCTGTTTGGAAGCCCTGCAAAATTTCACCTGACCAGCCCAGGCAGGGGAACAAACCCGCCCCCACTCCCCGGGCGCGCCACTTCCTCCAGTTTTAAAGATACGTGCTGGATGCAATTTAATAGAGATTGGGGCGGGAGTGGGGGGGGAGGGAGAGAAGTGGGGGAAATGCCAAATCAATCCTGCAATCACCATCCACGCCTATTTCGCACCCGCCCACCCCCCTCCAGCGCTGTACGAGACCCGTTTCCCTCCCCCACCCGCTCCTCCCCATTGCAAAGATTTCCCAGGCTTCCCACCACCACCCCACACCCCCTTTGCAAAGCGATCGATGCCCCCGTTTCCCCTGGACAGGTTACCCAGGCAAATCCCAGGCTCTACAGAGGCCCATCGGAGGAGGATTCAGTAGTCGTACCAGACGCCCTCCCCAGCACCCCCCCCTCCAAGTGCCCCCTCCTCTCAAACGAGCTCCTCTTAAGTCCCCTCCCGCACATCCACAGCTGAAAGCCGGGGGGGGGGGGAGCGCAGAGACGGAACGGCCCCTTCCTTTGCCATCCTTGCAAAACTCTGATTTCGAGGGGGTGGGGGTAGAGGAAACAAAAGGAAGACCCAGGCGCTCTTTCGATCCGAATTACCATTGCATCCAGTCAGCAGCGGCCCCGATCCTGCTGCTCTCCGGCTTGCGTATGACAAAGGCGGACGTAGCAGCTTCTTTTCCTTCCCTGCTTCGGCGGCTTTTGTTCGTTCCCGGCCCTTTCTCTCCAGCCACCCAAACTGCCTGCAAAATTCCAATTTTCTCTCTCTCTCGGGCGTCTCCTTCCGTTTTCCATGCAATTACAAAAAAGGAAGAGGGGGAGGAAATCCAATTCGAAAATGTGTAAGATAGAAAGGGGAGAGGGGAAGCACAAGGATTCAACAAGCCTGCGGTCCCTCGCCTTGGGAAAAGGCGAGAAGTCGTTGCAAACAGCCGCACCGCCCACACTGGCAGCTCCGGATCCACTCCTCTCCGGCGTCTCCCGGCGTGTGAACAGGAGAGGATTCGAACCTGTGGACGCTCCGCGGCTGTTCCCAGGCCCGCGCGCGCCTCCCTCCGGCGCTTCCATTGTCTCCGCCGCGAAGTTCCCAGTGCCTCCACTCTCCCGCCCCCCTCCCGCCCCAATTAGTTTTATGGTTTACTGTTAAAGGGAAAGGAAGACAGAAAGCAGGGTGGGCGGGGGCGAAACTTCGCCTTCTCCGGACTTTTGACCCTTTCCAAACGCTTTTAAAATAAAAATAAAAGAGAGAGAGAGATGTCTAGGAAATAAACTGGAGACGACCAAGCCAAACTTAAAAAGCACCCAGGGAATTCCTCCTGTACCCTGTTTAATTTTACATAGGGCAGCTCCACATATATATTCCTTTAGTACAGAGGGGCTGTTGGGTCCAAGTCTGGCTTCAAGGTAAATTACCATTAAAAGAGGAACAGGAGCCTTGAAATTACCTATCAGTAGTTGGTAGCATTTGCTCAGCAGCCTGAGCAGGTCCCCTGTCACCTGGCGTCGATGGATTATACTGTACATCTATTTAAAATATGGAACTCAAGCCCACTAGAGAGATGTAATGATGGCCACCAACTTGGACTGGTTAAAAAGAGGATGGAAATATTCATGGTGCAGAATGATGATGATGATTATTATTATTATTATTATTATTATTTATATCCCACCCTCCCCAGCCGAAGCCGGGCTCAGAGCGGCTAACAACAATAAAACAGTACAACAGTACAACACAACACAACACTATAAAATCATTCATTATAAAATTAATTCAAATCAAACCAATGGCAACCATTGTGCCAGAGCTCCACGAAGATTGCCGAAGGAGGGAGTCAGGCTGTGCCCTGTGCCATTGCTATAAATGGGCAATTGACCACAATGGCAGTGATATGCCAACAGGATTTGTGTGAATACTGGAAGCCACTGGAGAGGAGAGTGCTCTGGTGCTCAGATCCTGCTTGTGGGTTTAGCCTTGGAGCATCTGGTTGGCCACTCTGAGAACAGGATGCTGGACCAGATGGGCCATGGGCCTGATCCAGCAAGCTGTTATTTGTGTTCTTTTCCTAACAGAGAAACACATTGAATTAACAACAACCAGGTTCATTCATTTCAGTGGGTCTACTGCGAGTAGGACCCAGCTGAATCTCATCAACAGTATATTTGATTTCCAAATGTGTACTGTATCTCTTTATCACATGCAACTTTTATGCAGAACCGTGTTCTCTTTTCTGACAATTTATAACTAGCTAACCTAGTTTTACAGCACCTGTTTTGTTTTGTTTTTCCTGGGGGAGTAGAATGGGATTGCGAGGGGTGGAATCTGAAGGCTTGGGAATCCAAACTTTTATTCTTAGAATCTCCCCCCCACACACACACACACAATTTTGCTTCTGAAAGGTGACACTAGAGGAGGACAAGCAGAAAGAGATTTAATTTTATTATCATTATTATTTTTAAAGCCTCTGAAATAATGTTTAGTACCTGATCACAATTCAACAATGTGATCCAAAAAGGTCATTTGTGCAGAAGTAAATCCCACAGGGTTCAGTGGGACCTACATAACTGCCAAATAAATACAGCTATAGGAACACCTCTCCTGAATCAGAGTGAGGGCCTAATCCTGTTTCCCAGTGACCAACCAGATGCCTCCAGAAAGCCCACAGCATGCAGTTGCCCTCCCCTGCTGTTTGCCTTTGACAAGGGGGGTCCACAGAAAGCACCAGATTTAGGGTGGTGCGGCAGTCCCCCCTCCCCACGCAGGGTGCCGAATCAAGAAAGTGCTAAATTGAGAATATCTGCAATCGAGAAGATCTATTTGGGGGCACCAATTTTTGGGCTTGCATGGCGCACTTTATTGCAAAAGATTGCCAAAGTCCGCCCCTGGGTTCTCATGGCTAATAGCCATGGGCAGCCCTGACCTCCAGGAATTTGATGGCTTTGAAAGCCAATCCTATGCACAGTTTCTCCAGGAGGAAGCCCTATTGAGCACAGTGGGATTTTCTTCTGAGTAAACATGCAGAGGATCACAAGAAGTAAGTTAAACAGACCAACAGTTTATGGCAGGCATAGGCAAACTCGGCCCTCCAGATGTTTTGGGACAACAATTCCCACCATCCCTGACCACTGGTCCTGTTAGTTGGGGATCATAGGAGTTGTAGTCCCAAAACATCTGGCGGGCCGAGTTTGCCTATGCTTGGTTTATGGAGTTCTAGGAGCCTAGGAAGGCATGTGACATCTCTGATCCACCCAGCACCTCCTGCATCAGCCACCAGGGCCAGGACTGTGTGATACACAGCAGCAGCCGGCCAGCAAGGGCATCCTGGCCTGTGTGGGACTAACAGGAGATCAGCTGCAGAATAGCACTTGGTGGAACACCAGAGAACAAAGTGGTGGTACTATTGTGGTTGTTTTGTTGTGTTTTAAATATACTGTAAGCTGCTCTGAGAACTTTGGTTAGTGGGCAGAGTATAAATACAAATCCTAAATAAATAAAATGCAGTCACCTGATGGTCTTCATTACTATCCTTTCGGTGCCAGGTAAGGTCCATTTGTGGTTCTGATATCCGGCTGCTGATTTTCTCCTCCATTATCTTTCATGCTGTTCCAAGAACCTGCATTTTATTATGTAATTCTGAGTATTGTCATTATAGAATTGTTTTGATTTTTTAACGTTGCATAGCTATTACCTTGCAGCATTCACGTTGTCTGTTGTAAACCGCCTTATCGTCTTCTGAGGAAGGACAGTATAGAAATAAATTTAACAAGTAAGATAATAGCCATGCATGCACATCAACACTAAGCCTCCTGCAATGTGCGTCCTGCAATTTTTGCACAGCACCACAGGTGCTGGAACTGTTCACATTTGGAACTGTCAGGCAATGATACTTTTCCAAATGCATTTTTTTTTAAAAAAATTGAAAGCTCTCTTGGATTTTGCATCAGCCGACAGGTGACAATGAGCCATCAACAATGTGTGGAATTGAGGGAAGTTCACATTTCCAAAGTGGTTCTTGGTAAGAAAATTGGTGTGTTGTGAGCATGACCCTCTCCTGGTCTGTGAAATGCTGGGTTGCAACACAGCTCTTCCCCCCCACCCCACCCCACAGTCCAGTGGACCACCCAAGCTATCTCCGAGACAGAGTCATTATATATGTTTGGAATTTGCCTTACCCTGCCCCCTCCCTCTGCAATTTGCCCCATTATTCTAATTGAGGTTGAATTTTGCGCCTGGCGTTCCACAAATGCCACCCACCAGGGCAATGAGATAATTGCCAGGTTCAGGTTTGTGGTCATTACAGCATCCCTGGTCAAGTGGGCGGCCTAGAACTGCCACCTCTCATTACCTACCCTCCTGCCCTGAGCCCTGCAGATCATTCACCCCCTCACTCTGTTCAGTGGGGCCTTCAGGGGCCAGGGCAGGAGGGAGGATCCGAGGAGATTAGGCAGAAAGAGAGCGGAAACGGTGGGTGAAATGTAGCAAATGAGAACCTTGAACTGAGGAAGGAAAAGGAGGTCTGAGAGACCCCAAGGAAGACATCTTTGCTGGCCTTGATCTCATGGTGGCCTGGAAGGGGGGGCAGTCCTAGGGAAAACACCCTGATCTCTTGCCACACCTCCTCATTCAGAGATACAACACATCTCCTGTGTGGGTACTTTTATGCACACAGGAACCTGTAAACATCAAATTACAATATTCTGTTTCTTGAAGCACAAAGTGAAGTGTGACCTTAAAGCATGGGGGGTTCACTTTTTTCCGTCCCTACCAGGGAAGTTGCCATTTTCTAATTTCTAGGCCTGGAGGGTCCATTTAGCCATCATGGCTGGAGGAACCCATTGATAGACTTCTTTTGATTAATCTGCTTTAGAGCCTTTTAAACTACATCTTCCAGCAGTGAGTTCCACAAGTAAAATTCATGTGTGAAGTATTTCTTTGGATTGTCCTGTACAGGTTTGTTTGCGAATCCATTTCATCCAGTGACCCTGATTCGTAGTACTCTGATTTGAGGAGCAGGGGTGGGGAAGGGAATCAAGCAATCCACTTTCCCTTGTGTAGCATGCAGAATTTTAACAGACCTCTCACACATTTCCATCGCTTTAGTCATCTTCTTTCTAACCCAAGGCCACTTCCAGACAACCTTTTTTTACTGAACATTCATCCTTTGTTTGCAAGGAGATGAGATGACTGCCTGCTATTTATTGAGCATTCATTTCGATTTGTTTGCTTTAGTCAGATAACATTGCTTCAAAGAAGTGCTATCCCACCCTAAGTCTGATCTGCTGGGGAATTGGGTTCCTTGCGCAAGTCCTCCCAATCAGCCGCAATTGCGCCACTTGAATTTGCCAGCATGTGACTGAATCCCACCCCAAAATACTCAATGACGCCCCAAGCACTTTTCCTGATAGGGAGAGGCATCGCTAGGCCCTTCATTGAACTCCCCACGGGCCCTTGAAACAAATCTGCAAAACTATACATGCAAATTTAGGCCTGCTTTCAAAGGGAAAGCCACTCTGTAAACAAAGTGGAAAAGAAAGCAAGTTTTTGAGGAAGAGGCAAGAGGGTCAGTGCAAAAGACCCAGAACGCACACAAACACACCCTGTGACAATGCCCTGGAAAATGCTCCAGCACTTTGATTCTGTCAGCCTGCCTCTCACCATCAATTTCAGGCTGATGTCATGCATGCAAAAGTTTACAAGAACCGACACCATTGTATTGCTTGCATCTGAATGCCAGGCTGTATTTAGCCTTCTGGGGGCAAATTCAGTAAATGAAAACAACCGTAACAAACAGTTGTCAAATGCAGCTCTCAGCACCTACACCTCCCAGGGTTCTTTGGCCACAACTGTTGGCTTGGTATGATACTGGTTAAAATATATAGATACTGGTTAAAATAGTGGTACCTCGGGTTACAGATGCTTCAGGTTACAGACGCTTCACGTTACAGACTCCACTAACCCAGAAATATTACCTCGGGTTAAGAACTTTGCTTCAGGATGAGAACAAAAATCGTGCAGCAGTGGCGCAGCAGCAGCAGGTGGCCCATTAGCTAAAGTGGTGCTTCAGGTTAAGATCAGTTTCAGGTTAAGAATGGACCTCCAGAACGAATTAGGTTCTTAACCCGAGGTACCACTGTATGGTTTAAGAACAGCTTAGTTTATGAACAACTTAGATTAAGAACGCTGGAAACCCGGAAGTAGGTGTTTTGGTTTGTGAACTTTGCCTTGGAATAAGAACATGTTTTGCTTCTTGTTTAGTGCATTCCATTTGTAAATTGAGACCACCGCTGCTATGGGAAAGCACGCCTTGGTTTAAGAACGCTTTGGTTTAAGAACGGACTTCTGGAACGGATTAAGTTCGTAAACCAAGGTACCACTGTACACAGTGCACATGGCTCCTCAAACATGCAGGTAATGCCATGTGGTGTTCGGTCCTGAGAAACCTAAGGTGCCACGTATGATCGGATCATTTTGAGATACTTCACAGGAAGAGATTTCAAAATGAAAATAATGAATGAATGAATAATATTAGAAACTATTCAGTCAGGGTAAGTCACTTTTTTTTTTAAAGTTTACACAGCTTTATTCATCCGGGGTGGGGGTGTCACTTCTCTGAATCCAGTGGGTTTGCGCAGCCAGGCTAATGCTGGCCGGCCTTCGGAGGGGATCTATCGGGTGCTCTGTCTGGGGTGGGGATGGGGGGATGGCAAAGCATTGCATCAGAGGGAGCGGGGTGGGAGCAGGCAGGGGACCGAGGCTGATGCTAGAAGACCTTTGTTCCCCCGGCCTCGGCTTGCAGCCTCAGTGGGAAGACGGCCTGACAAAAGAGCCCCTTTCCAACAGACTCCCCCGCCCCCGCTCTCCTCCCGCTTCCCTATTCATCCTTCAGCCTGAATTAGAGCGAGCCCTCCGCTCCCTTCTCACCCTCTCCATTCAAAAGGCAGCCCAGGCGAGGGGGCGGAGCCAGCCTTTCCAAACGAGCCAATCCAGCTGCTCCGCAGGCTCCATTGATGGCGTTTCCCAAAGCGAGTCTCTTCTTCTTTTCTTAAAGGGGAGGAGGCGTCGGAGAGGGTGGATAGAGCCAATGAGCGACGCAAAGGGCTGTCAGCTTCAAGGAAGGGAATGCCAGCCTCCTCCTGATTGTTGGGCTTCCTCCTCCGCCTCCAAGCTTAACGTTCGTTCCTACTTGAGCAGGTCAATTCACAATGTTGCATCTCCAGGCGGTTCTTGCCTGTGGCATCATCAGGCTTCTTCTGCCGGTTTCTGAGAGGCGCAGTCCCGCCAGTCACGCACATTTGGGGAACTGGGGCGGTGCGGGGATAAGTTACTGCTTCCCTTCTTTTCCCGCTGCCAGCGCCGGCTTGCAAGCCTAAGAGACCCTAAGGCAGGCATAGGCAAACTCGGCGCTCCAGATGTTTTGGGACTACAACTCCCACGATCCCTAGCAACAGGACCAGTGGTCAGGGATGATAGGAATTGTAGTCCCAAAACATCTGGAGGGCCGAGATTGCCCATGCCTGCCCTAAGGCGGCTTTCCCGCCCCAAACCCAGATGTTTTGGACTACAACTCCCAGCAGCCACTGCCAGCCCAGCTTTATGGTGCTGGCATAGTCCAAAATTTCTGCAGGGTCCTATGTTTGGGGAAAGATACTTTAAGGTGTATCTGGTGTTTTTAAGGAGGCAGGATTTGCCCAAGTGCTCCCTCTGTTTTAGCTTTTTAAAAAATGAAACTCATTTATTGAGTTTGCAAGTTTCAGGGAAGCAGACAGAGGGCCTTGTCTACAGTGGCACCTGCCCTGTGGAACGCCCTCCCATCAGATATCAAGGATATAAAGAACTACTGTACACAGCTTTTAGAAGACATCTGAAGGCAGCCCTGTATCGGGAAGTTTTTAATGTTTGACATTTTATTATGTTTTATATGTGCTGGAAGCCGCCCAGAGTGACTGGGGAAACCCAGCCAGAAGGGCGTGGTATAATTATTATTATTACAGTGGTACCCCGGGTTACATACGCTTCAGGTTACATATGCTTCAGGTTACAGACTCTGCTAACCCAGAAATAGTACCTCGGGTTAAGAACTTTGCTTCAGGATGAGAACAGAAATCGTGCTTTGGCCGCGTAGCGGCAGCAGGAAGCCCCATTAGCTAAAGTGGTGCTTTAGGTTTCAGTTTCAGGTTAAGAATGGACCTCTGGAATGAATTATGTACTTAACCCGAGGTACCACTGAATTATTATTATTACTATTATTACTATTATTACTATTATTACTATTATTATTATTATTATTATTATTATTATTATTACCCTCCTGCCTTTTTCTCCAAGGAGCTTAAAGTGGTCACATGGTTCCCCACCTCCTCATTTAATCCCCACAACAACTCTGTGGGGCAGAGTGGGCTGAGGCACTGGCCCCACGTCACCCAGTGAGATTCATAGCCAAATGGTGATTTGAACCTAGTCTCCCAGCTCCGACACTAACCACTATGCAACATTCCTTCTAGTTCTTTAATCATTTGTTTCCTTTTTCAGGGTGTTGGAGGCCATTTGGAAGAGGGGTCCCTCCTTACGGTGTTCTCACCTGTCTCTTGCAGAGTTCATACCTGCCTAAGAACCTGGCTGGAGCAGACTGAGCTAGGCACACTTAGCAGAATGGCTATATGTCCTAGTTTACAGAGGACAGTCCATTATGTGAACAGTGCCCCACCACTTAAAACAGCTTCCCAACAACCAGCCACATATGTAATTTATGGACCTAATAGATATCTAAAGGCATTTGCACATAACAAATAGGAGCCTACACAACACAAAACACTGCTTCTGTATGTAGGTTTTATTTGATTTGGTTTTTTATCTTATATTTTGGAAATGTACATCCAGTTTTGTTTTTCCTTTAAATTTTTTGGGGGCCCCCAAGAGAGTGGGGCCCTAAGCTATATAGCTTGTTTAGCTTATACATAAATCCAGCACTGCTTATACCACTTTCAGCACTTTCAACATTCTGGCTACAGCCATCAAGGGGATGGGACGGCTCCTCTATGATATATTTTTGCTAAAGATTTTACAAATACGTCCATTGTCTCTTTTTTCAAGTTGCGTTTTCTACAGATCAGTTTCATTTGTTGTGAGACGTTAGGGTTGCATACAGTGTTAGGTTAGGAAGAAAAGAGGGGGAAAGAGGAGGGGGGCATGGTGAGTGGGGTGGGGTGGGGTGGCAATGCTTCTGTTCTTCTACTTAGTGTATGTGTGGGGTTTTAGTCTCATTTGTGTGGATTCTCCTACTATTTGCTTGTATTTCCTTGGTGGTGAAAGAGGTTGGGGGGAGCCTAGGGTGTGGTTGGTTGTCTTTGGTTGGCTGTACAGTGGTACCTCGGGTTAAGAACTTAATTCGTTCTGAGACTGAACACCCCAATAAGATTGGAAGAGATAAAAGAGGCAATCAAAAAACTGAAAAATGGAAAAGCCCCGGGACCAGATGGCTTTACAGCAAGGTACTATAAAGAACTAGAGACAACTCTGATACAACCAATGAAAGAAGTGATGAATATGATTTTGAAGGAGAAAGAGATTCCGGAGACGTGGAGAGAAGCACTCATAACATTTATTCCAAAAGACGATGCAGATCTGACGCAAGTCAGAAATTATAGGCCAATCTCCCTATTGAATACGGATTATAAAATCTTCGCAGGGTTACTGGCAGAAAGGCTGAAAAAGGTTTTACAAGGAATTATACATGAAGATCAGGCAGGCTTCCTTCCCGGCAGACAGATGAGAGACAATGTGAGAAATATTGTAAATATTATAGAATATCTGTCTGCTAGGAATGAGAAGCAGGCAATGCTAATGTTTGTGGATGCTGAAAAAGCATTTGATAATGTATCATGGGACTTTCTGCTGAAAAACATCGAACAGAGGGATATGGGCAACGATTTTTTCAACGGAGTAAAGGCGATATACACGGAGCAAAGAGCCAGATTGATAGTAAATAGTGTGATTTCAGAAGAAATAAAAATCTCAAAAGGCACTAGACAAGGCTGTCCACTGTCCCCATTGATATTCATCATGGTTCTGGAGGTGTTACTAGACTCAATAAGGAAAAAAGAAAGAATAAAAGGGGTGGCGGTAGGAAAAGACCAACATAAAGTAAGAGCCTTCGCAGATGACTTGGTGCTGACGGCTGAAGATCCGCTGGAGTCAGCTACAGAAATATTGGATGAAATTGAGAAATTTGGAGAGGTAGCGGGGTTCATAATAAATAGGAAGAAAACAAAAATCATGGTTAAAAATATGGAGAAATCAGCGACGGAAGAATTGCAGCAACAAACAGGAATTGAAATCGTCAAAAAAGTGAAATACTTAGGAATTTGGCTGACCCCAAAAAATATCGACCTATATCAGAATAACTATACACCGACATGGAATAAAATTAAGAAGGACTTGATAATATGGAATAGACTAAAATTATCCATTTGGGGCAGAATTTCTCTAATTAAGATGTCAGTATTGCCCAAAATGTTATTCCTATTCCAAATGCTACCGATCTTAAAAGGAACGTTGATTTTTAAAGAATGGCAGAGGTTGATCGCAAGATATGTTTGGCAGGGGAAAAAACCAAGAATTAAACATAAATTATTGATAGATGCAAAGGAAAGGGGGGGTTTTGCCCTGCCCGACTTAAAGATATATTATGAGTCAGCATGCTTATGTTGGCTGAAAGAATGGATCAACCTGAAAAACACAAAGCTGTTAGATCTGGAAGGATTCGATAATAGAGCTGGATGGCACGCCCATTTATGGAAGGAGAAGAAAAAGGGTTATAAATCATTTGAAAACCATATCTTTCGGAGAGCCTTGCTGGAGGTATGGGATAGATATAAAAACATTCTGGAAGTCGGAGTCCCACATTGGCTGTCCCCATTAGAGGTGTTGGCAGTTAAAAAAGTTAATATGAGAGACAACTGGGCGACTTATGGAGAATTGGTGAGGAAGGAAGGGGGAAAATGGAGGATAAAACCATACGAGGAAATAAAAGGGCAGGTTTATGATTGGCTACACTACCTCCAAATAAACGAAATGTTTAAGAGGGATGAAAAAGAAAAAGGGTATAGAGAAAGAGAATCCAAATTTCAAATAGAAATAGTGAATAACAACCATAAGGTGATTTCAAAAATGTATAAAATCTTGTTAGAATGGTATACGATGGATGAGGGGGTGAAAGATACGATGATTCAATGGGCCAGAGATTTGGGACAAAACATAGAAATAGATGATTGGTACAAAATATGGAACGAAAACATAAAATTTACAGCCTGTGTCTCCCTAAAAGAGAACTCAATGAAGATGGTGTATAGATGGTACCTGACGCCAGTAAGATTAGCTAGAATGTATAAAATCAGTAATAAATGTTGGAGGTGTGGAGAGAAGGAGGGTACATTCATGCACATGTGGTGGGAGTGCAGCAAAATAAGGGAATTTTGGGGGACTATACACAGTGAACTGAAGAAAATATTAGGATATAATTTTGTTAAAAAACCGGAAATTTTTCTATTAGGAATAACAAGAAGGGATATAATAAGGAAAGACTGTAAATTTTTTCAATATGCTATTACGGCGGCAAGGATGCTGGTGGCCCAGAATTGGAAAGGAAAAGAGGTCCCGACTCTGGAAGACTGGAGGGCTAAACTTATGGATTACGCAGAATTGGACAAATTAACAGGCAAAATAAGATATCAAAAAGATCAGAAATTTTTGGAAAACTGGGGGAAATTTACGGATTATTTGGAAATCGTATGTGAGGAACAGACAACGTTAGTGTGTCTCAAAGAAGCTTTGTGAAAGAGTGAGGAACATTACGCAAAGAGAAACATAGAAAGAATTGTAACGTTTAATGGTAATGTTGAAGCTAAGAAATGTGTAGATAGGATAGAGGGTGCGAAAGATTGTCGGGAAAGTTGAGGGAGGTCTAAACAGAGAAGAGAGATGAGATGTAATGGGATACAAATAAGTTTTTCTTTTTTGTGTTGCTAAAATTCAATAAAAATATATGAAAAAAAAGGTTAAAAAAAAAAAGAACTTAATTCGTTCTGCAGGTCCGTTCTTAACCTGAAACTGTTCTTAACCTGAGGTACCACTTTAGCTAATGGGGCCTCCCGCTGCCACCGCGCCGCTGTCGTGCAATTTCTGTTCTCATCCTGAAGCAAAGTTCTTAACCTGAGGTACTATTTCTGGGTTAGTGGAGTCTGTAAACTGAAGCATCTGTAACCTGAAGCATCTGTAACCCGAGGTACCACTGTAATGAGATTTGTTTTTGTGTGAGTCGGGTGTGTGTGGATCAGGTTAGCCAGATTGATTCATATACTGTCGGTGGATTATTGTTGCTGTCTTGTTGGGCTGGGGGAACCATACCGGGGTAAAGGCGTCTTCTTCTATTTGTCCCTGTGTCAGTTTCAGTTTGTGGCTCCTCTGTGATGAAAAGCTGCAATAAGCCAAGTAAGAGGTGACATGATAGAAGTTTATCAAATTATGTGCAGCCAGGATAAAGTGAATAGAGATTTTGTTGTTGTTGTTGTTGTTCCTCCCTCTCTCATAACACCAGAACTTTTGGACATCCAATGAAGCTGAACGCTGGTAGATTCAGGGCAGATAAAGGAAAGAACTTCTTCCCACCGTGCATAGTTAAACTATGGAACTCACTGCCACAGGAGGCAGTGATTGGCACCAATTTAGTTGGCTTTTTAAAAAGATTAGACAAATTCATGAAGGATAAGGCTGTCCATGGCTATTAACTACAGTGGCCATGCTCTGCCTCCATGGTTGGAAGCAGTAATGCTTCTGACTATTGTACCAGGAAGGAAAACGGCTCTTCTGCTTGGGTTCTGCTTGCTGGTTTCCCAGTTGGACTAGATGGGCCATTGGCCTGACCCAACAGGCACTTAGAATCACAGAACTGTATAGTTGGAAGGGGCCCTAAGGATCATCTAGTCCAACCCCTTGCAGTCAAGGTTACCAGATGTCCCCGTTTCCTGGGGACAGTCCCCAGATTTACAAATCTGTCCCTCTACAAAATCCATTGAAGTTGAAAAGTGTCCCTGGATTCATTGAAAAAAAATCTGGTAACCTTACTTGCAGTGCCAGAATATGCAGCTGTCCCATAAGGGGATCGAACCTGCAACCTTGGCATTATCAGCACCGTGTTCTAATCAACGGAGCTATTCAGGTGTTCCGTTCTTATTTATTTTTTAAACATTTTAATTCTGCAATATCAGTTAGGCATGAAATTAAATGCCCATGGTTGCTAAAAGCCCACTTGATATGACAGTCTATTAACAAGGATAAACAATAGTGTGGGAGGAGACATTAGCGTTTGGTCAAATGTTTGCACTTCAGAAAAGTGTGTTTTTGTTTCTTCCACTAGATGGAGTCATTGTGCCTTTATAACCGCCGTGCGGCAACCTCTGTCTCTGTTGCATTTCTGCTGTCCACATTGTGGCTGTTGCATCCACAATAACCCTCTCCTGAAACACAAAAAGGTGGCAGTCCCGGGGACCAACCTGCCTTGGCTCAAGAATTCTGCAGGCAGATCCATGGCAATGGAGTGAGAGGTCATAGAGGGAAGGATGACATCACAAGATTGCTCCCGCAGAGAGCAGAGAGCGACATCCAAGGGGCCTGGGAAAAACAGGGACTGAGTAGGGCTGGCAGGAGGGGCCGGAAAAAGACCACAGGTCAGTTGCTGACACCCTTTAAACAAGCCGTGGTAGAAGCAAGCGATGAGCACAGGCACCGGAGCATGTCCGTAGCCCCATTGCCCCATGAGTTGGGTTGCCAACTGATGAGGGGAGAGCTTAATCTGCTTTTGCAGAAGCCATACCTACAAGGTCAAGATCTACAGCAGGCATAGGCAAACTCAGCCCTCCAGATGTTTTGGGACTACAACTCCCATCATCCCTAGCTAACAGGACCAGTGGTCAGGGATGATGGGAGTTGTAGTCCCAAAAACATCTGGAGGGCCGAGTTTGCCTATGCCTGACCTACAGCTACCTACAGCTTTCTAACCTGAGAAGGTCTGCAAATCAAGAGGCCGTTAAAGGCACAGGAGCAGCAGTCAGTGGGAAACCTGGCAGTCCTGCAAAAACAACTCACAAACCAAGGCACTCAGGGAAGGTTGCCACCTTTTCCTCTCAGCTTTGCTCCTGTGCCTTTATAACAGTAGCCTGACACATGCACACATATGCTTCTCTGCTGCAGCCCTTAATTCTTGCCTGCCTCTCGCCCCTCCCTGCTCTTGTTCTAACCACTAGTCTCTCACACCCCATGTAGGCCATGGAGCAAGGGAAGACGATGGAGGCGCCCAAACCACCCAGTCACATCGCCACCAAAGGCCTCTTCAATACAGCTATGGGGCCCCTCCAGCGCCAACTACGCTCCGGGGAGTACAACCTGTTCAAGTGTGCCACCATGTTTGAAAGCGACTTTGTCCAGGTATGGGAACCTGCTCCTTGGTTTGCTTCCTGGGACTCTGGAAATGCCGGGCGTTGAACTCAACACCCTTTTGCATGCAAGGCGCGGGGCGGGGGGAGCACTGAGTCAAGATCCTTCCCCAACTCACATCCAGAGTTTCTCAAGAACTGGGCAAAACTCAGCCAAAGAGAGTTCCCCTTTCTCCGTCACTGCAGAAACATGTTTGGAAAATTTGGCCCTGGCAGAATTCTCCCTGCTGTAACCACCCCTACAAATAGTCTTGGGTGCTGATACGAGACATGCCCCCATGTCTAGGGCCTAAAGCAAACACTTAAGGCTGCTGTTTTTCTGTTCTAGTGGCAGTGAGTTTCACAGATGCAGTGAGGATGTTAGCCGGTAACCTACATCTGCAGTCTAGTAAGTTAGTTTTCTGTGGAGTTAAAAGCAGGAGTGTTTTCCTATCCCTACTGGAGCAGTATGGAATTGCAGGCTGTGCTGTCAAGTTTTGAGTACAGTTCAGTAAATAGCTGTTAAATCTCCAGGAACATAGGGAGTGATGTCTGTTGTTGGCAGAGAAGTGAGGTGATGTTTGTCAGGGGGACTTTGCTCAGTCTGTGTCAGTGGAAGCAGACCCCTTCTGGGGAGCTATCTTCTTAGGCTGGTTTGTTAGAGGCCAGAAAAGGAGTTCATCTCTATCTCCTAAAGGCAGCATCAGTTTTTTCTCCCAAGTGTAAAGAGAGGTGAGAAGCAGGGAGAGTGAGTCTTGGACCCTTGTTGGACTCTAAGCATGCCTTGACCACAGTAGTGGTGGATGCCTGTATATATTTGCTACTAATATGCTTTTATGGCTGTCAAGTAAGCTTCTACACTTGATCGAATCTTTATGGTGCCCATGAGTGTTTATTGGCTGCTGTGTGTACCTTCAACCCTGAAGACACTTCCAAGGAAGGAGCTGCGCTGAGATGTCACTCTGCCGAGTATGGATTCTGGCACACACACACGTAGCGAAAGTGATGCTGGACCCAATCCTTCTAAGTCATCCATCAGAGGTTGATGGATTGATCCAACAGTCATCACATGGTAACTTCTCCTTGCATTGCAGGTCAGCAAGCGAGGTGGCACCCTGGACGTCCACAATCAAGTCCAGATGGTGCGGGTTGCCATTGCGGCCACCAGCCCAGGCCTTCAGGTCCCCAACGTGCTGTTACTGGCCCGGCCAATATTCCCTTCCCGACAGCAGCCTCAAAGCCTCCAGGCCGCCCGGTTACACCGCACTTCGATGAATACGAGGTTTGAGCTGACCAGGTGAGGCCCAGCTTGCCCATTTTCACACCAAGGCAGCACCCTGCTTAAAAAGGCCACATTTGCATGATTTAGAGCACTATGGTACAACAGTCAAGACTTCCTCACAAAGAATTCTGGGAGCTGTAGTTTGTTAAGGGTGCTGAGAGTGGTTAGGAGACCCCTATTATCCCCATAGAGATATAATTTCCAGCAGGCCCAGCCCACCTATGGGTCAAAGTGAGGTGACTGCCTCAGGTGGCAGGATCCACAGGGACAGCAGATCCTAATACGGTGGTATCTCTCATTAAGAACTTAATTCGTTCTGGAGGTCTGTTCTTAACCTGAAACTGTTCTTAACCTGAAGCACCACTTTAGCTAATGGGGCCTCCTGCTGCCGCTGCGCCACCACTGCGTGATTTCTGTCCTCATCCTGAAGCAAAGTTCTTAACCCGAGGTAATATTTCTGGGTTAGCGGAGTCTGTAACCTGAAGCGTATGTAACCCGAGGTAACACTGTATAGGTCTTTATTCCCTTGTTCCTGATGTAGATTTTCACTCACCCCTTTTTACCCTTTTGTGGTTTACCTCAAGTACCAAAAATGTATTGGGCCAGGATGGCTTACCAGTCAATCCCTCCTTACAGGGAACTCTGGGAACTGTAGGCACTGGCTCCAAAATGTTGGCAACCCCAATGGGAAGCCCACAAGCAGGACGTGAGTGTAGCAAACCTCACTTTGTTTCATGCTAAATTCTCTTGCTGCTGTCAGAGGTAATTTTTAAGAATGGCTGGGCTATTTCAGTGAAAGTTGCTAAATCTTGTGCATGCCATTAAAAAGTCTTAATAAATAAAGAAGGTGCAGATTGTGGTGTGACGGCAAGTCAGTTCATGGAGCCCATTTTGCACTCCCCCAACAAACACACATACAGATCTTCCTCCTTTCTCTCCCTGTCTCCCTGCAGGCTCCTTCCCTTGTGCTTTGTCAAGATCTCCATCCATGACTTTGATAAGCAACAGCTCCGATTCAAAATGTCCACCGGCCGCACTTTCTACCTCCAGCTCTGCCCACTACTAGATACACAGGAAAGTGAGTTTGAGTCATGGGTCAAGGTTGTCCACCTGCTGCGACCCCCCTCGGACGTTAGCCTGAAGAAGGAGCCTGTTGAAGACCTATGGAAGCCAGGCCAGCCTGCTCTCAACGCTACAGCTGTGAGTTCCTTTGGGGTGATGGAAGCGAAGCCCCTAAAAGTAGGACACCCGGACCCTTGGGAATGCAGGGGGGATGTAGGAAGGAAGGTGAAAATATTGGCAAAACCTATTGGTTTTTCACAACTTTCTGACTAGGACCTTAGCCAGACCTAGCAGAGCACACGCAGAGTTCACGAAAGCAATTGGCAACTTGGCTGCAGACAGGAAGGATGAAGCAGGAACCAGTAACTTGTAGTTAGGTGTTTATTATATACAGTGCCTATTTACAGGAACAGAACAGAACACGGATCTTTAACTTGCTCTCTCATACACGACTCACAACTCCTACACTGACACTCGTACATTCCAGTTAGTAGGCCATTAATCAATATTCCTGTGAGAGAGCTTGACCAATCATGGAGCTGTCTCCGTGCCTCTGTATCACCAGGCAGACTTACTCCTTCACATTGCCTTGGCTGTCTGCCAAACCTTAATTGACTCTGTGTGCATAGTTGCACGTATTCAGATTCCCAACAGAAAATAGGAACACACCTATAGTTAACACACACTCCTCTCACACCAAAGATTACTTCAGAAGACCCCTGCCCTCTCCAGTCTCACAGATGGATGATCTCTACCATTTCAGAGATGGAAGTAGGATAATCCTTGAGGACTTCCACCATCCCTGCTCTTGCACCAAGGACTGCTGTTTGAGGTGCATTCTGCCATCCCTTCACAGATACCCCACTTTGCTCTTCTCCAGCACTTCTGACACCAGTGTTGCACACATCCCAATCTCTGAACAGTGAGAGACTCCAGGCGTGCTTGCTCTTTCCCAGGGTTCAGTTTCCTTGGAATAAAGGTCAACAGAGACTGTGGTGTCTTTATGATATATGGTTTTCTTGAAACATATATTCAACCTGAGCGTAGGATGGAGGGGCTCACAACATTAACACCAAAACAGATATTGCCTCCCCATTAGAGTTCCAGGGAAGCCCAAAGCTTTGGAGTCCAGCACCGAGCAAAACATGCCTCTGAGTCTCCAGCTGCCAGCATTAGCAAAAATTCTCTCACAACTTTCACATACACGATCTTGGCCTATTATTCTCCATCCTAGGATGATGTGGCATATAACCAGAACAGATGGGGGGAAAACTCACCCACATGTCTCTATAGGATCAGAGCTCACTCTTTTAAGATGTGAATGACAGGTATTTATTTAACTGAGCAGCTGGGGCCATTATCTTGGCAAATGAACTGGTCTGATTGGTTCAGCAAGCTTCCTCCTATAGATTCTAGCCTCCCATACACAGGATCACTGGTCTAGATTATACCCACAGGTATAATCTAGACCCCTCAAATCTATAACAGTACATTGAACTGGTCTTAGCTGTTTAAAAAGCAGTGTTCTTCAACCTTGGAGTCTCAGATGCTGTTGGACTATAGCTCATCCAGCATAGCAGTTAGTCTAGGATGAATGATGGGAGTCCCAGTCTAACAGCATCTGGGGAACCCCAACTGAAAAAGGTCTAAAGGGAATTTACTTAGCAGAGCTGGGGTGGAGTGCTGTTAGATTGGGACACGCTTGTTAGAGCTCTGTGTGTTCTGAAGTAGATTAGTAAAGGTTTCTGAATACTAGTTCACATTGTTTCCTCTCCATTTAAATAAGGCTGCTAAAATAAAGTAAGTTTGGAGTAACCATGAGTGCATATGTGAGAGGACTGTGAGCTCCACTCATTTCAGGTTCTGAAAACGTCTTCCTAGCCTCAGCCTGTGCTCAAAATGCATTATTTATTTCTGGCTTTGTTTGGCTGATCTGACAGTTCTAGCAAACAACAAGCAAAGTCAGTCTGACAAGCCTCAAGTCTGTCCATCCCTACAACATATTGCAGGTATTACTACTGCACAGCTTGAAGTAATAGGGTGGATAAAAACTGACTCCTCTTGGAATAAATATTGTCCGGAACTAAAATATGGTTCCAAAGCTTTACTAATAGAACTTTCTTCAAACAAATAATGTTACAGTCAAATAGTTGTAGAAACTTCAGTGGCACCCTGTGTGAGCTGAAAATTTGGCGCTCTCCCACATCTCACCTTCTGTTCTGCTCAATTCACTATGTCATAGTTGTGACGCCTTATGGCACCCCCTAGGCTTGGCACCCAATGTGGGGAAACTGTTTGCGCTGCCCTAAATCTGCCTCTGTCCACAGGAAAGAAAATTAGGTCCATGCCCATTGTTTCAAATACCTTGTTCTCCATCCACCCAGAATCCTGCGCCCCAGCTCCCTGCAGACAGAGAGTACACCCTTGCAGAAGTCCTAAGCACTTTGCAAGATGAAGAGGACAAGAGGAACCCAGCTGAGCCCTTGACGAATCAGTATAGCATCCTTGAACCCAGCAGCAGCCCGTCTCCAACTCCCAGCCAAGGGATACCAGCAGAATCCGAGAGCCTCCCACCTTCAGAGGGTCCAGGTTCCAAAGAGCTCCTTCAAAGGTCCTCCAAGGGCGACAAGAAGGACAGGAGGCCTAAGGACCGCTCGTCTGGAAGCAGGTACCAGGGAAATTTTGTGCTGGCAGCCAGAGTGGGGAGCTAGGATTTGAGGCTGACGGTGAAAGGGTTCAACCCATACCACCCCAAACAAACATACGCTGACAGAAAGCTCCAGTTTGACATTATGGCAAGCTAGGTGGTGCACACATACACCTGATGTTTTTGAACTCCAGCTCCCATTACTCCCAGGCAACATATCCAATGGTCAGGGATCATGGGAGTTGTATTCTGACAACATAGGCTACCCATATGGTTATTTGGACAACTAGTTCCCAATATCCTATAGTATAAGAACAGCCGGGCTGCTGGATCAGACCCAAGGCCCATCTTGTCCAGAATTCTGTTCTCACAGTGGCAGGGGTGTAGCATGGGGGAGCTGCCGGGATGATTGCCCCGGGCACGTTTTTTGGGGGGTGTTGCTCACGCCGCCCTCCCCAAGCCAGCCCGGTGCAGCTTCTTGAGGCTGGGATCTAATCAGATTCCAGCCTTGCAAGGCTGCTCAGAGAGGGCAGTGTGAGCCTTGTCTTGCTTTGTGAGGCTGGGATCATTGCAGCCTCGCAAAGCAGCTTGGGGCTGATGTTGTTCAGCAGCAAGGCCTGGGCAGGCTCAGGGAGGGTGGAGTCAACAGTGCCCCACCCCCCAAGTACATCCTGTATCTGGTAAAGCCAAATTTTCAGGAGGAAAGCATTGAGACTGGTGCTGTTTGAAGGTAATATTACGTATGTGGATTGTGCTAATTAAATGGGACTGCAAAAAGCGGCAAACCCACAGTAAACTCCAGTGTGGACAAGCCCTAATTGTGAGTTGGGGAGACGGGAACCACACCCACTTTCCAATTGTCCTCCTGGTGAATGGTGAATGGAGGAGGTGGGGTCTCACGTGGACATGACAACCATTCTCACAGGTGCTCTTCCTGTTTCAGAAAAAGCAGCAGAAGGAAAAGGTCAAGCAAGTCACGCCGAAGCCATTCATCAAAGAGAGGTAAGAGCTGCTCTGGCCAGCTTCTCAGAGCCCATCCCCAAACACACTGGAAGATCCATGCCACTGTAAGCATCTCAGGGATCAGCCATGCTTCTGCCTGTCCCTCCACTGAATCACAGCAAACATCAATTCGGTTTTCTGCAGATTGGCATTTGCTGCGATTCAGCAGCAAAGGACGGGTTTTCAAAGAAAAGCGGTGGCGCAAATGGAAACTACTCTGACTGAGCCTAGAAAGCATTGGACAAGCAGAAAACCTATTGGAGCTGTGCTTTCTAGGCACGGGCAAGCAGAAGCCCTTAACCCATGAATCTCCATCCACCCATTAATCCAGGGATGCCATATTGGATCAACATTTCCAAAATCAAATGGATTTGAGAATTGTAGCATCTGAAAATAAGGCAATGGAATAATTGAACTGTCAAATAGGAAGGGACCCTGAGGGTCATCCAGTCCAACCTTCTGCAGTGCAGGAATAAATTCATGGCACACTTCGATAGGCAAAGGCTCCAGACATTGGTTAGACTCCAACTCTCATGATCCCCAGCCAGCATAACCAATAGTCAGGGGGATGTTGGAGCTGTAGTCCAGCAACAATGGGGGTGGGCACGTTTGTCTACCCCGGCACAGCCAAAGATGGGTAGGGGCAGTGCTGCATGCCTGTGCTCATGGAGGGGAGGGGCAGCAGGTGAAGGTGGTGGGAGCAGCTCCGCTGACTCCTCTTGGGGTCTCTCCTCCTTTCCCTCCAGCTGCCAGCCGGAGCCCCAGCAAGATCTCCTCTATTCTCATGGGTTCCTTCTCCAGCACCAGCCACAAACACCACAAAGGAAGCAGAAAGGGGAGCAGAGAGAGGAGGCATTGAGAGTGGCCCAAGAAGCAGAAGAGGCCCCAAAGGGACAGAGATGCTTTCCCCTCTTCTCCAACCATCTCTGACTTTAATAAAAACAATGGCTAGAAAAACCACACCGTTGTGAGTCTTGGGCCAAGAGGCACAGGGGAGAGGGGAGGCTGGTGGGGGCAGGGCAGGGGAGGGTTACGAGGGGTCTGGTCAAAGGGAAGGCATGACACCCCATAAGGAAAGTAAGCAGTGTTTGGGACTTCTTAGTTTGGAGAAAAGGCGAGTAAGAGGTGACATTATCAAAGTTTATCAATGTATGTCTGGCATGGAGAGAGAAAAGCTTTTCTCACTCTCTCACAACACTAGAACTCTTTGTACTGTGGAGACATTTGATTGGAGCCATAAAATGGCTTAAAGGTAAAGGTAAAGGGACCCCTGACCATTAGGTCCAGTCGTGACCGACGCTGGGGTTGCGGCGCTCATCTCGCTTTATTGGCCGAGGGAGCCGGCGTACAGCTTCCAGGTCATGTGACCAGCATGACTAAGCCGCTTCTGGTGAACCAGAGCAGCACACAGAAACACCATTTACCTTCCCGCTGGAGCGGTACCTATTTATCTACTTGCACTTTGACATGCTTTCAAACTGCTAGGTTGGCAGGAGCAGGGACCGAACAATGGGAGCTCACCCCGTCGCAGGGATTCAAACCGCCGACCTTCTGATCGGCAAGCCCTAGGCTCTGTGGTTTTACCCACAGCGCCACCTGCGTCCCCCCTAAAATGGCTTAGGTCCCATTTAAAAGCAATATATCATACCCAAGGTCAGGGTGCAGCGAGTGACTAGGACCAGTTGGTGATAGGCCTTTCTGAGCTGAGGGCTCTGAGCAGATTCTTGGCCATGCCTATCCCTGGGGCCAGGCCTGTTTACAATAACTCTGCTAAGTTTATTCATGTAAGGGAGCACTTTGTAGTATTTGCAAGCTTTCGAATGGTCTACAGCAACCGGATTAGAAGGAACAAGCTACCAAACTATTTACAAAATAGAAACTAGCCAGGTTTTCTCAGCTTCTTTTCCTGGCTGGTGTCAGCCAGAACACATCCCACAGTTTCTAAATCACTGTAGTTCCTGCTCACATTACAAGCTTATTTATTCCTGGGAAGGCTGGGTTTGGACATGCCCAGGGCAGTTCAGAGTCTGAACCCAAGGATGCTCTCTGGAGCAATGTCCAGCCTCATTTCTCCCCAACCTGGCTTAAATGGATGTGTTGCGGCCTGCAAAGGTTGGACCCCACCAAAGACCACTTCCATCTCCCCATCAGGAGGCTGCAGTCATGTGAGCAACAGGCAGAGGGCAGTGTGAATTCGGCTGGCATGGCTGTGATGAGGAGAGAGAGAAGGAAGAGCAGCTGCCCCTGGCCGCAGCTGTTAGGCAAGGACCTTGGAAAATCGCAGCAGATTCCCCCTGAGATGGAATCCATTGGGATGGTTCTAGAAAAGACTGGGAATGGAGGAGAGGATGCCATTTGACCGTGTAGCTACAGCCTGGTCTGAAGGCGCACGATGCTTTGCTTGAGAGGCTGACCCCCTTTGAAGGTACCTTTGTGTGCCTTCATGGAAGAAAGCAGGACTGTCAAAATGATAACAAACCCCACAAAGGAAGAAGCATGCTTTTAAGTTCCCCAGAACTCTTCCTCACACTGGATGTTAAGTCCATTCGGCTCCTTTCCTCCCTGGAAATCCGTCCTACTGGAGTCCGGATCGTATCCCTGCTGCCAAATTGGCCAATGGTGGCAGGAGTTAATGGGCATTCCCCTGGGCACGGGACCAACCAACCAATAGCAGCCCTTGGCACCTGCACCCAGGGAAAGTTTAAATGCCTGGCCAGCGTGGCCTTTCGGCTTTTCTCTTGCCGGTTTTCCTACCCTCCCTCCCTTGGATTGGTTTTTGTTCAGGTACGGTTTGACCTTGCTATTGGACAATGTCAGGCGCCTAATTTTCAGGGGCAGGGTAGGAATTTTCCCCACTTGGCTAATTGGCACCACCATTTGGGTTTTCGCCTACCTCGTTGCAATCGTCACAACTTTGTAAGGCAGATAGGCATTGGCTAAGCCTAGTCGTGGATGGAGGGGAGGTTGTAGCCTCCGCCTGCCCCTCCACAGGTAAGGGTATCCTGTTAAAGTGATCCAGGAGGAGTGGCTGCTGTTCGATGGCCAGACAGGGGCTAGGGCCATACCACTCCTCCTAAGGGAACCACTTGGGGGACACCCCAATTTGACTTAAGTCATAGGGCATCACCCCCACCCCACCCCAAAAGCTTCACCCTTAGAAACACTCCCAGCGGACAGACAGGAAGGACATGCGCAGTTGCTTACCCCAATGCCTATGGTCAAACCTCACATCTGTAACCAATAAAGTTGTGGCCTTATTTGACCCCAAACCAATATCTTGTGTTGTGTCTAGTTATTTACACCTTAGGGAACCGGGGTGGGAGGGACACGGGGCCTCAATACACAATCAAGAAAAGGGCTGGATCGTAAAATATATATATTCCTGGGTGTGGTGAAAAGAAGCTAAGCCCCTAAAGTGGAGTGTGGGAGATGATCGTCACCTATTAGGGGAAGGGACATGGTTAAGTGCTTTGCATGCTGAGGGTCCCGGGTTCAATTCCTGGCACCTCCAGGTAGGGCTGGGAGAGACCCTGCACACTCATGCCTGAAATCCTGGTGAGCTGCTACCAGTCTGTGTAGATAATACTGAGCTAGGTAGACCAATGGACAGACTGGGTATGAGTCAGCTTCCTTGAGATGAAAACAAGGGCACTGGTGTTCCCCTCGCATTCCTAGCCTCACATTGAGGATCACACCAAACACCAGCACCCTTTAATCACCACGGAAGGTGCTTTTCTGTTTTCTGTTTCCTGCATTCATCTGCTCTTTGCCGCCTTGCCTGTGCTGGCTTCAGAAACAAGAGGGTGTTGGAAACTGCCTATCGCCATGTTATTTAAAACCTAAGCACGGTTAATAGAACCAATGCATGCAGTTTGATCAGATGCATGTTTGCTCAGGGGTAAGCGTGTACACAATTGCAGCCTTTGGTCAAAATGGGAGATGCCATCTTTTACGCCTCCCTTTCACTCCAGAATAGTGCTACACATAGCTGTCAACCTTCGCTTTTTTGCGGGAAATTCCCTTATTCCAGCACCGTTTCCCGCTGCTTCCCTGGATTGTTAGATATCTCATAGACTGTCCCTGGGACAGGTGAGGCTGCTGATCCCTTATTTTCAAATCTGAAAGTTGACAGCTATGGTGCTATGGGGCTGTAAACTTCTGCAAGCTTACTTTGGAGTAACTCCCATTGAAGTTGGTGGAATTGCTTATTTTAAAAATCCAAAGAGGAACAGTGACGCTAGACAGAAAGAAACAGACCAGTTGGTGCAAGAACATAGACTTTACTAGGTTGCATGGTCCTGGGTGCAAGATTTTGCTACTGGCAGAAATAAGTGGTGGCTTTCTTTGGAAAATATTAAGGTACCGTAAGTAGTGAAGAACATAAGAAGAACCCTGCTGAATCAGGCCAAAGGCCCATATAGTCCAGCACACTGTGGTTAAACAGATGCCTCTGGGAAGGCCGCAAGCAGGACCTGTGTGCGACAGCAATTCTCCCCACTTGTGATTCCCGGCAACTGGTAATGCAGTTGCTAGCCTTATTTTCCATGAATTTTGTCTAGTCCTCTTTTAAAGGCATGCAAGTTGGTGGCCATCACTTCATATTGACATAGCACATTCCAAATGTCATATTCTGAGGACGGCACTATTACGAAGGTGAGAAGATATAACCGGAACAGGGTAGTGTAGGGGGTGGGGATCCCACTAAGCCAAGTTCAGTGGGTGATATTAAGCCAATCATTCTCTTTCTCAGGCTGCATCACAGGATAAAATGGGTTAGGGAGAGACAGGACCCTTTGCTCACTGTAAGAAGGCCGAAATAGAAATGCAATGACGGATGCGGCCCAGTTAAGGGGCTCAGTCTACCAAGAGGGGATATAGCCAGAAGTTCCAATCTCCCCAAAATACTACTAAGGAAGGCTCATTTGGGGTTTTTCTTAATGCATTTAAAAAAATCCCACACCTGCTTCCTGTAAGACAGATTCCAATGTGCAGAGACACCTAAAGCACTAGTAGGTTAATTGTGACAGAAGCTGAAAACTGATGCTACAGCCACTTTGTTAGCCATTCCGTGTGTGCTTTGAAGAAAGTGCCTCAATCCTGTGTGGCTATTGTTTCCTGTCTACATGCATGTGATGATTATTATTGCCTGTGCATGCGCTCAGAACCTGCCAGGAGTCACAGTAACCTAACATGTGCATGGATGTGGGGTCCTTGCGTGCAATATGGCCTGCTTTCCAGACAGAAAACAACTTGCAGTTGTGTCGAAAGGATACGCCTCCTGATAGGACTCTGGTGATGGAAAAAAAAACCCCAACGTTGTGAAGAAGGCCTTGCAAGCTATAGAAGCTAACTTGGTCTGTTAAGTCTACCTGAAGCTGAAAACAAAGGAGCGAGTGAGAGATTAAAGGAGGAGGAGGAGGAAGCCCAATCTGTCAAGGGGGACCACAAGGCCGGTGTGGGTTGTTGCCTCGTGTGAGGCAACAATGGGGTCCATATGTCGTGGGATTGGCTGGCAGGCGTGTAACAATGGGCGCTGCAGACGGGCTGGAGAAAGCGACAGAATGTTCACACTTTCATAACGTGATTAATTTGTCTGGGCTCCCGTCAGGCTGCCTCGGCAACCTCCACCCCCCAAAATACACATGCAAGAGGCGGCAAGGGGAGCAGAGGAGGCCGTAGTGACAAGGCCAGCCTCATCTAGGCCTTCTGCCGAGTCTCTTGAGGCCTTCCAAAAGGGCCCTGTGACTGAACTATTTAATTATTATTATTAATGATGATGATCGTTGCTGTTCAAATGCAACAGCACTTGGGACATTAAGTTGTACTTGACTTTGGGGCTGCAGGCAGGCCTCCGAGCCCTGGCCAACGGTATGGGCTAATTTGGGCTGTGCGTGCGTGACTGGAAATGGACTGATCCATCCCTACACCCAGCCCTGATCACAGCTCCCCTTTTTGTGGGCAGTAGACACTGTTTATTTCAGTGGGCTTTTAATTAAAAGGTAATGGTGTACATCTATAAGGGGCAGAAATCAAAATCTGTATGAGGGCAAGGTTTTTATTAGGTCACCCACAATGTTTTGTGAGGACACTTTGGTTGGTTGGGCTAATAAAGATATTGCCCTAATATGGTTTTTAGAAACCTCCTTCACAAACTGAAGGACATCATCTTCTTTCTATGCTCCTCCTGATGGAAACATGCAGACAGGGACAGATATACCCCTGCTTTCAGTCGTTTACATACTGTCTTCTCTTGTACAGTTGTTCCTTGGAAGTCGAACAAAATCTGTTCCAGGAGTCCGTTTGACTTCCAAAACATTCGGAAACCAAGGTGCAGCTTCTGATTGGCTGCGGGAAGTTCCTGCAGCCAATGGGAAGCCGCGCCGGATGTTCGGATTCCAAAGAATGTCAGCAAACCAGAACACTCACTTCCGGATTTGCGGTGTTTGGGAGCCAAAACGTTCGACTTGCCAAGTCATTTATCAACCAAGGTACCACTGTATATTATTTATTGCAAAGCTTGATGACTAAGCTCTTTAGCAATGAAATGTCGGAATACCAGAACGAAGTGTAAGCACTGAACCACTGGTATATCACAAGTGGACTCTTTATTTACTGTGTTTGCTATTGTTTAAGATAAAACCTATTTGGGAAACAAACTACCTTTGCCATTTTTATGGACTTTAAGTGTTTGTTTACAGATAGTTGCTTTGGTGATATTATCTTGTGTTGATTGACATATGAGTCAGGCATGAGCTCCAAGGCCCAAGCAAAGAAGGGGAGCCAGTGGCAGTTGAGCCTGGCCTGTTTGTCCTCCTTCTGGAGAGCCAAACCTCTGTCCTCCCAGTGTGAGAGAGGCTTGGCCTTCAAGGATAATGTCAGGCTACATTCACACAGTACATTTAAAGCACTGCGACACCCCTTTAAACCGTCAAGGCTTCCCCCAAAGAATTCTGGGAGCCGTAGTTTGTACAGGGTGCTGAGAGTTGTTAGGAGACCCCTATTCCCCTCAGGATTAACAGTCAAACTCTCACAGGGAACTCTGGGAATTGTAGCTTTGTCAGGGGAACGAGTTTCATTTCCCTTCGAGGGAAGCTATGACTCATTTTAAGGGGTATTATTGTGCTTTTAATGTATGGTGTGAACGTGGTTTGTTTCTAACCCCCCCCCCCCCGCATCTTAAATTCATTTCTACATCTGTTTGCAATTTTTCTTGAAGTCCATACAAAAATTCAGCGATATTTTAGTGTGCAGTTCTTGGAAACACATGTTTGTACATATTTTTGCCTAAAAGAAAAATGTCGCAAACCATTTCTCCTAATATCATGCATTGACATTCATATTTTATGCTCGGTTTCCCCAGATTTGTGTACTGTGGTGCACATTATACACACTGGGGAAAAACAGATCTGTGCAGATTGGAAAGGAGAGTTGCATTTCAATCTGCATATTGTTTTTGGACGTGCAAATAAGGTAGAGTTGTGTCAAAATGTGAAGCGAAGTGAATTTCTTCCTCTGTTCTGAAGCTGTTTCCTGCATTCCCATCGCCTAGAGTGTATTCCGTCTCTGAATTACGTTGACTGATTTTAACTGAACTCTGTATTCTGTCAATTTATTGTGGCTTTTCCTCCCCTTTGCATTTTTACGCAAGTGTCAACTTGTCTTGCGATCAATTAACATCAGGTGGTATGCCTACAGCTTTCCTTGTGGTACAAAAACATTTAGACTTGGCTACCACAGAAAAAATAACACACAAGCTATGTGTTCCCGAAGGTGCAGTCTGGTGGGCCTTCATTTTGTATATTTCCAATTCAGGTGTGTGAAATTCTTTATCTGCTCTGTGCTGTGAAATTTAGTTATCTTAAAACACTGTGATATAATCAGTCTGACACTATGACCCTGCTCTGCCCCCTTTTATCTAGTTTTTAAGGGATTTTTCTTTTTTAAATGAATCATATAACATGTACATTACATATAAAAAGCGCAAAAAACACATAAACCCATGTGAACACATATAATACAAAACCATTAGGAAGCAAAACTACTATAAGGGTACCAGCAACTAATGCTAATAAAAAAGGGAGAGAAAATTGAAGGGCACCAGAAGGAGACAACGGGCCAAAGAAAACAAGGCAATTCATCATGTGAGTGTTCATACAGGTCAAAAAAGGCTCCCATGTGGTTGTAAAATCTCCTGGTGCAGCAGAGCCCTTAGTGACTTAGAGGGCGTGATGCTCTGCTTCTTTTTGTGTTGCTTTTCCTGTATGTTTTGTTCTTTCTCAGTAAACTCTAAAACTGCAAAAAAGGTGGGAAGCACCATTTTCAAATATATATAAAAAAAGTTGATGACACCAACTGCTCCAAAACTCGCCCTCCTGGCTCAAGAGTTGCTTGCCCACGTGTGACCCACAACCACAAGCTGTCTCCCCCCCCCCCCACTTCCTCTTCATTAAAGCATGTCCAGGCATGTCCTCTTGAGCCTCGCTCGGTTCTCCTCTGGTCTCACTGGGGAAAAGCGCACAAATCCATAATAAACAGGGGAGCAGCTGTTTCCACGGCCGTGAATCAGAAGCCCTCACAGCTCTTTAGCCTATGGAGGCAGGAGCTGGGTCAGGGCTGTTGGGGGGCGGTGGGGTGCAACAAGATGGTGCTACTGTGTGGTGGGAGGGAGAACTAGTCAGTGGTAGAACACCATTTTCAGTTGTGATGCAGGAGGAGATGCTGGGGTTCAGATGAGTGCCCACCATCTGCCAGGAAGAGAGACCCTGGATCCTTAATTCTAAGCCTTCACAGAGTGAAGGTGCTCAGAAGCAGGGCTGTAGTGATCAGTTATGAGGAGGAGCAGCTCGTCATACCAGTCCTCATAGCCACATCCAAAGGGGAGTCCAAAAATGCAGGCAGTTGAACAGAATATCTATCTATCTATCTATCTATCTATCATCTATCTATCTATCTATCTCTATCTATCTATCTATCTATCTATCTATCTATCTATCTATCTATCTATCTATCATCTATCTATCTATCTATCATCTGTCGGTCCAGACAGCCTCATCCTTCATCTAAAGCTCTCCTACACCTTCAGCACATTTTTTACCAACATCCACAGTTTTGCAAGCAATTTCCCGCAACGTAACAAATTTTTGTATGTTAGTTTCACTATTATATTAATTTTCATGCAGTTTTCCCTAATAGAATGCATTTTTGTAAACACTGGTTGAATAACTACATCGCAAAATTCGGATAAGTGCGAATTGCAAAAGATGGCTGTGTTTCGGTTCTCATAATGTTTCAGAAAGTACAAATTTACTAGATTCACCTTTAAATGTTTGCTGCTGGGCCAAGTTCAAGGTGCTAGTCCTAACATACAAGACCCTAAGCAGTTCAGGACCAGGTTATTTGAGAGACCGCCTTATCCCTTATACATCCACTGCGTTGCTGTGATCTGTGCAAAGGTTTCTCCTGACTCCTGCAAGTTCCTAAGATATCAAATCCCCCTTGGCAGTAAGTCAGAGAAGGGTTTTAGTGTGGCTGCCCATGTGGAACAGTATTGCAATTGAGAGATGAACGATGCTCACTTTCTAATGTTGTAAACCGCCCTGAGATTTATTGATAAAGGGAGGTATATAAAATAATAATAATAATAATAATAATAATAATAATAATAATAATAATATCATCTTTACTTTCGGGAAACAGTTGAAGACATTTCTGTTTCTACAGGCTTTCCTTGCAGAATAAATAGCACGAGTGTCTACTTTGTATGTTTTTCGTGTTGCTTTACTGGTAAATCTATTTGCTGTTTTTGTGCTTTTCAGTGTTTTAAACTACCTTATGCATAAATCACCTTGAGACAGTTGTTTAGAAGATGATTAATAAGTTTTGATAATGATAATGATAATAATAATAATGTGAACTGAATCAAATTGCTCCCCTATATTTGCTCCCTTCCAGCATTCTGCATCTTGCTCCATCGTTTGGGGCCTGGGCCAAGCAGTCACAAAGCCTCTCCATTTTCATCACCCTGAGGAAGAAGAAAGAGTCAAAGACTACTCTGAATTAGGACTCAGCAGGGATGGAACTGTCACGCTCCTGCTTTTGCCTTTGCATGTCCATTCCCCCCACAAATGTGTCCCCAGCGGGCAGAGATTCAGCCGAATCCAATCGATTATCCGAAGAAATTTGGAGCAACTTGTGAACACCTGCAACCGGCCTCCCATCCTCTCCTTGGGGAACCCCACATGTTCTGAGGCAAAAAGGAAAACAGAATTTGCTGCCAGGCTCTGTGTCTGCTTTCTTGGGAAGACATGAGGCAAGGGGGGGGAGAGAGAGAGAGAGAGAGAGAGAGAGACTGAAAACAGGAAGCAAGACTTGTGTTAAGTCTGCCCCATAACCTGCAAACTTGAAAATGGTAAGCGTAATGCTGGTGGTCAACAAAAGAGGTTCAAAGACTCTCTCAAGGCAAATCTAAAAAAAATGTAGTATAAACACCGACAACTGGGAAACACTGGCCTGTGAGCGCTCAAATTGGAGAAGAGCCTTTACCAAAGGTGTCATGGGTTTTGAAGACGCTTCAACTCAGGAGAAAAGGGAAAAAAGCGCTAAGAGGAAGGCATGCTTGGCAAATCCTCACCATGATCAACTCCCGTCCGGAAACCTATGTCTCCACTGTCTCCACTGTGAAAGAACATGTTATCCACAGTCACTTTTAAAACCGTGTTTATGGAAGACAATCTTACTTGGCTTTGAGTGGTCGCCAAAGAAGAAGAAGATACCCTGCAAAAGAAGGATATTAATGATGATTTGAATATTGTAGGCTTTGATTTACCGCACAATTTAAATGTCAAACAGCAACGTCCAGGAGGAGAGGGGTCAATGACGGGTCTCCTTTCCACACTAACATGGTGGTGTCAATAAAGGTCCAGCCAGGATGAGAACCTACATGGAGGTTGATCATGTACAAAGCAGGAAACAGTTCTATGGTTGTGGGTGAGGGTTTCCAAGTCAGGGCTCTGATCTCATTTGTACTGTGTCGTGCCACTGGTTTGCATAGCCCAGTTCTGGACAATTTGCCACAGCAATCCAGGGCCTCTCATAGGCAGAGGGATTTTGTCAGTCCTGACATTGGAGTTGCTACTGGGGGATGTAGCCTAGGACCTTCTCCTCTGCCACTGAGCAACTGCAGGTCAGGAAAGTCCCAGGATAAATAAGAAATACTGACCTGGCAAAATTTTAACCTTTACTGAGCCCTCTTATTCATCCACCCCCTCTAAAAGAAGCAGGGTCCAAGGAGGACTGTCAGAGTCTCACTCCCTAGCAGAGTGGCAGGGAATTTAAAGGGGTGGTACTTTATCTTGGAAACCATACTGTACCATAGCCTGGGGTTGTGTGCTTCTGCCTTCTCCAGCAAAGGAGGGAGAACCATCTGTGGTGGGTGAGGCAATTCAGAACCCTCTTACGAAAGTCCCAAGCTTCCAGTCCCAGGTCCAGAGTCTAGTAAATTTCCCTCAAAGGGGAATTAATTCCCTCTTGCTTTGGCTGATTCCAGGGTTGTGAGATAACCCCATCTCTAGGTTGTCACAACCTAGTGTTCTACGTGGGAAGGAATCAGGCCACATCTTTTTCCTGTGGCACTTCTTCAAGCATTGGGACCCGGCCTCAATTGCTGACACCTTATTTATTTTGTGGTTTGATTACCGTAGTGCACTTTAAATGGGAGTGACCTTGAAGACAGCTCAGAAACATCAGGTTGATTCAAAATGCAACAGCCAGGGTTTAAACTGGAGCATGCAGGACAGAACATAATACTTCAATATTGCCATCACCATTGGTTGGGAATTGTTTACAGGATCAAGTCAAGGCTGCAGTTTTGTCCTGTTACAGTCTTGAAAGGCCTGAGGTCAGAGTATCTCAAGAATTGCCTCTTTCTATATGAATTTGCCTGAATCCCTCTTCATTTTTCTGGCTTTCTGAATCTCCCAGTTGTCAGAAGAACAGGCAGGGCGTATTTTTAAGGAAGGCACCCAAAATTTAGAAGAGCCACCTTAGGAAAGCAAGCCTGGCTATTTGATTTGCATTTTTAAACGGTCCTAATTTCCACCTTCCTGACAGACTAATGTGGGATGCGGGTGGCGCTGTGGGTCAAACAACTGAGCCTAGGGCTTGCTGATGAGAAGGTCGGCGGATCAAATCCCCGTGACGGGGTGAGCTCCCTTTGCTCGGTCCCTGCTCCTGCCAACCTAGCAGTTCGAAAGCACGTCAAAGTGCAAGTAGATAAATAGGTACCGCTCCGACGGGAAGGTAAACAGCGTTTCCATTCGCTACTCTGGTTCGACAGAAGCGGCTTAGTCATGCTGGCCACATGACCTGGAAGCTGTCTGCGGACAAATGCCGGCTCCTCGGCCAGTAAAGCGAGATGAGTGCCGCAACCCCAGAGTTGGTCACGACTGGACCTAATGGTCAGGGGTCCCTTTACCTTTTAACAGGCTAATGTATGAATTGGAACAGATATCCTTGAGGTCATGCGCCCCTCTGGATTTTGCAATACAACCCTCAGCTAAATATATCCCACCATTGGTGGTGGGTTGATGATGAGTGGTCAAAGGAAGGAGAGGCAGCAGACTGGGAAGAGGAGGTGTCAGGAGCTGAAGAGGTAACAGGGTTTGGTGAGCAGGAAGAGTCTGGCTGAGAGCAGTCCAGAATCACAGGCAGAAGTGGAGGCTGGAGAGAAGGCAGGCTGCTGAAGAAGCCAGAGGGTGCCCTCCCTGCTGGTCTCCCAAAACCCAAAGAGGTGTGAAGAGGGTGGAGCAAAGACAGGCAAGACAACAGGAGTTTCAGATTGCTTGGGAAGGAAGCGGGGGAGGAGGAGACTTAGGGAGCTGTGGGAAGATGGGGACCTTCAGTAATTGCTTCTGCCTCATTGGGGCAAGATCTACCAGGAAGAGTTGATGTGCTCTCCAGGCTTGGCCTCCTGAGCAGTCTTGTTTCTTTGAAGAAGGAGTTAACTTCACTGATGCCGTGTGAGTTATTGCTAACCTGCTCCTGACACCCACTCCTGACAGTATCTTCTAACAACTCTCAGCACCCTTAACAAACTACAGCTCCCATAAACCTTTGGGAGAAGCTATGACTGTTCAAAGTGGTATCTGAGTGCTTTAATTGTATGGTGTGAATGTAGCTTCAATCTTGCTGCTTGAGATGCACATCCTGGTGACAGGCCTGAGGCTGAGACCCAACCTTTGATCCTTCTGTGCACCACTGTGTGTTGGGATAATGGGAATAACACCCCTCCCTGAGATGGTCAAACATTTTGCGGCTTCAGTAAAAAATCTGGCTGATGCAGTTCATAATAATGCCCTTTTTATGCCCCCCACATCTATCACCTGTGTGTCCACCTAATGGTAGGACTGGCCCACCCAATGGCTATGATGCACTGGGGCAGTGAACCAAACATTCAGCCTTCCCATTGACTGGAGGGGGGGGGGCTTAAGAAGAGGGAGGCCCCTCCAGCAGTAATCCTCCAGCCTTCCACCCCACTGTGATCATTTCATGCTTTGGAGCGTAAGATTTGATTAGGCTGATCCTAACAGGCGGAGTCCGTGACCATCAATTACCGCTCGTGAAATTACCCAGCTGCCACCCAAGGCCACATGAGGCGGGGATTTTTATTTTAATTTATTTAAAGAAAGAAATGGACACATCATTAATTTCCCCCTCCTTTCTCCTCCAGATCATTCTCATCTGAATGGAAGAATTTAATATCTTCCCTTCTGCTTACAAAATCAATAATAATAATAATAATTAATAATCATCATCTCTTGTCTGTTCTAAGCCAAATAACAGACACACATATAAATACACACACACACTTATATAAAGACACACCATAAACAAGGTTTCCCCAGCCCCCCTCCTCCTCCCAAGTTCTTTCCCTTCCAAAAAAGTGCATAAACACTGCAAATAAATAACATCTTAAAAAATAAATACATCAAATAAATAAATAATAAAGGAATGCTGGTTGTGGCACACAGATGTTGTTCAAGACATGAGAAGGGGCTTCCATCCTCTCCAGCCCTGGCACTTGTCCGTGTCTCCTTCCGAACCAGGAGCCAAATCACATGTTCTGAGAAAAGTCAGAAGCTCCCAAGCTTTTCTGAGTATTGTGCAAAGGGACTAGGGTGGGCTACAACAGCTCAACAGAACATCCCATTTCTAGAGGCAGTAGACTGGGCCCGGGGCACACCAGATGCAGGGGGAGCAGCAATAGGGGAAGTCCATCACCTCTGTGCCCAGCATCTAAGCTTCCTGGTGTGTGGGGCAGTGGAAGGACCATCTGCAGGTCCCTCTTAGAAACAGAATGCTGGTCTGGATCACTGGTCTTCTGCTGGTGGTTCGAGAAATACAAGTGGGTCATGCAGCACCCGAAGAGGAAGGGCTGCTGCTCAGGAGTCAAGCACAATCTCAGCATCAATCTCCAGCATCTCCAGACAGGGAAGAAAAAGACCAGACCCTCCAAGTGTGCCTATTTTCCCAGGTACTTCCTTGATTTAGAGAAGCTGCCCCGGTTTCTGATTTGACCCCAGAACGTCCCGCTTTTCCTTGGGATGTCCCTATTTCCACTGGAGAAATGTTGGAGGTTATGGAGTTTTCCGACCCCCGAGCCACCTGAAGGCAATCCTGTATTGGGAAGTTTTTTTAAAAAAATGTTTAATGTTTTATTATGTTTTTATATATGTTGGAAGCTGCCCAGAGTGGCTGGGGTGACCCAGTAAGATGTGTAAGATATAAATATGTGTATTTATAAATAGTAAAATTGTCATTATGGAATGGGACATCCCTATTTTCATCGGAAAAATGTTGGAGGGTATGAAAGACCCTCATCTGAAACCCTGGAAAGCTGCTGTTGGACCATTTGGAACCAGCCTTCCCCAACCTAGCAGTGCCCTCAAGACTCCAACTTCCATCATTCCTGGGCGTTGGCCATGCCAGCCAGGGCTGATGGGAGACAGGAGTCCAAAACCTTTGGAAGGGCACCAGTTTTTATAAGGCTAGTTAAGACAATACTCTGAGCTAAACAGGCCAGACTTATGCCAGCGGTACCACTACGTTGTGTCTTATGTTTTGGAAAACAAAAGAGGGGCAGTGACCTGATACAAAGGAGAACAGGGATCTTTGCTGTTTGTAGGTGCATAGGCAGCTCAGCTCTTCTCAGATGTGCCTGACAAGCTGCAACTCTGATGAATAAACAAACAAAACCCTGTTATGAAATTATGAATAATATACAAGCTTGACCCTCTGTAGCATCTGGATGCCCTAAAGAGAGTAAAAGTAGGAAAAGGAGAGTAGATTGTGAAAAGTATAAATGAGACCCTACTCTGGATATCAGGAATGGTTCCTCCTAGGTCATCCATCCAGCACCAAGACAGTTGCTGCCAATTAACCTCCATCTCCAGAGGCTGCCCCTGGAGTCTCAGGGCCTGGGATGGTCCTGATCTAGCAACCCCATTGGTAAGATTCTTCTTGCTCTCTGGCAGGATGACCACAAACCAACTTTCCTTAACCTCCAGATGTTTTGGACTACAGTTGCGATTGGCTGGGGCCAATGGGACTTGTAGTCCAACAGCATCTGGTGGGTGCAGATGTGAGTTGGAATCTAAAACATAGCAGGGGTGGAGGATGAGGTTGAGAAAGACAAACAAATGACATACAAAACAATCCATCAGATCTGCACTCTGTGGTGGTGAGCGGTTGCCTTGGAAAATGTAGTTTGGTAAGTGTTCCTGCTTTGTTCCTGCTCTGGGTTCCTTTGGGAGGGAGGCTAGGATAGAAATAAATAAATACATGTTTTTTGTTCAGAGGCAGTGGAGTGGAGTGGTTAGAGTGTCCAACTAGGACCATAGAGACTCAGGTTCTAATTCAGACTCAGCCACGAAGCCCCCTTGGAGTCACTGTGTCTCAGCCTAACCTACCTCAGAGGGTTGCTGCAAGGATAAAATGTGGGGAACAGTGTGCACTGCCCTGAGTGTGTAAACACTGTACTTTTAAAGCACATTCTCTCCCGCAAAGAATTCCGGGCACTGGAATTTATCCCTCAAGGAGTTACAACTCCTAGCAACCCTTAATAAACTACAATACCCAGAATTCTTTGAGAAGAATGTTCTTTGTTCATAGCCCTGAGCTCCTTGGTGGAAAGGTAATATAATAAACAAATGAATCCAGCCCAGTTCTGTAGTGGTGGGGATGCCCTCAACCAATCCTATTGCAGTAAAGTCTGCCACACCAGTTTTTAGGGGTGTGGCACTGTAAACCAAAAAGGAACATTCTTCACATGGTTTTTTTTTTTTTTGTTCTAGGGAAAGGGGATGTGTGGGGAAGGCACCACGCAGATGAAAAGGTGCAGATTTCTGCTATTATCAACACACTATTGATGAAGCTGGCACCATAGAAGGATCTGCAGGGAGGGGGAGAGCAGCTGCAATTTATTTATATTTGTTCCTTCCTGTGTCTTCTTATTTGTATTTCTGAGTTTGCTTCTGTGTTCAGACCTCTGTGACAAGCTGGAGGGTGGTGGTGAAGAATGCTCCAAAGGAGGATAGAATACTGCCCCTTTTCCACATGTATGTGAACATGCCAACTGAGTCAACATGTGCCCACTGAGACTGCGTTTAAACAAACGAATGAGTTATGAAATCCAAATCCATACTAGGGTGTTGGGGTTGAATCCAAACTCAGTCCCACTCAGACATGCCCATTCATTTTTATGGGTCTACTCTAGGTGTAACTAAATTGACCACAACCCAATATAAAAATGTTGCAAAAAGGTGTGCAAGCTTTTGAGTTCTCCAGAGCTTGTCATCACCATCAAACTTTTGCTCTCTCCCTGTGCCCCTTTTGCCCTGTTGACATCTAGCCTGATGAAGAGTCGTGGCAAAGTTTGCATGCTGTTTTGTAACATTTTGCTTGATTGGCCTAATGACGCTACTATGGTTTTTATATTTATCTGTGACTATGATTGTTTTAAAACGTGTTTTAATGTTGTGACCTTTCCTGGGACCTTAGGGTGATGGAAATGTAAATAATGATGATGATAATAATATTTTTTCTAGTGGGCCCACTTGTGTGTAAAGAGAAGAGTAGAGAGTGAGTGAGAGTGAGTGTGTAAACAAACAATACCCCAGGGTGGTTTAGACCTTGGCAAGGAGATGTTCCAGGCACAAAGTATTGAGGCACCCCACATTTCCTTGCCTGCAGCTGGAGGGCAGTTCAACCACCATGTAGGCCACCCCAGTGTGGGATTCCTGGAGAATTTAAGGATGGAGAATTTTAGCATCTGTAGGCCATTCCTCCAGGCAGAGAGCTGGAGGAGCAGGTCCATCTGGCTGGCTCCACCAGCTGCCCCCCTATCTATATCTACAGTGGATCGAGATCGAGCTATACATATATTTTCCCCTGAGGAGGTGAAGCAGGAAAGCAGAGGCAGGTTGGAGAGGAGGAGGAGGAGTGTGGGCTCCTCCGGCCAGGCCAGGCCAGGCCCTTCTCAGACGTCCAGCACGTGGTTCAGGTAGGAGATGTAGCAGATGGCGAGCCGCAGGATCTCGATCTTGGAGAGCTTCTTGTCCGGGGGCAGCGTGGGCAGCAGCTTGCGGAGCTCGGCGAAGGCCATGTTGAAGGCCTCCACGCGGATGCGCTCTCGCGTGGCGTGCGCCGTCCGGTACTTGGCCGTGGCGCGCCGCCGCCGCCGCCGCTCCTCGCGGCTCAGGTGCTGCAGGTCTTTCTTCAGAGGGTCGCCAGGCTCAGCTACCCGGGACTGGCTGCACAAGCCCAGCCCGCCACCGGCTTCTTCCCCCGCGAGGCCTCGGCCTCCGCAGTCGCTGAAGACCGACTCCGTCTCGGAGTGCGTCGGCTGGAGGTCCAGCTCGGTCTGGTCCGAATTGAGCATCATGGCCCAAGGCAAGGCGGCCGAGGTAGGGAGCGGGGCAAGGGAAGGGGGAGAAAGGAGGGCGAATTAGAGCGGGTCGGGGGGCAAAGGGGTGGACGGGTGGGGCTTAGGGTCCGGGCTTAGGAGGCCACCTCAAAATGGCACACTTGGGTGGCGCGCGCTCCAGGGCGGTGGCCCCGCTTAGGCCATGAGAGAAATAAAGGTTGCTGGTCTTCCCTCTGGATCTGTGCCAGGGCTGAGTTGTGGAGAGAGCCAGTCATCCGACGAGAAGGGATTTCTTAACCGCCGAGGGAGGGAGAGCGAGAAAGAAGAGTCCTTAACCTGTTGAAAGGAGGCAAATGGAGCAAATGAATCTATCTAAAAGTTTTTTTAAATACAATAGGAGCGTTCAGGGCACCTCCGCGTTTGCGCAGGCCACAGGGCGGATTGCAAGGAAGTCAAATGAAGATGCAAAGAACCCATAAAATAGCGCAAGCCGTGAAGACAAGAACTTTAAAAAAGAACAGGGAAATTTTATAACTTACTTAGAAGACCATTGTAAGCAGATAAAAACATTAGCGGGATTTTAACCTCATTTGTAAGGTAACAAAAACTATGGATAACTCAGATGGATAAAAAAGTAGATAACGGATTGATATGCAGTTGTAAATGTTGATATTAGGACCCATGGAAGGGATGGGAGGAAGTATTGAGATTCAGAGTAATCTCTATATATGGATTTGCAATTGATTTTGTTGTACTTTAAAAAAAAATCAATTAAAAATTATTATTATTTCAAAAAGCGCAAGCCATAAAATAACTGTGCAGTTGTTGTTTAGTTGATTAGTTGTGTCCGACTCTTCGTGACCCCATGGACCAGAGCACACCAGGCACTCCTGTCTTCTCCTGCCTCCCGGAGTTTCGTCAAATTCATAGCAAATCGCAAAATAGCAACTGCTAATAACAGCAGCAGCAATGAATCCTTCAGACCTCTCCTGCAAATTCTCACCAAAAAAGTGGATAATGTGAAGTTAGGGGTACAGCACCTAGAGACAGTCAAATTGTGCATCCACAGCACTGACCAGAGGAGGAATGACTGCTGGGAGGAGCGCAGAGAAAAGAAACGACATGCTGCAGCGCAACTGGATGCCTTCATCCTCTAGTTGCAACAAGACATGTCTCTCCCATATCGGACTCTACAGTCACAGAAGGCGCTGCAACTTTCCAACCGTTTGACTTTACCCACAAAGGCGCACTCCGCTTCATTGTGTCCTGACACAGATGGAGACCAACACGGTTGCAGGGACTGGAGGAGAGTAACTTAGACTGTCTGTGGTTTTTATTGCTGTTCAGATGGGATTCTGTAGCAAAAGAGGCTGCAAAAGGAATCAAGCAAGCCTAGTGTGGTGTAGTGGTTAGAGTCCAAATCCAAGGAAGGAGATTCCACCACTTCTTGGGGGAGTCTGTTCCGCTGTTGAGCAGCTTTTGCCATATATTATAATGATGATGCTGATGCTGATAATAATAATAATAATAATAATAAATATTCCCACTCTGCAGTGAAGTTCACTGGGTGCCTTTGGGCCAGTCACTCCTTAGTTTAACTTACCTCACAGGGTTGTTGTTGGGATAAATTGGGGAGGAGGAGAAATAGGTAAAGCAGCTTGAGTTCTTCAGAGGAAAGGTGGGGGTATGTAATAAATACATTCATTTAAGCTAATCACTCTAGCTGAGTTTGTCAAGTATTTCATAGTGTGACTATAAAGAGTCTGTGGCAGTCTGTCACCTGTAAAGTATTAGCTGGAGATGCTTCTAGAAGGCAGGCTAAAGCAAGCAAGGTGTCCCTCTGCCCACAGTAGATACCCGAAGGAAACGGGGGTGGGTGGGGGGTCCAGAATCATTTGCAAAGGAAAGAAAGTAAGAAAGGAGAGGGAACATTGCAGGGGGGGGGGGAGATCCAGGTTTGTGTTTTTAAAAGAAAACGAAATAAGTTTTGTGTAAAACCAATCGAAGAGGTGAACATGAAACCAGGAGTGTGGGGAAAGGTTGTGAATGAAAGGAAACAGGTGGGAGGATTAAAGAAAGTGCAATGTGAAAGAGAAAGTGTGGGGGAGGGAATGGAAAAATGGGGAGAGCAACTGAATGTGGGAGGTTGGGGGAATATCTGCGAGTGACAGACGGCCTCAGTCTGAAAAGAGGGAATTCTCTGGCAGATGCTCCTACATGCTGCCTGTGGGGGAAGGAAGGCCAACGTGCTCTCCATCCCAAGACCCCGCAGGGAGGGGGAGGGGCCAGACTTTGGAAGCCCCTTGCCTGCTCTGTTCCCTCCTGAGAGGTGACAGGTGGCGAATGGGAGAGGAGGGAAGACAGGCCTGCAGGGTCGGGAGGGAGGAGAAGAGCCCGCCTGTCTCTGGAAAAGAGCCCTTCTGTTGCAGAAATCTGGTGCCTGGGGCGTGCGAAAGCCAGCTTACCCTAATGGCTGGGAAGGAAGTAGGACTCATCAGCCTGCTAGTCCTCAGTGCTTAATTTTTTTAAAAATGGGAGGAACTGGCAGCCCTCAAGTCTGCCTGAAGACACACCCTGGGAGCCTCCTTAGGAAGGAGGGAAAGGCACCCTCGTGGGTGAGAAGGCCCTCAGTGGCTACCAGCCATGATGGCTATGCTCTTCCTTCACAGTCAGAGGCAGTAATGTTTCTGAATCCCAGTTGCTGGGGACTCCAGGTGAGAAGAGCGCTCTTGCATTTAAGGTCCTCTTTGCAGGTTTCCCGCGGAGGCATCTGGTTGGCTACTTTGAGGAGAAAATGGGCCTCTGGCTTGATCCAGGGCTCTTTGTTTATGCTCTTATGTGGCACCCTGTCTGTGCTCAAATGACACTTTGCATGGTCAAGAGGAGAAGCAAGACCCTAAGTGGTAATGAATCCGTTACATCCAGGGAGTACCCACATCTTTTGGATCGAGGAAAACAAACTGCTCAACTTGCTTTGAAACATTACTTCTCCACACTATGCACAATTAACCCAGGATGCATTTGCTCCTACAGGATGGGGTGATAGTCATAGGCTTCAATGCTTAAAAAAACAAAAAACAAAGGTACACTTATGGAGGAAAAGAAGCCTATCAATCATAATGATACGCAGGCAGAACCTACAGTTCGGAGGCAGTCTACCTGTGCTGGGGGCAAATAGCATGGGAAAGCGGGCATGTCCTGCTTGTGGGGTTCCCAAGAAGAAGCGTTTTGACTGACCTGCTGGAAACAAGATGCTGGATCGATCCTGCACTGATCCAGCACGGCAGGGCTCTTGATTTTTGAAAGTTGACAAAGAAAGGGGCACTTTTCAACACAGCATCATGTGGCACAAAACATTCTTGTTCCACTCCCTGCCTCCCCCTGGCCTAACCCCTTGGGTATCAATACACCATTGTTTTGCTAGTGACTTGGGGTTATCCAAACTTCGTCCAGTTATCAGAAGCTACAGCAGAGTTCTGAACCAGTGTATGAAAACATGTTTTGAATAAGGAAAGGAAAATGGGTTCTTGAGTTCCTCTGGGGGTGGCTGAGCTCATAATAGCTTGTTAGCACGCAACTCGTCTTCAGGGCTCACCCCTAGAAGGGAGAGAGATATGCCTTCCCTCTGTTGCATGCCCATCGTGGACATGATGGTGACACGAAGTGAACAAGGTGCCGCTATTTCACATGCTGGAGTGAGGCTCATTTTTAGCTTCTGACAAGACACACCCCTGGCTTTAAAAACCATTAGTTTGTTGCAAAATCAGTGGACAGAGCATTGAATGTGCAAGGGAGAAGCCTTCAGTGTGAGATGATGGGAAGGAGGGCACTGGGGTGTTGCAAGCCGATCTCATTTCATCAGTGAATGTTGTGGGGCAGATGTTGCCTCCCCAATCTGTGTGTCGGTGGTTTGGTTATAGAACCACACTGCACAAGTTCAGAGATGTCTCCTTCGTGGCATGAAAAGCTCCTGGGGCTGAGCTTTCAAGGGTGAGCCACGGCTAAATTAAGCCCCTGTGAAGTTGTAAAACAAGGGGAAGCTGGAGGGAACATGGATAAAAAATGCCACAGTATTTGGGGAGCAAATGCAACTAAAGGAACAGTCTCATGCTTAATTTTTGATACACAGCACCCTGAGGCACAGTTACTGCCCTGCAAATGACACTGAAAGACCCTCCTTCTGGGGGTGTGGAAGGAGGAAAGGCACTCTATATATGCTCAGAGGCACCAAATGCCTTTTTTATTACTGCCTGCTTCTCTGAGTGGCACCTGGAAGTATAAGCAAGGTTTTTGGGCTAAGTGCAATCAAAGCCAAATATTGTGAGATTTGCCCCGACTCTCTCACTGTGTTTTGTTCTCATGGTAGCTTTCGGGGGAAGGGCGTTTGCTCTGCATATGGAAGATTCAAGACGGAGCTAAATTCTCCAAGCTGGTTTAAATGAATCTAGTTATTAATTTTCAGGATTGCTAAGGTGTGTGATCGTACGTTTAGCATTAAAAAAATGAAAATAAAACAAACCTTAGCAAGGGACACTTCATTTAAAGAAACACCATCTAAAATGTACAGTGATAATATGTTAAGCCCAAACCACATGAATTCAACACTTAAAACTTTGCCAAACTTCTCACAGAGTTGGAGTTGCATGGGAGAATACCAGCGCAAGATCCTCACGCATCTGGAGGGCAAGGCTCAAACATAGACGGGCACCAGGCATTTCCCACCTCAGAGGACCACAGGAAACTGCCTTCTGCTGAGCTTAGCCCATTACTCCCTCCAGCCCAGCACTGTCTGCACTAGCAGCAACTCTCCAGGGTTTTAGATAGGGTTTCCCCCCAGCCCTACCTGGAGATACCAGGAAGTGAATTTATGTGCAAATTTGATGCTCTGCCACTGAGCCACTACCCTTCAAAAACGAAAGGCGCAGGAGCAGAATTTGCGGGGAGACCCTCGGGAAGACCGGCGTATCTTAGGGGCTGTCTTGCACCACACTGGGTTCTTCCTGGAGAAAGCCCATCATTCAGAGCACATGCAGAGGCTGGATTTAATCCCCCACATGTCCAATTTTAAAAGGATCTCAGAAGGAAGAGATAGGAAAGGTCCTTCTCTGCCCATGTTAATACTGACAAATGCTGTGGGCTCAGGCTGCAAGGAAGCGAAGAGGCTCATTCTCACGGAGTGCTTTTTCATTTGATGCTGAAGCCCCATCCTCCAGTTGAAGGCTAGTCAAAGTCTGTGCCTGTGCATCTTTGGGAAATATTGCAAGACGTCTCTATCTGGGCTGCCTTTCAGGAGTTAGAATTAAGTGGGCAGGTTGGGGAGGCAATCTCTGTCCGAATGCCTTTCTTTCTGCTTTATGCATGGGATGAAGGAAGGGGACTGGCAGCCCCATCCCTCTCCCACCCCCACCCCTTATGTCCCTGGAGCATCACCCTGCAACCCAGTCAGATGGGAGGCATTGCTATTGCTGTTGCTATTACTATTTGTGCACCCAGATCCAATGGCTCCTCTTTGAATCTGCCTCTAACAAAACTTTGGCTTGCAATTCTTTACGGATATCACAGAAATGAAGACAGCCCACTCTTAGACACAAACTTGCCTCGCCTTTCTGGCAGGTTTGCCAACTTTTTTAAAAAAAATAAAAACACCAGCCTCGGCTCCTTTGCCTGATCTGCTGACATGAGCAGGTAACAAGGTTTATCTCTTGTGTTGTGAACAGCTGAACATGAATGATGTCTACAGAACATGTTTCTCTAAAAGGTACAAGACCAGGCCAGGCTGGTCAGTTGTCAATCCTGTTCCAGAAAGAAACAAAACAGGATGTAGTTCATTTCCTTCACAGCACGAAATGCGGAGAGGGAAATGTTCATGAATCAAGCCAGTAATAGGGAAGTTTAGGGAAGTTTTAAATGTTTAATGCTGTATTGTGTTTTAATATTCGGTTGGGAGCTGCCCAGAGTGGCTGGGGAAACCCAGCCAGATGGGCGGGGTATAAATAAATTATTATTATTATTAAAAAATAAACGTGGTTTGCTTCCGTCCATCCATCCACCTGTCTGTCCTAGATATTGGAAGTAACAGGCAGAAGAACCATGATCTATAAATGAATGACTGACCAAGGCTCCTGAAATGATAGAAATGGGTCAGCAAACAGATGTAGTTCATATAAGCCATGGGATCTCTTCACCTGTTTTGTTAAATGGAGACTATTTTTCACACACTATTATTTTGTGGTGTTGAACAGATAGATAAGATAGATAGATATTTGTGATTGTGGTTTCAGTTAGAAAAACAAAACAAAAAACCCCCTTTCCTCTCTAGAAGTTTCCCTTTCTTCCCCACTTCCTTCAGTTTTTTCCCAGGTGTTCGTTCTTTCTTTCTTTCTTTCTTTCTTTCTTTCTTTCTTTCTTTCTTTCTTTCTTTCTTTCTTCTTTCCCATCTACACTTCCCTGCCTATTGATTGTGGCAACATCATTCAGCCGGGTACCACAAATGTGCAAAACCAACGTCCAAACAGGCCTTCTTTTTTAATTTCCAAAAAGCCGCACACAGTAAAAAACACACACACACACACACACAGGCCAAGACACACAAGAAGTCTTACCCCTGAGCAAAGGAGACCCTTTCCTTCCCAAACCGCTTCTTCCTGGAGCGCTTTTTCCGCTTCAGAGGCAATATCCGAGTGGGAATCCAGGTAGAGCGGGCCACTCCATTCATCCCTTGATCCACTCATGCATCCCATCATCTGCAGGCAAGAAAGTTTGCATCCTTGTGCTCCCAGCACCTGCCTCCTTGTGGCAGGGGTGCGGCTGCCACATGGGGGGGCCCTGATCCGCCACACGCCCAGGTGCTCTGCACTGACACCATGGGCACACCTGGGGATGCCTGCCCCAACCACTATATATACCCAGCCTGGCCGCATGCTGTGTCCATCAACGGGCTTCCCATTGGCCGCTCCAGTGCCCCCCTCATAAATATTAAAAGCCAGGAGCAAGGATGCCATTGGCTGGGAAAAGAAGGGCAAGCCCCTGGGACAGGAGGAGAGGGGGGGGGGCTGGAGGAAAGGGGAGGGAGGGAGGGGGAGGGGGGAATGGGGTGTGGGCCCTCAGGGAGTTGGAGACATCTGTTCAGCATGCATATTTCATAAAGAAGAAATAGAGAGAGAGGGAAGGGGAGAGGCAGAATGAAAAAGGGAGACAGAAGCCGGCACGCGTCGCCTTCACATAGGAGGGGAATCATTAAAGCTGATTTAACAGAGGCAAATCCCCCCCCCCCCGAAGCCAGCCTTGGCATCACCCTGAATTCTGACAGTTGGTGCAGCGGACTTTCCACTTAGGCTGTGTGTGGAATAGGAGGCCGCGTGGGCCAAGGTGGATTTGCAAAGGCCAGCAGCCAGTGGTCAAGATGTTTGGAGTAGGGGGGCTCTCCCTGAGTCCCCCTCCTTCACGCCGCCCACTTGCTAGCCCCTGGGCCCAGTCAGCACCTCCAGAGGATGAGGCGTGAGGAGGTGACAGCTCCTTCTCCCAACTCCTCTGGCTGCTTGAATGCAGTATGAGCAGAAGGCAGCGTAAGGACGTCAGAAGAGGCTGGCTGCAGGATCAGGCCGGCCAGCCCAGCATCCTGCTGTCAGAGGGGCCAACCAGATGCCTGCAGGAAACCGGGGAGTAAAAACTTGAGTGCAGCAGCGCTCTTGTGGTTCCCAAACAACTGCTATTCCAAGGCGCTCTGCCCCTGGCAGTAGTTTGAGAACATATCCATATGTAGCCACGGATAACCTTATCTTCCGTGAATTAGCGTGATCCTCTTTTTAAGCTGTCCAAGTTGGTGGCCCTCGCTCCACACCGTTTTGGAGCGAACCACAGAGTTTTAACAAAAAGCTGTGTGGAGAAGTACTTTATTTTGCCTGCTCTGAATCTTCCAACATTCAGCTTCGTTAGATGTCCTCACGTTCTAATGTTATGAGAAAAAGCTGTTCTCTATCCACTTTCTCCACACAATGCAAAATAATCATTAGCATATGCCCCCATAATGGCCTTTTTTCTAAACTAAAAAGCTGTATCAAGGACAGGAGGGTTTTTGGGTCTACTTTGGTCCCTGACGGGCCTCAGCCACCATCTGCTGGTGCCACTGCCAGCTCCTGGCCCCTGTCTTGCAACATGAAGCAAGCACACACTTATAGGGTGAGCTGCTTTAAAGTATTTTATTCTTCCAGTTTATATAATACTTTTGTGCGTTCAAAATGCTTTGTAGGCATGCTCTTGTGTTTGTCCTTCTAACCCCCTGCAAAGTTGCATTTATATCACCTGCGGCAGGTTACTGCTTTTACACTTTTTCCAAAAAAAGATACAGGTTGTCTGCCCCATGGGGAAACTTTGGCCTGCCAGGTGCTGCTGAACTACATCTCCCATAATTCCTGGCCATTGGCCATGCTTCCCATGGCTGATGGGAGTTCTTATGTTCAGGGCAGATCCATTGAAATAAATGGATATGTTAATCATGGCTATGAAGTTTAGTGGCTTACTCTAAGTAAGGCTTACTGTGCCATTTTAATGCTTTTGTTCTACATCTGTTTTTACAGTATAATTGTAATACTATGTAAGCTGCCCTGGGAACATTTATTAATTTTTATTTTGTGGATTTATATCTCACCTTTCACCCTATACACAGTTGCCGGGCAGGTCACGGCATAAGGATCACATCAGTTCCGTAAAAAGAAGCCAGTCTTACTTAACAAAAATAAGATTTAAGAGAATACACATGTTCCTCATTTGCTAAAACATTTCTTTACTCCTCAACCTCAAAAGGGTTGACAAAAGGAGGAAGATGTTAAATAACTGCAGGGACAGGGAATTAGAGGGTGGCAATGGGAGTGAGATTATGGCAGAGGAAAGAATACTAACGCTACAAATGATTAGCAGATTAAAACATGAGTACAATCACATGTAATATAACCATAAAATACAAAACCAACAATAATCCAAATACTAGCTGCGGTGAGATACAAACATCAAATAAGCACATGGGTAAAATGTTTAGTTGAGTGTGAGTCTGTGTGGTGGGCAGAGCAAAAACAACCAGAATCCTTTCTGCTTAATTTGGGTCCAGTCACTGAGCAATGCCAGAAATCTCGATGATGGCCCCCAGAATATGCAGCATGTTGTTAACAGCACAGATTTTGCCACACCTGTTGTGGATTTTGTTTCTTGCTTCTTTTAATGTATGGTTTTCATCCCCCCCCCTTTCCCCCACAAACAGCTCAGTTTAAGCATGTTTTCTCTCTGTTTGGGGGGGCGGGGCGGGAAATGTAATTTTAAAAACAACTTTATAATTGGGTTTTCCTCCACTGCCCCTCCATTTAATTGGAGCCATGGACTTCCTGATTTGTAGTTTCTTGTTTTAGCCTGGATGCTCTGCCAGAAGAGGGAAACTTGACCAGTTGCAGCTCGGCCTCCAGGGGAAAGGGAAATGCCCTGCTTGTCCGCACAGTGTTCCTTCCTGTAAAGGGCGCACGAGCCCCAGTGTCCTCCCTGGGCGTGATCACACTGCTAGAACTAGGTTCTGGAATGGAAGCCATCCATCATGGTTAGAGGGTCAGACTAGGACCTGGGAGGCAAGGCTCAAATTCACTCACTGGGTGATCTCGGGCCGATCACTGCCTCTCAGCCGAACCCACCTCTCAGAGTTGTTGTGGGGGATTAAATGAGGAGGGGGAGAACCATGGATGCCACCTCGAGCTCCTTAGAGAAAAATGTAGGCTATAAAGGCAATAAACAAAAAGAAATGACAAGTAACCCATAAAGTCAATAAACATCCGAACCACCCCTGGCCATCCTTCCAGCTCCACTTGCTGACAGGGCAGGTTCAAGTGATCAGCTGCACCTCTGGTCAATGGCAGAGCAAGCCAATTGGGCACCTGGGGTGGCGTGATAGCCCTGCGCCCAGGGGCAGGGCCAGCGCGAGCCGGGGCAGGACGCTCTGTGGGGCCTCCGAGGAGTCTGCCTGCCTCCTCCCACTCAGCCGCCCTATAGCTGGGAGGAGGCAGCAGACCCCTTTGGGGCAGCGCAGAGCCAAGCCACCGCATCACTCCCAGGAAAGACGTGTGGCTCTGGCACGCTGCAGGCCCCGCAGTGAGTGCCGCCCGGCATTTTGTCACCCCCTCAGTGCTGACACCCGGGACAGCCTGCCCCCGCTGCACCCCCCTTCCTCCACCCCTTTCTCTGGTGCCCGTCAGATGTCTCCCATCAGACCCAGCCATTACGACCATGTTGGCTGCAGCTAAAAGGAGTTGTGGTCCAAAATGTCTACGTCTGTTAGGCTTGCTGTTAAAATCACTTCGTATCTGATGCTGAAAACCGCCTTCAAGGTACATTCTGCCTGGGAGTGAATCCCACCAATTGCAGCACAGTCCTCTTTTGAGTACTCTCATTTCAAACATTGCTGAGGGGTGTTTGTGTTCCATTCAGATTGTAAGGCCCTTGGAGCAGGGACCTTCCCTCTTTTAGCTTCTCCGCCGCACCTCTGCGACAAATGCCAACGAGCGCACAAACGGCGCAGCCAACTGCGGATTAATTGTTCCCGAAACCCCTAGCAAACACCCCCTTTGTGCCTCGGATGTTCCTTTTCTGGAAGAAGAGACCTCCTTTTGCAGAATCCGAGCAAATCCAGGCCGACTGTTCCCAGGCCCAGCTCTGGACTGAGTTGCTATGGGCACAGCGGAGGCTGCTGTGAGTGTGTATTTTACAGGGAGGGGGGAGTTGAGCGGGAAGGCAAATGGGAGCCATGAAAACACCAGAGAGGCAACATTTGGCAAGAGGCAAGGCGACATATTGTACAATCCCATGGGGAACCTTGGCTGGCCTGTTCTTGTCAGGCAGAGCAGACGGACTTAACCCTTGAAGGGCTGGCGGAGCGCCGCTGCTGACTCCCCACATGCTTTATTTTAAAGTGAGGAGCAGAAGGAAGATCAGCAGCTGAGAGATAAACCATAGTGGCCATTATCGCTATCATATTAAAAAAAAAACCCCACACCAAATCTTCAGCAACTGGGAAGAGACTCCTCTCCATTAAAATAATAATAACAACAACCTTGATAGGCTTCTTGGCTTAACTTCAACTCCTGGGAATTTCTTTGAAAACAGAATTGTCTTGGAATTGTCTACAAGAAATGAGGGCGATCCCCAACTGCTACAAAGCCATTGCTAGGAACCAAACCCCCCCACACGCCTTCAACGAAAGAGGTGGGTTTTGGTGGGTAAAAGGACTGCCATGGGCTAGAGGCCATAGATGCTGCCATAGGAGAAATCCGCCCTGACTTGGAAGGCTGGACCCCAAATGGAATTATAAATCAGTGTCCTGCTGTAGGGTCTGACAGCAGTCTGTCGTGGTTCCAGCACCGTCCAACATCTTCATTAATTATGTGGGTGAAAAGGCAGAGGGGGAAGCTCATCTGAACGCTATTTTAGGTTTACGTCCTGCGATTTATACACTGCTTGATTGTAAACAAGCCTCAAAGTCGTTTACAAAGGAATAAAACAGTGGAATTATCAGTAAAGTTAGAAACGGCTGTTTAAAACATGCAAATAATAATAATAAAATTGGTGATATAAACATATGAAAACATACATCAGTATTCTGCATACCTGGACAGTCTTGCCTAAACAAAATGTTTTTATCAGGCACCGGAAATTGTACAGTGAAGGCTCCTGCCTGATGCCAATAGGCAGGGAGTTCCAAAGTGTAGGTGCTGCCACACTAGAAGTTCAATTTCTTTAAAAATGCAGGACAAATATTATGTGGCACCTGTAACACGGTCAGTTTTGCAGATTTAAGCGGTCAAGTGGCAATCTGCAAGTAAACGGGTCCTAAATTGTCCAGGGCTTTATTTACTAATAGTAACAACTTGAACTTCGGCCAGTAACAAATTGGCAACCAGTGCGGACCTATGAGCACTTATGTGTTTTAAACTGGATTTGATCCTCACTATGGTTGGCAATTGGGAAGCCACCTCAAATGTAGGAGCGATGAAGCAGACTGTCAAAATTCCTAACGAACCATTGTAGTCTGCCCAGGAAATGCCTAGACTTGCTAGGCTATGTCCGAGAGCCTATTGGAAATTCTGCCACTTGCACCTGATCACAGGAAGCGTCTCCAGGTAGGACCCTCCTGCCCATAAATGTTTGTGGAGGATAATGCTATGAAACAGTGCACCCCGAATGCCAGTTGTTGGGAATAACAAGTGAGGAGAGTTGTTCTTGTTCTGGAGTCCTGCTTATGGGCTTCTTGCAGGCATCTGGGTGGCCACAGTAAGAACAGGATGCTGAACTAGGTGGGTCATTGGCCTGATCCAGCAGGACTCTTCTCATGTCCTCATGCTCCCAGTTGCCTGTCTAGAAAGTTAATATTGCTCACTGTGTTTGATTAGCAGGACTCTTTTCCAGAAACATTACTGCCCAATTCAGGAGCATGAGGAAGGGGCCAGAAGTCTGAGCCATCTACCTACACAGCCTGGCCCCAGCTCTCTGGGTACATTGGGTACATCCTCACCCTTACCTGGAGATGCCACTGGGGTTGAAACAGGAAACGCCTGCATGCTCTACTGCTGAGCTACAGCCCTTCCCCAAACACTCAAGAGACACTCACTCCTAGGCAGTGAGCAGAGGGGAGTGCACTGCAGAGCATAGCTGTCAACCTTCCCTTTTTTTGCAGGAAATTCCCTTATTCCAGTGCCGTTTCCTGCTGCTATCCCAGATTGTTAGATATCCCGTAGACTGTCCCCGGGACAGGTGAGGCTGCTGATCCCTTATTTTTGAGGCTGTTGATCCCTTATTTTCAAATCTGAAAGTTGACAGCTATGCTGCAGAATACATGCAGGGTTGGAACATGTGGGCTCAAAAACAACACAAGGAGAGTGCTCTCGGCCTCTCTGCAAAGTCACACATGCAGGGAGAGGTGTGTGCCTCTGACTCCATGTGGCTGGGCAATTTATTCTGTGTACGCAGCGTTGGCTTACCCTGGCACGCTCGCCGTCTGTGCCTCCCTTGCCAGGCCGCCTGAGCAAGACCCCTCCGCCCACTGCCTGGCCCGGCCCGCTCTGCTCCCTCCACTAGGCCTTCTGCCTGGTTCACCTTATTTCCCTGGGGTTTGCGTGCAGCCCCCGACAGAAGGCCTCGCTACTCAATATCACCGCAATCTGTTGCTGCTCCTGCTGTCAGATCTGTGTAAAAAGGACACACACAAACACACGGTCTTGTTCCTGTCCCCGTTTGCTCCCGGCTCCTCTGTGGCTTTGTTCCCTCGAAAGCCAAAGTGTAGCAGAAGCTGCCGATCATAATATGGCCCTAATCGAGTCTGTCATAATCGGATCCAAGCTAATTATGCTCCGATCCCTTCTCTTCGGCGGGCTCTATTGCCTGTCCATCTGTCCCCCCCCTCTAAACTGCACCCTCTGCCATTCGCGCCTTTGTGTCCGTCCATCTGTCAGCTGCAGGCCTTCGCCACCACCTTTGCCTGGGTCCCTTCCCGGCAGCAGCTCTGCTCTTTCCCTCTCATTGGCCTGCAGTGGCTCCATCTTTCTCTCTCTCCAAGGCCTCTCCATCAATCCACTTAGCTGCTGCTGCGTGGCTCTCCACCTCCCCTGTCCATCTGCTCCTCTTTTCCCTGGCCCTCTCCTCTTGGGGAGGCCCCTCTTCTTTCTCTTCTCTCGCTCTCTATCCATCTTGATTAGAGCCAGCAGCTCTGCTTAAAGCTGCCTCCATGCTAGCCAGCGGAGAAGGGGGGAAGAGACGAGAGGTTGGACGCAGAGGAGCAAGAAGTCATTGGGGAGGCCGGTGGCATAGCACCTTTTCCCCTCTTTTTGCCTGCATCCACTGGATTCTCACCCCCGCAATGCTGCTGGGGCATGATAGACCTGCCCCAGCTCCAGCCCCACAGCAGCCAAAAGCCCAGGAGCAAGCCCTCCAACTAAGCACAGGTAAATTGCTCAGCACGGTTCCAGGGATCTGTGCTCAGTATCGGAAGCTGCCTCCCATGGAGCCCAGGCCATTGAGCCCCATCTAACTCAGTAGTCATTCATTTCCCCCCCCCCCACCTTTCCTCCAAGGAGCCCAAGGTGTTGTCCTACATATTTCTCCACCCCACTTTATCCTCACAGCTCACTCCTTGAGAAACACTTAACCTGGCCAGTCTGACGGGTTCATCACATTCCCTCTGACAGATTCTAGCCTCACATATGCAGGATCACAGGTTTGGCCTAAAAGAGAGATTGTTCAGCAGAAAGTGGGGAAGACGGCTGCTCACATGGATTGAAAGCTGTAAATCTTAAATTGCCTACAACATCAGTGTCTCACATTGAACATAACTGATTTGTAGAAAAGACTCCATGAGCTGAAAATAGAGACAATAGAGTACTTATGTAACCCAAGAAAATCTTTAATTTTTTTTAAAGTAATTTTTTTTATGTAAACAGGCGGAAAAACAGAAATTCCTCTTTGCATTTTCTGCTAATGTTTTTCTTTAATCTGTTTTCTTTCCCTCTTTCTCTTTCCTTTCTTTTTTCACTCTTTCATCCCTCTCTTATGTTTATCTTTTTGATTTCTTTTTCTTTTTCTCTTTCTGCTTTGCTTATGCTTTTAATCCCCTACTCTGGGTTAGCAAACAAAGGTGATGGATGGTTGGCCAAGGAACCTGTGTGAGAGGCAGGAAAGTGAAGATCTCCCAGGGTGGGAGGCTGGGAAAGGGAAGGGAAGCTCCCAGGTGAGAGCTGGGGGTGTTCACCTCTCTCTGGGTAGGGTAAGAGTTAAGATCTACCTACGAGAGAGGACTTTGCATTTTTCTTTTTCATGTGTTTATTTTTGTTTAGATGAATTTTTTATTGTATTATGAGAAGTCTCTGTAAAACTTTTTTTAAAAAAAATGTTTGGAAGAGTCCCAAACTTCCAGATTGACATCCCACCAAAAAGACCTACAAGGAAAGGAATACCAAGTCTGACCACTGGTCTATCAAGCTCAGTACTGTATACTGCATGGGTAGGCAAACTAAGGCCCGGGGGCTGGATGAGGCCCAATCGCCTTCTCAATCTGGCCCATGGACATTCTGGGAATCAGAATATGTCCTTTTATTTAAAATGCATCTCTGGGTTATTTGTGGAGCATAGGAATTAGTTCATCATTTTTTTCCAAAATATAGTCCGGCTCCCCACAAGGTCTGAGGGACAGGGGACCGGCCCCCTGCTGAAAAAGTTTGCTGACCCCTGGTCTACTGCACTGACTGGCAGCAGCTCTCTGAGGTTTCAGACAGAAGAGATGCCATTGCAGTTTGAACCTGGAACCTTTCGTGTGCAAAGGTTTGCATGCAAGAAGCAGATCTTTGCTTGGCCCCAAGGAGCAGATCTTCCCTTGCTTCTCCCCAGCTTTTGGAACGGCCCCACCAGAAGCTTAGCTTGCCTGGCCCACTCCCCAGGAAGGCCCTTTGCACCTTGGACAGGGGACCGGCCCCCTGCTGAAAAAGTTTGCTGACCCCTGGTCTACTGCACTGACTGGCAGCAGCTCTCTGAGGTTTCAGACAGAAGAGATGCCATTGCAGTTTGAACCTGGAACCTTTCGTGTGCAAAGGTTTGCATGCAAGAAGCAGATCTTTGCTTGGCCCCAAGGAGCAGATCTTCCCTTGCTTCTCCCCAGCTTTTGGAACGGCCCCACCAGAAGCTTAGCTTGCCTGGCCCACTCCCCAGGAAGGCCCTTTGCACCTCCCCGGAAGCCAAGGATGCCATGGGAGGCAGCCAGCTCCAAACTGGGTGATGACAGCTCTGATGCCGAGCTCTGTCGCCAGACTCGCTCCCCAGCTTGGCGCTTCGTCTCCCCGCTTCTCCCGCTTAGCAGCTTTTAAAATTTAATAAGCAAATAATGAATTTGATGGCGTGCTGGATTTGGGAGGGCAGTGTGTGTGTGTGTGTGTGTGTGTGTGTGTAAAAAACGCTGCCACTTCCAGCCGCAAAGGGAGGCTGCAGCCCTGGCGTTGTGCTGAGCCTCAGTTGACTCCCTCCCAGCTCTTCCAAAGCCAGAAAGTTCCCAGTCTGCGAAGCCAGGATAGGAAGATGCTCCATTTATTAACTGCTCCCATTTCTGCCTTCCCGGCTCACTCCCATATGTTTCCCCTCAGGGCGGTGGTGGTGGGGCAGCTGCAGTTCTCCCCACCACACCCCTCTGTCCCGCCCCACCTTTCCTCTGACCCAGGGGAAACAGCTGAGTTCAAAGGTTGGGAAATGCCGCCCCATTGTGCTCCTGGACCCATGCTGTGCCCAGTCAGGGTGTGGGGGAAAAGAAAGGAAGAATTGAAAAGCTGAGAGCCAGGTGTGAAAGGCCCTTCTGGGCAGGCTTGCAGGGCCCTGTTCTGTTTCTTTACTAGATCGCTGAGATCCACCAACCAGAATCTGCCCATCCCTGCAGTCGAGTTCAGGATTCCTGTCTGCATCTTGAACAGGAGCATGGAAAGCTGCTAGATACTGAGTCAGTGTGCTGCAAAATTGCACAGCTGCAATGTTGTTTTCCCAGCTCCTTTATTTTTCCTCCCCACCACAGACCCCTGCCTGCTCTGGTCCAATGATGTTGGACCCCACAGAGAAGGATGTGAGGCTGGTCAGAGGTTCCAGCACCATGGAAAGCTCCAAGCAAGCAGCCCCCCCCCTCCAACCAAGTTTTAAAGCAACTGAGCCTTATCACAGCTACTGCTCTCAGGTTTCACACCCTTGTGAGTAAGGTCATGGCTGGTGCAACATACATTTAAAGCATTCTTATACCACTTTAACGGATGCGGGTGGCGCTGTGGGTTAAACCACAGAGCCTAGGACTTGCTGCTCAGAAGGTTGGTGGTTCAAATCCCCGTGACGGGGTGAGCTCCCGTTGCTCGGTCCCAGCTCCTGCCAACCTAGCAGTTCGAAAGCACGTCAAAGTGCAAGTAGATAAATAGGCGGGAAGGTAAACGGTGTTTCCGTGTGCTGCTCGGGTTCCCCAGAAGCGGCTTAGTCATGCTGGCCACATGTACGCCGGCTCCCTCGGCCAGTAAAGCAAGATGAGCGCTGCAACCCCAGAGTCGGTCACGACTGGACCTAATGGTCAGGGGTCCCTTTACCTTTATACCGCTTTAACAACCTCATCCTGAGAACTGTAGTTTGTTTACGGTGCTGGGGACTGTAGCTCTGTGACGGCTCTCCTACCAATTCTCAGCACCTTCAACAAACCACTGTTCCCAAGATCCTTTGGGGAGAAGCCGTAACTTTTAAAGTGGTGCCATAGTGCTTTAAATGCATGATGGGCATGTGACCTAACTGTGGATTCTTAAAAGGGCCAAACCCCCGTCCTGAAGACAGGCACTTTGATCCCTAGATTCCTCCTACCTGGTGCACTTGCAGCTGTCACTGGTCTACTCAGCTCCTGGCAAGGCATTTGGCTGCCCGGGGGGAAGTGCCTGTGAGGGTCCTGTCTTTGGCCCTGCAGGTCTAGGGTGGTCTTGATTGGCTTGGGACCCAAATATCTGCAAGAATGCTTTCTCCCTTACTAAACTGCCCCTGTGTTCGGACTCAGGAGATGAGTCTTAATGTTGCTTGATGTGTTTGTCTGGCAGATATTGTACCATCCACTGCAATCAGATCCATAGCAAGACTAAACATCCCAGTCAACATTCTTAAAGCATGAAGACCAAGTTAATATTTGGGGGGCAGGCGGACAGGAAGTGGCTTGAACACTGTACTGTATTTTCAGGGCAGCCAAAGTATGTTCACGCCATTTCTGCTGTTCCTCCTATGTCTGTCTCCACTCTGTGCTTTTAAAATAGCAAATAAAATAGCAAATAAATAAAGTGGGCAATGTACGGGGGGGGAGCCATGTACCCTCAGGTTGTGATCTGAGAATAAGCACAACACATGACCCTATTTTTGTCCAGAACATGTTGGAGGGGATGCTACCTGATAGTCAGAGTCCCCTCGGGGCCAGGCAGCCCCTCCTCCTCTCCCTAGACCCCACAGGTGAGCACATACCTTGTTTATTTTCAGGTAACATTTGCCAAAGGTTGCATCATAGCCAAATGCCCTTTGGTGGAGGTTTGTGGAAACAGCATCTCAGGGGCGGTTGTCCCCACCTCTCCCATCCCTCTTTCCACTAATTTCTCCTCGAGTTTCACATCATTGTTTGACTTTGTCTCCAAAAGTAGATATTAAACTTTCAGCTAATGTGTTAGGCTGAAATTAGAGACACTTGTGACATTGCTGATTTATTTGGATAAAGGATAGGCAACGTATTTGTAGATTACTTAGTTTAAATCATTTGAGATTATATTGTTTCAAGCCTTGGCGATCAACATCAACTTTGAATTTTAGTTGAACTAGGAAGGAAAATGGACTGGGTTAAGTATTTTACATGGAATATTTATTGCAATTCTATAAGGCTGAGGAGGAACATATTCTGCAGAGTTATAGTCTAAAATAAAAAAAAGTTGAACTGAAAATAATTTGAGGGTTTTTTTAACATACAAGAGCCGATTTATTTTCTTTACATCCCCATCATGATTCATAAAACCACTGCTTTCTTATGGAAAAGAAAGATTTCGTTCACTAAATTCTCTTCCAAATAAGCATGGTATGTTTGTAAATTAAAAAAAAAATTATTGAGGGAAGCTAACGCCCTCCCAAAAAATTGGGACCATTTTCCTCACATGGGTTGCTTCTGTGGTGTCACAATGGAACACAGTGAACACAGACACAGGATACAAAATTGTGGACACATTCCAAACAACACTCCCCCCTCCCAAAGTTTGCAAGCGTGTGTGGGTCCAACTCCTTGAAATGCAAATCTAAGTAGGGGAGGACTGTTTTTCAAAAACTGGGCCCTCTCCCCAGTTTAAAATTTGTGGAAATCATGTGGTGTTTTCACTGACGTGTGCATAACTTCAGCATGACTTCAGGATCCCCTCGTAGAGGTCCATTTTATTGTGGATCGCTCATGATTCATGCTCATGACGCTGTGGGGGCAGTCGTACGCAATCACGCTTTCAGTACTGCTCTTCTGCCGGGGTGGTCATACCGCTTCATTTCCAATCAGTGTGTGTCCTATAACTTCCTGATGAAAGCCTGCAACTTTCCATACAACCAACATTTTTTAGGGGTAGGGGTGCCTTGCCTTTCTTGCGCAATAGCCCCTCCAGATTGCAGAAGCGTCGGAGAAGCATCACAGAACGACTAATAAAACAGGTGTATGCAAACAGCCCATCGCTAAGGCACTGTGATTGCATCAAGAACATGTTGCAGACTACACCTGCCCAAAAATCCACCAGTATGAAAAGGGGAGGGTGGGGAGGCAGGATGCTGGCTCTTTCTTCTCCTCAAACCATAGCAGGCACATGTTTTTTAAGCTGCAAGGGCAGCTTCCGAGGCTGCAGCCCCACCGCAAAGAAAATTGTTGACTTTCTGCCGGGTTTTGTGTGATTTCCCCTGCTGCCACCACTAATTACCAAAGCAAAGCAAGCTTCAGTGAAGGGAATTCTCCCATGAGTCCAAATGCCGGGTCAGAGAATTGTAAGAGATGGCGAGACGGGTAGAGAAGCTTTGTGCAGAAAGCAAGCTAAATTGGACGGAGCGCATTTGTGTGTGTGTGTGTGTGTGTGTGTGCGTGCGTGCACACTTGTGTGTTTGACGGTTGCCTGACATGCATAAAAGTATGTTGGTCTTTGAGGACATCGACGGAAAGCTAAATCCAAAAGAAGGAATGGCATTGGATTTTGCATGGTTGTTATAATAATTGCAGCAAGCTTATATACCTGATGAACATCAAAACAAAAGCCGTATATTCTTCTTATTCTAATTACATGATAATAATAATAATAATAATAATAATAATAATAATAATAATAATATCTGTATTTCATCCTTCCTCCCAAAGGAGCCCAGGGCAGCAGATAAATATATTAATTTAATTATAAGCTAATTAATAGTTTTAACAATTCTGTAGCCGTAACCCTTAACCACCACCAGAGCCATGGGAAGTCATGGCCAAACAATGGCGGCTGCATGGAACAAAATGGCTGGCCTGGTGGACCTTGATGATGGCTCAGAGGTCCCGAACTAAGAGTTTGGGTAACAAAGCCAGAGATGGTGTGTCTGGTGCGTGAGAGGTGGGGGGCAGAGCCTGGCTGCGCCTGGTGCTTCAGGTGGAGTCCTAATGCCTGCTGGATCCAGCCAATGGCCCATCTACTCCATCATCCTGTTTTCACATTGGCCAACCAGATGCCCCAAAGGAAAACCCAAAAGCAGAAGATGAGCACAAGAGTCCTCTCCTTCAGAGAGAAGGCAAGGCTTGCATCTGACACCCCAGGAGCATCATCTCTAGTGCTGGAAATACAAGTGGTACCCCCTGGCAACAGTGGTTCTTTGGAAGTAGGCCACATTCACACCATACACTTAAAGAGCTATGATGCCATTCTAAATAGCAATGGTTTGGGAAGCTGCAGTTTGTTAAGGGTGCTGAGAGATGTTCCAGGACCTTCTAAATGTAAAGCACATGCTCTATTACTGAGCTGCAGCCCTTCCTCAGTTTCAAAGATGGTCAGAAGACGTTTTGCCAAGGGAATTGCAGGAACAGGTCTCGGCCTTTTCAAGGTCTAGCTGACGCTGGGTTCCCGCTTGCCCCTCTGTTGCCGTGGTTTCGGCAGCCAGAGCATCAGGGTGAGGACTTCTTGCGTCCTCCGCAGGAAGGCCCATTGGCTACCCGTGGAGCATTGGGAGGCAGAGACAACAGTGGCAGCTGCACCTTCGCTTTGCCAGCCATCGGATCCAAGGGCTGTGGGAGAGAGGAGGGAGAGGAGGAGAGCCAATAGAAAGATCTGCTGCTCTCATTCCAAAAGGGGAAAATTACAGAAGGGGAGAAGAGGAAAATTCCCTCCACCCCTCGTCCAACAGAACGGAGAGGGAAAATGGCCAAAATTCATCAGGGGTCTGGAGCATTTTCCAATGGGCTTCTTAGTTGGGGATGTGGGGAGAAAGTGACTGAGAGGAACAGAGCGTGACATCTCCATGGCACTGCAATAAAACTTGAAACAGAGCTTCATCAGTCCAAGGAAACTGATCCGACATCAGATTCAGGAAAGACCAAAAGGTTGCAGCACAGGAGTCACTTACTGAATCTGCTGCCAGAGCATGTGGAGAGGGCCACTCATTGAGATGGTGTGAGAGCCAGTGTGGTGTAGTGGTTAGAGTGGTCCCGTCACTCACTCTCAGCCTAGCCTACATCACAGGGTTGCTGTAGGGAGAACCATGCATCCCACCTTTTGCTCCGGTTTCCCTATTGGAATAGCAGTGTTGCGCCATTTAACTTTCTCACCTCACTTCCAGACAATCCAGCGTGCCCTGCTACCAGGAAATGCTGCATAATTGCTTCTGCCTAGCAGGTAGGTGAGGGAAGCCACCTCTTTTTGTCCCCTGTGGCTGCTTCTCATGTCAAGGTGCTGTCTACATGCTGCAGGTGCCGAAGGCCTGACCCCAGGACTGACTCCAGGGATGCATCACCATGCCAGAGTGGAGGATACAACTTTGAAGCAAACAACCCCCACCCCGCAACCCTTCCCATCCGTAGGATCCTGAAGTTCAACCATGCACCATGGGAAACTTTGGGACATCAGAGCTGATCCATGCGCAATGCCAAGTTTACACGGATTTGTTCTGGCAGATGATGAACCACTCTTGCATTTTCATTGATGGTCATGTCACTACAACCAGATTATGTACCTGGACCTTGGGTGACATGGCTCTCATTTAAGCCAGAAGTGAGTATCCAACCAGAGTTATTCTGGAAGCCAAAGCTTCCTTTCTTCTTCACTTCACTTTCACACAGCCCCGGGTCAAGCCTTCCTTCCCCTATGCAAGGCAGTGTCGTCATCTCAGAATATCCCTTGGTGGCTATGCATAAGTCACACACCCTCCAGTTCAACAGATCTCTAGAGACACCACACAAAATAGATGACCACCGTTTTCCCTGCTCTGCACGAACTCTTTGATTCCCTTGGTTATCCAGGGAAGGAAGATATTAAAGCCAATGGGATCAACGGATTTAATTCGCAAGTATTTTTTTTTTAATTAAACCAAGCTATTTATAGAATATGTACAAAAAAATTCCAATTCTTTTTTTTTTAAAAAAAGAAATATTTTACACCCAATTCCCCCTTTCCAGCCTCCTGATCTCCCTCTTTTATTTGCATCTTGATACACATACAGACCAAATGATTTGAGAATATCTTTTTAGGTAACCTGGATCTTTAAAATAATAAAAAAGGGAAAGGGAGAACAAAAGAGACTGAGGAAAACCCTCTCGTCTGCACAGACCCCTGGAGAAGATTTCCCCCTGTATCTGACCACCTATTCTCACAGAAGTGTGTAGCAGGTGCCCTCGCAGGAAAGGTATCTTCTCTGAAGTTTAAAGACATCTGGCCAAATATCTCCTCTGCAGGAAGAAGAAGAAAAATCATCATCTCTGTATCGCCAGCATCTTCTTTCAGTACAAGATTGTTTTAGGGGAGGTGGCGGTGGGGAGGGGAGAGAAGTGAGATTCCTTTCAGTGCCACAATCCACATCAATCAGGGAAGAAGAGGCTCCAGTGTTGTTCTACCAGCAATCCCAAAGTTCGTTCTCTGTCTCGCCCGGCTTTGAGTGCTAGGAGTTCAATACGCCACGGCTCCCGAGTCTCCTGGGTTGGTGAAAAGCACATCTGCTTTGGCGTTGATGAAGTAGGTGACGACGAACGAGACAATCAGAATAGCGATGCCCACGATAAGCGTGATGATCTGCGGAGAGAATGAGAAGGCAGAACAAACGACTGTTAGAAGAAAGAATGCTGTGGCCAAAGCCCTGGAGCCCAAAAGCAACTCTTGGAATTTATTTATTTTTGGAGGGGGTGGAGCATCTTTGAAATCGGGAGTGCATCTCTTGGGACATGAGGAGAGTAAATCTATTGGGAGGGGATTCACAGAGGGAATTCCACAGGAGAGCAGAATTTTATTCCCCAAAAGACTCAGATGTGATTTTTTTTTAAGTGAAGGAGCTAGTCTTCATGGCTTGAAAGGAGGACATGCCTGCTGAAATCTCAGTAGCCAGAGGGGCAGCAGGACAACAGTTCCACCATCAGCAGAATCCAGAATGAATTCTGCACAATTTTCCCTGCTTTTGCCTATTAGCACATTTTTTTACAGATGGCAGAAATCCAGCTTGCCCTGTCCATTGGCCTCCCTAGAGATATGACCTCTGACCTCTGCTGGGCTGCCTTATTCAGAGTCTGCCTTGACCAGCTCTCCAAAGCAGAAGCCTCGCCCAGCAATGCTGCCCCAGATGCTTCCAACTGGAAATCCCAGGGATTGACCCCTACTCCTTCTGCATGCAAAATAGGGGTGGCTACTGCTACCCAGAATTCCAAATTTTGCAGCAAACTGTCTTCCATGTGTGTCCTGGCTCTCACCAGTGGATTAAGGGCTGTCTGTCTTGGCATACAGTTTCTGCTGGAACCTTTAATGCTGAAATCAGGACACAGGCAAAAAGGGTTCAGATGCTGAGAAGATGATCCAACAAGTAGCACACACCTTTGGATCCCGTTAGATGGGAATTTATGTGGGCATCCATCTCTCTTGAGTGCCAATGGATTGCATCTCTCGGGGTGAAGTCAAATTGCTGCATTTGCAATTCTGAAATGACCTCTCTGGGGTGCAAGCCTGGGCAGTGTGTGTGGAGGTCTCACTCTTATAGTCCAAAGGAAAGCAGAGCAATGCATTTGGCATCAGCATGGCTGCAAGAGTTGCTGGAAGGAGGTGTACAAGGTGCTATCTAACCATCTTAGGATTTGTGTAGTGTTAACTACCTTAGTTGCCTCTTCGACAGGCTGCTCCCACCGCCCTCCCCATCCTGATTTGACCAGCCGCTCCACGATGCCTCTTTGGGACGCATGACACTTTGGTCCATCCATCCTACTCTAACTGGCAGTTGCTCTTCCCTGCCCAAGAGATCCCTTTAATATGAGAAATCATAGCCTGACTTTCTGCATATGAAGTGCATGCTCTGCCACCTCCTCTGCACAGATATGGGACCTGGGCTCAAGCCTCATGAGCCCCCAAACTGTTGAGATGTCCAGAGAGGTCTGGGTCCAAGCTCTGCTTTCTGCTCCTTCAGCAAAGAACCACTTTGCTACCAGGCCCTCCAGCTGGGCCCAAGGACTCACCTCAAGCTGCTTGCTGGCCACGAGGAAGATCCGGGCGTGGAGCTCCTTCCAGCGGCTCTCTGTCCACGTGGAGTACTCAGTGGAGCCCCACTGCTGGAGCTCAAATGCCGGGGAGGAAGCCTGGCTGAAGCGGACCGTTGACATGACACAGTACGGCTGTCGGGGGGATGTGGCATTTGGGTATGGGGCACCCTGCACCCAAGAGTAGTCGTAAAGCTGTGGAGAGAACACAGGGGTAATGGAAGCAGAGACTCAGGTGCAAGTTCCAGCCAAAGGTGGACTCCTAAAACTGTCAAAGAGTGTTGCTGCGAAGCTGGGGGTCTGGGACTTTCTGAACAAGGTGGGTTTTTGATGTTGTTGAAATGGTCAAAATGTGCTCTCTGTGAAGCCTGATGTCTGGGCTTGTCGCTTACAGGAGTTCTTACAAACCTACAGTGGTACCTCATGTTAAGTACTTAATTCATTCCGGAGGTCCGTTCTTAACCTGAAACTGTTCTTAACCTGAAGCACCACTTTAGCTAATGGGGCCTCCTGCTGCTGCTGCACTGCCGGAGCACGATTTCTGTTCTCATCTTGAAGCAAAGTTCTTAACCTGAAGCACTATTCTGGGTTAGCGGAGTCTGTAACCTGAAGCGTATGTAACCCGAGGTACCACTGTACTGATTTGGGATGGCCGCACGTGTTTATTGCTATGCGCGTGTTTATTGCTATTATTCCACTTCTCCTTAGTAGAGCCCAAGGTAGATCAACAATACAGTTAACTTGAACCACAAGGGTGAGACACAAATGCAAAAGTAATATAATCAAAAGTGCTGCAGGCAGCAGAATAATATGTTGCATCTCGAAAAAGAGTGGGATGAGCAAACTCACTTTGGAGTTCTTGTTGAGCTCCTGGCACTGCTCCTTGGTCACGTTCTCCTGCCGGGTGCCTGTGAGGTTGGCCAAGACGTACTGGACAATGTAGGTGGAGTTCACGGGGTTATTCACAGCGATGTAGTACTGGAGGGGTCCGTTTCCTGGGAGGAAATTGGGGCGGGAGAGGAGGGAAAGGTTTCAAGAGGGGCTGGGCAGGTAGAGGCACCAGGCCCTGAAGTCAGCATTGCCCACCCCAAAGGCCCACCTAGCGCAGCATCCCATTCTTGTGGCTGTTGGAAGGGACCACAAGGGTCATCTAGCCCAACCCCTTGCAACTCAGGAATCTTTTGCTCAACGTGGGGCTCAAACCCACAACCGAGATGCATGCTCTACGAACAGAACTATCCAACATGACTATGGAAAGCCTGCAAGTAGGACCTGAGTATGACAGTACTCTCATAACCTGTGATTCCCAGTGGCTGGCATTCAGATCCTGAGGGCAGGACGCAGTTCTCATGGCTAGCAGCCCCTGATAGCCTCACCCTCCAAGAATTCATCTACATCCCTTTTGAGCCCATTGCTAAATCCAGCGACACTTTTAACTCCGCACTGTGTGGAAGTACTACTTTATTTTACCCGAAACCTCCCAACATGCAGCTTCATTGGGTGCTGCCGAGTTTTAGTATTACAAGGGAGGAAAAACTTTTCTCTTCACTTCATGTGCAACCCAGACCAACTTTACCCAGAAAGGATTTGAGCTCTGCCTTCATGATCGCCTGGAACCAGGGGTTGTTTGCTTGGATTAGGAAGCCGTACAGCATGCGTGTGACCTGGAAAGAGGACAAAGCATTGAGTCAGGGCCTCAAGTGCAGAACGCTGAGTTGGGGCCACTCAGAAGCAGACAGAAAAGGCTGGGCTGGCTCACTGGGAGACCTGGGTTCAGCCAGGAAGCTCACCATGTGCTTATTGGGGACCTGCCCTTTTGCCTAACCAGAACTGGAAGGAGGCTGTCTTACTGGACTTCATATCTGTAGAGGAGAATGGTGAGGAATTTAGTAAGCCTACCCATGAAAAAAGCAAAAGGGATGTTTCCAACCTGTCCCAACGGCTGCAGAGGCAGGCTTGAAAGGCAATGCTTGCCTGGTGGACTAACAGCAGGGTGGGGCTGCTCAGAAATTATGGAGATGGGAATCTTTTTTGGTAGGGGGAGATGTAGGCACCTGACCCCTTCCTGCCTAACTAACTGAAGGAGCGTCTCCATCCCCATTGTTCAGCCCGGATGCTGAGGTCCAGCACAGAAGGGCTCCAGGCAGTTCCTTCACTGTGAGAAGTGAAGCTACAGGGAACCAGGCAGAGGGCCTTCTCGGTAGTGGCACCTGCCCTGTGGAACGCCCTCCCGTCAGATGGCAAGGACATGAGTAACTATATAACCTTTAGAAGACATGTGAAGACAGCCTTTTAATGTCTGATGTTTTATTATATTTTTTATATACGTTGGAAGCTGCCCAGAGTGGCTGGAGGAACTCAGTGAGATGGGCAGGGTACAAATAATAATAATAATAATAATAATAATAATAATAATAATAATAATAATAATATCAGAAGAAATTCCACAAAGCACACATTCCATCCAAATGAGACTGATTGGTGCAACTGAACAAGGTGGGGTTGCTCTGTGCTAGTCATTGGTGGTCAGAGCACCATCCACATGGCTTCAGTCCGGATGAGGGGAAAGGACCCCCCCCCAAAAAAAGTGATTGTGGTGGTGAAGCTGGTTGGTTCAGGGAAATGAAGCAATGCATGTTCTGTTGATGCAACATGGAGAGGGACACACATACACGCATGCATGCACACGCGCGCACAAACACACAGACAGAAGGGGGGGAAAGGCCAGATCTCAGGCCTGGTGCCAGGGCCCTGGACCCCTGTCTGCTCGTACCGTTGCCGGATCTGCCCGAACAGTTGAGGTGTTGCCACTTCCTCCTGCAAGTTGGTAGAGTGTGCGGGCAACCACAGTGGCCACATCTGCCAGGGACTGTAGGAAAGGGAGGAAGAGGGGCTCCAGGTTAATACGAGACGGGCAAGTTTGGTGAGTGCATGGCGCAAAGGCCAGCCACCCTCCTGCCTGTGCGCTGTTGGCATGTCTCTATGACAACCACCGAGAGCTCAAGACAATGCGAAGTTACGATGACTCTCTCTTCCCTCCCCCTTCTCAAGTCTTTGGAAGGACAGATGGGAGCTGCTCCCCGCCCCCCGCCACGTCACAGCACACTGAACCTTAGCCGTGTCCGTCACATAATTCAGCATTTCCTCTGGGCTCAGTCCCTCCGGGTAGTTCATCTGAATGTTCTCCGATGTGTCGTAGATGCTTTGGTAGTAGCTGGAAGAGAGGAGAAGGCAGGTTGGCGAGGGCACAATGGGGCCCTCGAGAGCAGGCGGTGTCTGGAGCAGGTGCCAGGAGGCTTCTCCTGGGGGAGGAGAGGGGGGGGAATCCAGCCTCCTGCCCCCTTCCTTCTCAAAGCGTTTAATGAGGCTTTGTAATTAACTTGGCCCTTCTGCAGCTTTGCCTGTTTGATGAGCTCAAGGCCGTTTATTGGCAGGGGCGGGAGGGAGAAGAGAAGTCCATGCAACTCGCACCGGGAACACGCTTCTGAAGAAGTTTCGCTAACCTGCTTAAGGATGCCGGCAAACCTTGAGAGGGTGAAGGCCAAAACACAGGGGGTGGGGCAAAAGGAACAGCTCCTACCCATCCCCACTACCCAAAAGAGCATGAATTCAAGAGGCCAGACCTGGACGTGGGCAGAGTCAGCTGCCGACAAAAAGAGGCACAGGGCCACTGGCAGAACGCTCTAGCACAGGGCTTCCCAAACTTGGGGCTGTTTTGGGATTACAACTCCCATCATCCTTAGCTAGCAGGACCAGTGGTCAGGGATTATGGGAATTGTAGTCCAAAAACAAATGGAGACCCAAGTTTGGGAAACTCTGTTCTAGCAGAAAGGCTGACGCTTTCCGAGTGGGGCAAAGGAAGCTGGGTAGTTGGTTGTGCTGGAGGGCCACAAATAATATATAAATAATAAGCTTTAGCAGAGGTAAAGAAAAGAGGGAGGAGAGAAAAGAAAAGAAAAGGAGGAGTCCATGATCTTGGCTTGACTTAGATCCCTGAAGCTGGCAAAAGGGGCATGCTATGGGTGCTCATACACACACACCCCCGCAAAAAAACAACCCACCCAACCAACCAGTTGTATCTCTGCAATTCTAATCTGAAATACAATGACCAGATTTGCTGCCTCTTCAGAAACGGGCTCAGCAACTGAAGCCTTGCAAAAGCACTCCGGGCCACATCATACTGCCTAAGCCGTTGAACCACCTCTCTGCAACCATTCTGCCCATTTTGAAGGAGGCTGTGAGAGAACGGTTTCTGCTCAGTGAACAAATTCCCAACTAGGAGGCTGCCTGCCTTGTCCCTTCGCTATGGCACCAGGGAGGCAGGTTCTGGGCATGGGGATGCAGCCAACCTTCCATGGCTTTAAGAGCAAAGTGGATGGATGATTCAGGGAGGGCATCAAGGCAGAGCAAAGGCAAGGTGGTAGCAGAAACTGCATGCGGGTTCAACACACACCTGGGCAGAAGCTGCTGACCAGCCTGCCAGATCCACAACCGATAAACGGAAGTCCTACTTCATGCAGCACATAGTTAAGCTATGGAACTTTCTGCCACAGTAGGCAGCGATGGACACCCACTTGGATGGCATCAAAAGAGAATTGGGCAAATTCATGGAGGACAACTAGCCACAATGGCTGTGCTCTGCCTCCACCACTGGAAGCAGCAATGCTTCTGAATACCAGCTACTGGAAGCCACAGGAGGGGAGAGGGCTCTGGTGCTCAGGTCCTGCTTGCAGGTTTCCTACAGGCATCACGTTGGCCACTGTGAGAACAGGATGCTGGACTAGATGGGCCCCCTTTGGCCAGATCCAGCAGGCTCTTCTTACATTCTTGTGACGAACTGGGAGCCAAACGGGGAGGGTTTTTCCTCCTTTCCCAGGGGTCTCTTGTTAAGGGTTGGGAAAGAACATGGCAACCATACGTTTGGGTGCGCACGGCACAGGCTGAAGGGCCCAGGGTAGAGCCCGGTGCCTGCAACAGCTGGATTTCCTCAGGCCACCACAAACATACTCCTTCCCATGTTTGTTTTTGTTTTAAAGCAGTCCTTGAAGAACAGATGAGGCCCTCCCTGAACGCTCAATTGCTGTTTGCTAACCTCTGGCTGCCAGCCAGCTGCAGGAAAACATTGCGGTACAAAACTGGATTTCTCGTGGCTGTCAGAACAATTATGCTGTGCCTCTTTAATTACATAGCACACGTCTGCTCCCTCTGCCTCCCCCAAAACACAACTGCTATGCTCTTCCCAGCATTCTCGCCCACCCCCAGCCCTCTCACTCCTCGTGCAAAGGGGTGGCCATAACCCCCTCTACTGGCTACTGTCAGAAAAGGGTTTTGCAAAGACTCTTCTTCAACCTGTTTGGAAGCTGTGCAGCTTCCCAGCAGGTGAGTCCGCTATGCAGAACAGAGCTGACCAATGGGCAGGATCTCGCCCCATTTCCATGCAGCCCTATGGCACAGGATTTTTTTAAAAAAGAAGTCTGCAACTTTCACTAGTAGGGAAAAAGAGGTGCTTCAAGATAGAGAAAGGGAAGGAGAGACTCTCTTGTTTAACATTACATCTCTCTTTTGGATCTTGAACACTATGGCCCAGCTCTGCCTGAGAACCTGCTAAATAACTTCAACTTTATTCTGGAGTCTCTCCGCCGCTTTATACTGGGTGGGTTATTATTTATTGTATTTATAACCGAAAGGTTCTCACAGCAATGCACAACAGGATATTAGTAGGCTACGAGGGCTCAGCGATATAACAATATATCATCCCAAACTGGTTTGATTTTCATATTGCAATATCGGCTTTATAATTACTGATCTGGCAATATATTGCGAATCATTATGCGTGTGTGTGTGTGCTATGCAAAAATCGCTATGTAGGGGAAACCGTGAAGCCAGCCAATGCCTCTACATAGCTCCATCCTTATATCAGACATCGTGATATATTTGTTTATCGTGATGTTTAACGGGCAATATATTGTGATGCTGAAAAACAGATAATATATGGCCATATAGGCTACATATCAACGTAACATAAAATCGATAACTAATCTGGCTTTAAAAGATCCGTTCGATAGTTGTCTCCCAAGGCCTGAAACGGGGGAAGCACATGCCTTCATGTGATGTTAGAGGCCTTGTAATTGGGAGGTGGAGGAAATGAACTGAGGGAGTTGTGACAGAAAAGGCCCTGCTCTTGTGTTACTGCATCGCTAACCAAAGCAGTCCATGGAACTACAAGCTGGGCTTCCCACACTGATCTTAAGGCCCAAGGTTGACAGGGAATGGGAGAGGCGTTCTTTCAAACACTTGGATCACAAGCCCTGTAGGGCTTTATACACCATGGTGAACACCTTACAATGGGTTTGGTAGTGAAGAGGCAGGCAGTACAGCTTGTATTAGTGATTAACGTTGGAATATAGGAAGCTGCTTTATATTGAAACAGACCACTGGTCCACTAGCTCAGTGTTATTCACCCTGATTGGCAGCTGACACAGACTCTTCAGAGGATATTCGCAGCGTGGAGATGCCGCAGGTTCAACCTGTGGCCTTCTTCATGCAGAGCACAGGTATCCACAGAGATGCACCATCCCTTCCCATGGAACAAGATTCCATTCTGCAGCACCAGCCAACAGTCTGGCAGCCACATTCCGCACCAGAGGCAGCCTATGGACTGTCAGGGGCAGCCCCAAGTATAGCACACTGCAAGCATGAGGTTACCAGAGGATATACTACTGCGGCAAGGCTAAAGCCATGAAAGGCGGCAGCTGGCTAACAAGCCCGAGCTAGAAACAGACACTCCTATTCTGTCTGCATTGCAAAATGCACTTTGGGCTGCCCATGGGCCACTCTTTGGAAAAAGCGAATGGCTTGCAGGAAGAATTAGGAGTCTGTGTGAAGCATCATGACCAGGGCCTCCGGACAAAGGTGTATCCAGGCTCCCTTGCACCCTTGGCAAGCAGCTGTATTGGTGCCCCCCGTCCCTTGTGCCCCTGGAACGATGATGTATTGGTGCCTTTGAAGCTTGGAGAGGCCATGGACTGGAAACTGAGAAAGTTTGCTTTTTGTTGCCTTTTGCGCTCTGTCAGTGATGACTTCGCAGCCATGGGGTTGGGTGTGTTCTGCTTTGCCTCCCTTCCTTCTCTTACACATGGTCCACCTACCTGAACACATGGATGGGCAGGTGAGGCTCCTAGCCACTCTGAACCAAAGTGCAGAGGTGTGATTTTTAAGCACACACCCCGAGCCTACATCCTTGGTGCTGCTAAGGTACGGCCCTGCCTCTGAACTAAGAAATGAAGGTTTCCCAGGCTGCCGAGGGTTTTCAGCAAGGCAGCCTGTGAAGAGAAGTAGGCAGCAGGGGTTTCTGGAGGGCTGGAAACCTGAACTGGACGAACAGAATTCTGGACTGAGCAAGTGCTGCAAAACTCATTGGGAATGCACCAGGGTGGGAGAAGGAAGAGCTTTAGGAAAGTAGCTCTTGCACACAGCAACTGCCGCAACTCTCTTTAAGACATTCCCTAGCCAACCCTCCCAACATGAACAGTTTGCAGCCAATGTGAAGGGCAGGGCTCATTGGGCCGCTTACCGGTTCCTGAAGGTGGAGCGGTGATCGGCCAGCACCACGCCAGGGATCTGCCTGGCCCGCAGGAATCGCTGGAAGGAGGACGGAGGGAGGGGCTGGGAGGCGCCAATCACTTGCATGGTGATGTTGGTATCTCCGCTGCTGTTTTTCAAGGTCTGCACCATGTTCTGAACGCTTTCCTAAGAAGTAAGGAGGAGGCCGGTGACAACATTCCTTTTTGAGACCACCTTATGGTTATGAAGATGCATTTGTTGCAAACCCGACTTGAGGTGCAGCATTTGCAAGGAAAAAGCTACATAAATAAACCCGACTTGACAACAGCAGCAGCAAAGCAAACGCAAGCTGTCTGCTGCAGCTTAGAACTGGAGAACGGCCTCCGCTCACCCAATTTAGCAACTGCAAAACCAGACACGTTGACATGATGGAACTGTCATTTATATAGCATGACTGGAGGTCTCGCAGGTCTAAAAGGACAAGTCCCTGCCGCATGGGCTTACAATGCAAACTTTGGACACGGGACACAATTCAGTTCCATTGCACAGACTTTGTTTCAGGACGTGGTGAGGACCAATGGGCCAAGTCTAAGGCTTCAGGGGGGAAAGGGATTACAAGGAAACGGGAGATTTGGCATCATGCAACTGTTTTCAGAGGCATGGGAACAAGGGTGGAGTCTTTTGAAGACACAGGGGACCTCCTGGGTGCCAAGGGTAAAAGGCCAAACAGGGCAAGGCCACAGTGGGCTCCGAAGGCAAGGACCAAGGTGCTTGTGCTGGGTTCAGGCACAGGCAGGAAGCCAGGAGGCATTGCATGTCTGGTGTTCGGAGAGGGGTGAACCAATGGACAGGCATGCGGGGGATGAAGGCAAGACAGAGGAAGGCCAGACAAAAGGAGACGGCCGCAGCTGAGGGGAAAGACAACCAGAGCATGAGGCAGAGCTTTTGCCCTTTGACCAACATGGCCACACAGACGTCAAGAGCAAAGCAGGCAATGCTTTGGGGATGATTGCGGAAGGCAGTGGCCTGGCAGGAGAACAAAGCAGGTCCCCACCCCACCCTGCACAGCCTAATTGCCCCTCAGCGCCACCCGAGAACCAAAAAAAGAGCATATTGCACCCTTACCTCTGTAGAGTGGTTCTTCTGCGATACAGGATCTGTGTGCATCCACAGATCGAAGTTATCCATCAGCGCAACCTGCAACAGAAGGAGCACCCGTCATCCCACTTGGTGGCAGCAGTATAGTGGTAACTTAGGCTGTCTGGGAAGCAGGCAGAAAGACCCCCCCCCCCAAGAAAGCCTGACCAACAGGAGCTGAAACAGGGCCTAACAGATGGAAATACAAATGGTGAGGGTTTGCTGTCTGGGCAGGAAAAGAGAGTTGGTTTTTTTACCCTCCAGAGTGGGAGAAGCAAACGGCCACTCTCAACGGCTTATCTAGCACCACTGTTTGCAAAGAATTTTGGACTAGAGGCCCTTAAGTGCCACTCTGGACTGAGCAAGAGAAAGCTCTCAGAATCAATGAGCACTTCTTAATTATGTTCCGAGCTCCTGGGTTTAAACTCTTGCTTCGCAAATTTAAATACCCATTGGTGGAGCTTGGAAGCTTCTATTTTTTTAAAAAAAGGGAGTAGCCTAGTTAAGCCAGCCCTGCTTTAGGTGGTCACTTTGGCCTCGAGAACAACATGGCCTTCAGCTCAGTTGCCTCGTCCTTCCACCTGGACTGTTTGCATCCTGCCTTTCCTCTGTGCTGGAACGCAAGGCGGCCGAGCTGGGATGTGCATGTCCCCAAGTGACTTCCCGTCCTGCCACTCCCAGGACACAGGTACATCATTGCAAGACTACGGCATTATGTCCCTTCACACATGCCTTGGGAACCCTGCATGCCTTTAAATAACCAATGAACAGTTATTTGAGAGATGGAGAGAAACACGGGGCCAAATGAAAGGGAGGGAGGGCTGGAGGAGAAGGGGGAATGGGGCCAAGGGGCTTCAGGGATTGACAGTAAGCCCCCTGCAGGCAGGTGGACCTGAACTCCAGCCTGCATGAAGACAGACTGCCCTTGATGTTAGCAAACTATAAATCAGGATGTTTCTGACAGATGTGACACACTGGAAGGCCTTTGGGGGTGGGCGAAGTGTAAGGAAGAAATCATATTTTTTTTGTCTTTGCTGTGTGAGATGCAGGTCAGATGCGAGACACCCGCTGCCACAATTTGTGTCAGAGCTTTCTCATGTTGCAGACCTCATATTCTCTGGTCCTTTTGTTTTCTTATTTACTTAAATGCATTTATACACTGCTTGACTGTGGAAACGACGACAACCCTCAAAAAGGTAAAACAATAAAATCAAGAAATCCTTCCCTGCTCCGCAAATTAATAATAGTTGGCACCCGTATGCCTAGAAATGCAGAATCCACACTCTGGGACATGGAAGTGGGTAAACATTGCAGCAAGATGGAGAAGGAAAAGCCACTGAGTTTATAGCAGAGGAAGAACTGAACTGAACTTCCCTACCTGACTCAGCTCCAGAAAGGAATGGATGTTTTCCAGCTTGACTGGGAAGTGGCCATTCTGCATGTCATAAACCATCCGTGAGCTGCCGATGTAATCAAAGGTCTCCTTGAGAGGGGAAGGCAAATTCAAAAACGGTCACAAAGCAAGCTTTGGCCACCCAGCCTCAGCTGCAACCATAATGATTGGAAGAAGATGCAGCATTTATTATAGAGCACATGGGCACTGCTGCAGCAACCACCTTGAAATCAGGCTCGTATTTACACACCCATCTTGCAGGTGGTAGAGAGAGGGAAGGAGGGGGTTTACCAGAGGCCAACTATATGGCAGATCTGAACTGGAGCTTCTAGGTTCACAGCTCAGTCTCTTAACCACAATTAAGGTACTGTCCTTCCCCCCCCCCCCGAATATGCAGCGCAGCAGGTAACAACACCAACCTACCTTGCGGGATCATTGTAAAGTCTATTGTGCGAAGTATTTTGAACAGCCTAACAGTGCCAGATACTGCATCAAAACTACTGGTTTCCCAACAGCTAATTCTGCAGGCTTTGGAGGGAGGTCCTCATTGCCAATTCTCAGCCCTTCCCCTCCCACTGCTCCCCCACTGGGTGGGGAGATCATATGGAGACATCACAGGACTTTGGAAGCCACTGCAAAGTTGACAGCGCTGAGCAAATGAGGCCCTTCGATGTTGATGCCTGGAGGGGAACATCAGCTGCTAACCATCGGTTCCCCCCCTCTCGCATCTGCCCCCTCCCCTTCCAAATATCCTCTTGGCTTCACACAGCTGCCAGCTCCCAGAAATTAAAACTGGTTTGCTCCAGAGTGTGCATATATTTTTAATCCTTTCCATGTGATGTTTTATGTTCGGAGGCAGCGGGGCCTCCGCATACCCGTTGCTGGGGGACAAAGAGTTAGAGCCGGCCTTCCTGCTGTGCTCTGGCACTTCCTGAGGAGTATCTGGTTGGCTGTTGCTGCTGGTGAGAAGATGCCGGGATAGGTGGACCTTACCACACATACACCCCATGCCTGATCCATCAGGGCTAATGTTAAGATTCGAACACGCGTTGATGTTAACACCCAACCTGGTTTCCACCATTCTTGGCCAGCTAAATCCCAGCCAAGGGAAAAATCTCCCCTTCCCCAGACTGAAAGGGGAAAAGGAAGCTACAAAAGTCTACCCAGGAAAGAAGCCTCAATAGAGAGAACCATGTACTTTCATTTCAACTTATTAGCAGCTTCCTGGATCTTTTGGTTGCCATTCCAAGATATTACGGTTGGGGACTGAACCTGAAGCTCTCTCTGTGTATAGCAAATGTTCTACCACTGAGTTATGCTCCCCAGCACCACACAGAGGGCTGCCCTCCAATTGGGAGTGGCTTTCCAGAACCATTTTAAAGGGAGAGGCCAGGGATTGTTCTTTTGCCAAGTCAGATCATTGGTCCATCTAGTTCTGCACAATCTCAGCTCTAACTGGTGGAGCTGCCTGGGGGCTCGGGCAACAGTTTTCCCTAGCTTTGCTGCTTCTTTGTCTTCAGTTAGTATGCAGTTTTAAATGCCTTTTATTAAAAAAAATATAACAAAGTAAGGAAGTATCTATGATACTGAGTTACCAGGTCCTAAAACACTAATAAAGATCCCAACAAAATTTATGTCCAACCAAAAGCACTCCAAGCAAGTCATACTGAGAGTAGAGCAACCGAAATTCATGGGCTCGCCAATATCAGTGGGTTTGCTCCAAGTATGACTATCACTGAATGCCATCCTTCGAATTACGTTTCAACTGAATTAAATGTGCTCTATTGAATTTTCTTTTCCTGAGTGTTTCAGCTGCAATGATTTTCACTACAAAAACTTTTACGGAGAAATTTATGCAATGCATTAAAATTAAGTTGACATACATTTTAGTTCTTGATTACTAAATATCAGTCAAAGCAAACATGCTAGATCAGATCCCAACAGATTAAGAGCATCAGAACATTTTCTGCAAAATCCACATCGCTGGCTAATTCCCTGGAGGGGCTGGGCTTGGGTACATCTGCCTCACTGATCATTCGTTTCTCTGGGGATAAATACATTTATTCCAGGGCTCAATGGCTACGTTTTCCAGCTGAGAATAACAAAGGCCACCAATGCGATTCCTATTCCCAACGCAGAAACTGGGAGCGCTCTTTCAGCCTGAAGTACATCGGAAGCTGCCATACCCTGAGTCTGATTATCCTTGGTCCATCTAGCTCAGTATTGGCTACACTGACTGGCAGCAGCTCTCCCAAGCAGTGTTAGAAACTTGGATAAATAAACTAACTGCCAAATGGCATCTTAAACCCAGATTACGGTCACCACAATGGAATGTCTAGGTGTCTTTTTACAATGAAATTTGATGATGATGACGATATTTTTTTTCATTCCTATACTGCTTTTCTATTTTAAAGAATAAAACTCAAGATAGTTTACAACACATTAAAAACAATCCAGAATTCAAGCTTCATGGAAAATATTTTAGATCCTACTCTAAGTGACATTTTGCTCTCCCCATCTTTATTTACCTACTTAATTTATACACAGGGACACAGGTGGCGCTGTGGGTTAAAGCCTCAGCGCCTAGGACTTGCCGATCGAAAGGTCGGCGGTTCGAATCCCTGCTGCGGGGTGCGCTCCCGCTGCTCTGTCCCAGCGCCTGCCAACCTAGCAGTTCGAAAGCACCTCCGGGTGCAAGTAGATAAATAGGGACCGCTTACCAGCGGGAAGGTAAACGGCGTTTCCGTGTGCAGCTCTGGCTCACCAGAGCAGCGATGTCACACTGGCCATGTGACCCAGAAGTGTCTCCGGACAGCGCTGGCCCCTGGCCTCTTAAGTGAGATGGGCGCACAACCCCAGAGTCTGTCAAGACTGGCCCGTACGGGCAGGGGTACCTTTACCTTTACCTTTAATTTATACAGCTGCCCCATAGCAGTAGTACTCTAGGAAGCCAGTGTATCGGACTAGGACCTGGGAGATGAGGGTTCAGATCCCCACACAGTCATGAAGCTCACTGGGTGCCCTTGGGCCAGTCACAGGGCTGTTGTAGGGTTTAACTGAGGAGTGGGGGGTGAACCATGGACTCCTTGGAGGAAAAGGTGGGACATAAACACAGTGAATAAGCTCTTCTGCTTACCTAAGAAAGCTGGCAGGGCCAGCTAGATGGAAGTCAGTTGCCAACCTGGCATCCAGAGATCTCCACGGGGTCACAACTGAACCCACGCCGGTCGCAAAACGCACCTGGGGAATTTCTAACACTGTCTCCAAGGCCAGAAGGGCCTTTAGGAATATAGGAAACAGCCTTATACAGAGCCAGGTCCTTGGTCCATCTAGCTCAGTGCTGCCTACACTGACTGGCAGGGGCTCTCCAGGATTTCAGACAGGAGTGTCTCTCAACCACACCTGGAGATGCCCTCGGGGATTGAACCTGGGACCTTCTGCATGGAAAGCAGGCCTCCTATCACTGCCCTTTCCTGCCAAACTTAAGCTGCTGGGGCCTGGACCCGGGCCCTTCTGAAGGGAAGCTCCTTCCTTTCCTTGCCATGAAAAAACAAGACCTGACCTTACCCCCTGGAAGAAAACAAACATGATGTTTTTCGGCAAGGTCTGAACTCCAGGGATCTTGTGGATGGCTTCGGCTGCTGCCAAGAGAGTCACAAAAGACGCCACGGCACTCTCTGCCCCAGGGGCCACATTCCAGAAGAAAGAGTGGCTGTCCATCTGCCAGAAGCAAGAGAGAGAGTGAGTCAGGAAGGTCCAAAAATTCATCGTTTCCATTGCCCTGACTGCATGCATCCTTTGGGTCTCCAAGGGCAATTCAAAGTGCTGGCTTTAATCTTTAAAGCAGGGGTAGGAAATCTTAGGCAGGAGCCTTGAAACCTGCCACAACAACCCCTCACCGGCCATTGTGTTTAGGGCAGACAGACTCCTTAATTGTTGTGTCTTACCTCCCTCTCCCCTGGTATGTTTATCAGCTCCCAACATATATTTGGCACTTGAAACAGGGGAGTGGAGATGGCTTCCCGATACTGTTGCAAGGACCAGCTAATCAATATATTTGAAAGTCAAACTAAAGCATCCGCATAGTTGTGAATCTTATTTAACATTAAGGCACATTTCCTCTAAGAACAAACACCACACAGAGTGTGAGGCATCAACAACTATGGAACTGCAAATGCATTTGTGAGAATGGGAAAGTTGAGCCATTGTTCATTTTTTATGCTCTTTGAACAAAAGACATTTGTGACTGACAACAGTTGACCTCTTAAGAGGTTTTTCCTGCAGTGTTTTCCTGCAGCTGGATTCAGAGATTCTGAGCTATTTTACTATATTCAATTCAACCTTTCATTAATTTGATGTCTTACAATCACACACAATCTATTTTTGTGTTAAGCTGGAAATTCCACTAAATAAAAATAAAGGTTATTCCCTGAAAGGCAGCCTATAAATTCTGTCTATAATAAACAGAAGAACAATTTCATAGAAGGTGACAGTTTTTACGTTTTTAAGGAAACATCTTTTAAAGGGTCATACTGTGGATTCCCAAAGTGATGTAGTATTTAGGAAATAATGATTTCTCATTTTAAACCCAAAGCGGCCCGTTTAAATTACTTTAATGGGTGTTATCTGTATACGGACCATGTTTAACAACAATTTCCAATTTGAAACTTGATTTTGCCCAATCTACACAATAATCCATTTTACATAACTGCTAGAATTCCGTGTAGTTACAACCCAACGTCACATGAGAAAATCCTTCTGCTCCCTACCAGTCAGTACTGTGCAAGAGCTGAGTTTTGAGAACGGGGTGGGGGGAATGAGCCAATTCATAGCTGACACAAGGGGCAGCCAATCAGGGCTGTGATTCTGCTCTAAGCAAGAAGAGCCCCCCGCCTCCACGTGTGCAACACCTACCCGACTGGAAGCAATGATGACACTGTCCGGGTCCAGCTTCTCGGACTCGTTGATGGGCTTCACTGTACTCCACACGTTGTAATCTTTGAGAGGGTCACAGACGACCTCTGGAGCGGAGGGAGAAAGTGACCTCAACAAAGCGCCAAGGAGCACAAACTGGCTGGTCATTCCTTGGCCTGGGAAGACTGACTGACCCCCCCACCATGTGCTGCGGCCTGTCTTTGTGGTGTCACCCCTCAAAGCAGCTTTGAAACAACCATTTGAAACTATATTTGACGTCTAGCTGGGAGAAACGAGATCGAAGTCTTATCCAACTTAATGCAGCCAGGATCCCCACCCCCCTTTTAAAACACCACCACCACCTGAATCCAGAATTTTCGGCATCAGCCCTCCCCAACCTGGTGCCCTGCAGATGCTTTGAACTCCAACTCCCATCAGCCCCAGCCAGCAGAGTCACACTGACTGGGACTGGGGCTGATGGGAGTTGTAGTCCAAAACATCAGCTTGTCCAATACACTTCTACATGCAAAATATGCATGGTGTCAGTGAGCTTGAGAACCTGCCTCCCTAGAGCAACAGAAAACAAATCTGCTCCATCTTCTAAGAGACAGCTTGTCGTATATTTGAAGGTGGCTGTATCACATTGCCTCTCAACATTTCTTCCCTAGGCTGAACGTGCGCAACTCCTTAACCCTTTCCTCACGGGGCTTGCAGGCCCTTTGCCATTTTTGCCACCCTCCTCAGAGCACCTTTCAGTCTGCTAGTATCTTCCTTCAACCGCGCTGCCCCGAATTTCCTGACGCACAGCTTGGCGGTTGTCAGCCTCGTCTTGGGACGCTTCCCCCCACACCGGCCCTGTTGTCTCACCTGGGTTGAGGCTGAAGGTGCTCTGGATGGCACTGCGCCGCATGCACGTGACGGTGCTGGTCACGGCGTGCATGTGGGAGGACAGCTGCATGGCACACAGCGGGTATTGCGGGTCGGAGCCGTTGGCAGGGAGGTTGTAGGTTTGGTAGCACTAGAGGAGGGAAACAGAGAAGGTGGGACACTTCATCAGACTCATTTGCATGTGTTCCTTACAGTTGTATTTCATGGTTTCCCTTTGCTCACAGGAGGCTCTTTGCTCCAACACAGTCTTCTGTGGACAGAGGCAGGGAGACATTTCCCCCCTATTTAATGTCATGCAAAAATCCCATGCCACATCCCATGCTGTTCCAGAGGGCTGCAAGTTAGGTCCGCAATCTGCGCATATTCAATCAGTTTAAGTTGCCATTCTTCGTTAGTTGGGACCTCGCTCGTTTTCCATTTTGGGGCTAACAAAACATGGGCCGCAGTAGTAGCGTACATAAATAAACTTTTTTGACACCTGGGAATTTCCATCTGAATTATCCCCAGCAAAAAGGATTCTGGTTTTTTGGAGAAAGTACTTTTAAACACTTTTTTCTACTCATTATAAATTATTTCCCAATACTCTTTTACCCTTTTACAGGTCCACCACATATGAAAGAACATACCCTCGACCTCATTGCATCTCCAGCAGAGGGCTGTGATCTTCTGGAGCTGATTTGGGATGGGGGAAGCACAGTGAGCTACTGAAGGAAGAGGGAAATCAAAGGCAAAAGATTGCCTTTCCTTCACTATTTCTCTCCATAGGAAAGAAGACTGCTGTGAACATTAATAACATCACCAATTTTATTAGTTGTACCACACCCATCTTGACTAGGTTGCCCCCCTCCCCTGCAGTACCTTCTTAATGACCTCTGTTTCATTCTCATCTTGAAGGAGGAAGATGGGGAAACCAAAATCCATGTAGGAAAGGCCGCTGCCAAGGGGGTTCCACACGGTCATGTTGCAGTGAGCGTATTCAGGGCCATAGCTGCTGTTGTAGACACCTGAAGGAAAAAAGTGGGAAGAGTCAAGGCACTGCTGAATCATTCTCGTTCAGAAGGAAATACCCATGTCGCCTCGAAAAGGACTGTCTAGTAAAAAGCCGTCTGTATTGTGATGTACCAAGACATTTTCTGGTGCTGATTGTTAAGCCTCTTGCAGCGACAGTCCCAGCTGCCCTAGTGTCTCAAGAAAAAAAGTGTCCCTGGCTGCTGTTGGGTAAGCTGCTCCTAGAATAGGACAGGGTGGGTGAAACTATCTAGTGACAGAGGATCAGGAGGGGACAGGGGCCGGGTGTCATGCCTATCCCTGACCTGGTACCAGGCATGAAGCCTTTAGAGGGTGACCTGCAGGTCAATAACCTTGAGGAACAAGCAAAGTCCCCCAGATCCAATGCTGAGGATCCCTTTGAGAGACTTTCTGGATTTAAGAACCACACGCAGGTGGTGCTGTGGGTTAAAGCCTCAGCTCCTAGGACTTGCCGATCGAAAGGTCAGCGGTTCGAATCCCTGCGGCGGGGTGCGCTCCCGCTGCTCGGTCCCAGCGCCTGCCAACCTAGCAGTTCGAAAGCACCTCCGGGTGCAAGTAGATAAATAGGGACCGCTTACCAGCGGGAAGGTAAACGGCGTTTCCGTGTGCGGCTCTGGCTCACCAGAGCAGCGATGTCACGCTGGCCACGTGACCCGGAAGTGTCTCCGGACAGCGCTGGCCCCTGGCCTCTTAAGTGAGATGGGCACACAACCCCAGAGTCTGTCAAGACTGGCCCGTACGGGCAGGGGTACCTTTACCTTTACCTTTAAAACGGTCAGAGGAGGAGGTACAGCTGCCCCCCCTCAAGTCCTTGAGAATGGCAGTGCCAAAAGCACACAACCAAGACTGTGATGTTGCCCCATTGTCAACATTCACTCCCAGTAGCTGTTTTAGGGTATGTTTAGGAGGTTGGGGTATATAAAGTCTCCCTCCTGAGCCTTTCAGCTGCTGGGAACAACACAGGCTTCTGGCTCCTGCTCTCCAGTTCTAATATCCCTGCCTTGCTATCTCGTTACTTTGTCTGAACTCCCTGTGACACTGACCCTGGGCTGTTGCCAGACTTTGCCTCTGGATAATATCAGGACCTAGACTGATTCTCTGTGGTTTGCCTGGGCTGTGCTGCATCTGCAACCCTGCCCTCATTGGTGTTTACTTTGGCAAAAGGCTTAAATCTCCTGTTAACTGGAGGAGGCAGCGAACTACAGTGGTACCTCGGGTTAATAACTTAATTTGTTCCGGAGGTCCGTTCTTAACCTGAAACTGTTTTTAACCTGAAGCACCAGTTTAGATAATGGGGCCTCCCGCTGCCGCCGCGCCGCTGGAACATAATTTCTGTTCTCATCCTGAAGCAAAGTTTTTAACCCAAGGTAATATTTCTAAGTTAGCAGAGTCTGTAACCTGAAGTGTATGTAACCTGAAGCGTATCTAAAATGAGGTACCACTGCACAGGAAAGAGGAATTGAATATTGGGACAAGAGGGCAAGAGGAAAAACTGGGAGAAAAGACAGGGGGGAAAGTATGCTCAGATGCCATGGAGATGAAGGCGAATGGAATAAGAAGAGAAAAAGAATTGCCTAAGAGGCTGAGCCTTTTAAGCAAGAAATTCTTAGTTCAGAGCTTAGTTCTGCCTTAAGATAAGCCTCTCCCTTCTCATGCTCATCACACCTACAGTGATGATGCTGATTCGAGATTGCAATAAGTCTACACACTTCCCATCAACCCCAGCATCATGTGGCTGTTCTAACTGAGGACAATGCGACTTTTAGTCCAAAACATCTATACACCAGGTTGACAAAGGCTGGAAAGCACTATAGAAAGAAAGCACTATAATGACATTAGGTAAGGCTAGTCAAGGTATCTGGCTGGAAATCTAGCCAGCCAAATGCTGCTGTTTTCCCCATCCTGTCCAGTATGAACCCATGTGAGCCCTTCAGAGGACTTGCAGCAGGAAGAAGTCCTTCTCCACAAATTAGCGTAGCCCACAGGCAAGTCTCTCTCCCCACCGCCACCCAGCTCCTTCCTTACCAAAGCCATCGTTGGGGCATCGTAAACCAGGAGAGAATCCTGTGTAGAGACTGGGTTTGGAGATGGCTACAGCGAGGCCAGAGATGCGGGAGCTGCCCTTCAGCTGCTGCATTACATCACTGTCGAGAAAAGAAACACAAAAATGATGAACAGACCTTCCAGGGGGGCGGGGGCTGTTTTAAAATTTTAGCTAGTTATCGCCTGCCTACAGCACTTAAGTAGCCAAGCACAAAAGGGGAGACTTCAAACAAAAACCATGGTATCGCGTGTAACAAATCATAAAAGGAGAGAGAGTTTAGCCACATTCTGTTCCCCCCTCACAGGGAGAAGCAATTTTAAGTAACTGGAATGCGTAACTTCCTCCTTATCTATTTAATGCTTTGCAGAATGACAGGAAGTCAAGGCTGCACTTGGGTGTTAAATGCCATCTGGTCCTGATAAACCATCTTCATTCATTTATTTTTCCTAATGAAAAAGAGTTTAATCATTAACTCTCTCCTTCCCATCACCCATACTGGCATGAACTCTTCAACCACACCACCCTTTTCTGCACCCCCCATTTTCTTTGGCCCAAGGGCCACTCCACACACACACACACACTCACTCTTGCTTACACACACAGTCCCTTGAGAATCTAAAGAGTGTGTGCTGTGAGAAATTTCTACGCCAAGTCCTTTTTTTTCAGCTACTCCCACAAGAAATACCACGTTGCCTATCACAGGATATTCACATGACCACAACTGTCTATGTGGTACAGGAATAACACAGGAAGCTGAATTTTACTGAGCCAGTTTCATCTGTCCCTCTGCCTCAGCAGTCTTCCAACCATTTCAGACACACCTTTAAACCTAATCATGCATTGGAGAACCAGTTCTTTTCTTTTCTTTTTTTTTGCCATCTATCTGCATAGTGGTAGTGCTGCTGTTGCAACTCACGTTAGATCAGGCCGCAATCAGGTATTTGGTCCTAACTAAGCAGACGAAGAGCAATGATGTAGCTCAGCACTGCCTGCCATAACATGCTTTGCCTCCCTAGAGTTTCAAGCAGGAGTCAAGGGAGATACACCCAATCTGCACATGCTTGGGACTGAACCTAGGACCCTTCTGCATGCAAAGCAGCTGTTCTACCCCTGAGCTCCAGCCCAGACAGCCCAAAACTCACATTATTAAATGAGATCTGGTACCATGCAAGATCACACAGACAAACCTAAAAACAAACTCAACGCAATGACAGTTGAGAACAGGAAAAGCTAAGCTGCGAAAAGAAGGGGTTGGAAGCAGGCGAGGGGGAGAGAAGATGTGAAACATCTTGCATGACACTGCAAGATCTGCTGAAACTGATCAGTTGAGCATCAACTCTGCCACAGACCCAAGAACAGGTGGAAGGCACACATGGCGGAAACACTGCTGAAGCCCCATGTTGGGCAAAAGATTTCTGCATTGAAGGAGGCTGAACTACATGACCCTCATGGTTCCTTCCAGCCCAGGGGCTGCTCTGAGATTTTCTAACAGAAACAAGTGGTACAAGCACAATAAATAAGTTAGGCACTTTTTGTGGGGGCAGTGGCAAGGGGGAATGGTTCATTACCCGGTGAAAAGATATCCATCTAGCAGCACCATGTAAGGGGCATGTGGCCCATCCTTCAGCACCCAGTTCAGGTCAGATTTCTTCTCCACTACATGGATGACTCCGGTGTCTCCATTCAAAGAGGCTGCCATGAGAAAGGAAGAGGTCCCTAATGCAACATCCTCACCAGATAGCTCCCTTGGGTGTTTCGTTTTCTGTTGCTTGGTAATTGCACTGAACTCGCCCCCCGCCCCCAAGCTAGCTTCTAAGCTGTGCTGTAAATAAAACTAAGTACATGAAACTGAAATAACTACCACTTCTTCCCCAGTTTACTCCTGCTTCCCCTTCCTCTGCTTGTTCCTCCCATGATGAATTTCAGATTGCAACCCCACCCAGCAGGGGCTGTCCTCTTCAACTCTAAAACACCACAAATATACATCAGTTACTTTTATCTAAAATGTCACCTGCCGACTGACAAATTTGTGGCTGAGTAGATGCGGTCCAGGTGATGTAGCTCCACTTTCTCTCCCAGGCAAAAATTCATTAGAATGGGATACACTCACACTGGCAGCCAACTTGATGAGTAGCGTTCAGGAGGCGGACACACGATGCCGTCCTGTTCAGTGGGATGTAGATTTTCCTCTCAACAGAGTTGCACCAGCCTGCACCTGTGGAGAGAGAGAGAGAGAGAAAAACCACAGATGTAAAGATCCCAATCTGGCCTCAACTATACCGGCTTAACCACAGAGTTGGGAGGGACCTTATAGGCAAGGCATAGGCAAACTCGGCCCTCCAGATGCTTTGAGACTACAATTCCTATCATCCCTGACCACTGGTCCTGTTAGCTAGGGATCATGGGAGTTGTAGTCCCAAAACATCTGGAGGGCCAAGTTTGCCAATGCCTGTTATAGGCCATCTAGTCCCACCTCATACTGATGCTGGAAATCCACTAGTACAGTATCTCTGCTAGGAAGCCATCCAATTGGCAGCCTCTCTGCAGTCCCCACTCAAGGGCTGCTCTCATTTCCTTGACAGCTCACTGAAATTGTGTGGCTCAGGAGTAGCCAACATAGCAACCTCCAAATGTTCTGGATCAAAACTCCCATCACCACCAAGCACTGGGTGCGGTTGATGGTAGTATTGGCCTGAAGCGTCTGAGGAACGCTATGTTGGCTACCCCTAGGCCATTTTAAGTACTGGCTGCGCCTCACAGTTGTGTGTGTGGCACAGTCTTTAGAGCACCAGAGAGACCTGGATTCAAATCTCCACTCTGTCACAAACTATGAATGACCTTGTAAATAAATCCATGTAAGAGACTTGCCTGCTAAGACTAATTTCCATGTGGGCTGCAGAGAGAAGGAAGCAGCCTCCTCCCCAAGCCAGTATGGAAATGCAGACTGCGGAACTCATAGCAGGCTAGGGAAAAATCAATGCCGATCAAGCAGACGGACTGAGGGATGGAATAACCCTTCTCCCCTTTGCCTGTTTTATCTCAGCGACTCAGAGCCAGCAGTCAATGAGATGGCATTGTGGAGTCTTGAAGCCCTCTTTCACAACTCCCCAATCAGCAACCAACAGATCCTCAAAGTATTGCAAACATGCCCCATCCCCAATCCAACAAGTAATCAGGGATTTTTTTCCTGGAAAACTCCAAAATGGAAATTTCTCTTATGCAAATTAGGATAACTTGCATTTTTTAAAAAAATCAGGTTGCATTAGAAAGTTTTCTGATGCGGAAACCTAAAGAGTAAACTAACTTAGCATGTTTATTTTATTTGCATTCAGTAAGCGCAAGTAAAATCTGAATCTGCCGAGCTCCCCTATTTGCAACTGGCACCCATTCACTGCTGCTAATGAACTGATTAAACAATTTTTCCCATCCCATGGCACTGTACACAAATGAAAAAGTGAAGCAGCAAACACAACCCAAGCCTTGAACATTCTTCACGTCATGTGCAAAACAACTAAACCATGATACAATTGCTACATTCACCAAAAGCATGTGACTAACAGTATCTCCATCCCTCAATCCCCATCCATCTTTTGCTCATTCATTTACTACGGCAACCTCCTATCCTATTAGGGACACCTGCTAATTTAATAAATTATACTTGTTTAAGTTCAGCCCATTATGAAGCCAACTTTCACTGACTTATCTTTCCTTTCACTTCCAAGGCAGAAAGATTTTCTGCTGCTTCTCAAATTGGTTGAGGCTAGAAAAACCTCAGCTGGATCCCTTCTCCCCCAACACTGCACTTCAGGGTTTCCTTTACACACATCCAGTATCATAATAATAATAATAATAATAATTTATTATTTATACCCCGCCCATCTGGCTGGGCCTCCCCAGCCACTCTGGGCGGCTTCCATAAAACCAAAAATACAATAAAATATCACACGTTAAAAACTTCCCTGAACAGGGATGCTCCTTCCTTCCAGCCATCCTATGTCATAGTCTCCCGGAATATGATACTAAGCACAGAAAAAAGCTGTGAAGCTCTACCACCTCTGCTTACAGATCTTGCTCTTCTATTTTTAACAGCTGCATGATGCAGGTAGAAATTTAAAGCAACTGAATGGTTTTCTATCATTGTCTTCAAAGTCCAATCTGGAAGTAATTGACGCATGGTTGACTGAATGTGAGTTGGTCTTCTTAGAGAAAGGACATAGGCAAAGCTGATAAAAAGACACTCCTAGCAACTGTCACCATCTGGGCATCCAGGAAAAGTAAGGATGAAGGAGTCTCCTACACTGTATAACCTGCTCTTTCAAGAGGGCGGCATTCCCATCCAGAACAGGTTCAACGATCTCTCCTAGTCCCTCATAGTACTAGTGTCCAGTCTAGATTAAGTATAGGTTTGTTAACCTTCATCTACTGTAAAATTAACTACAGATACCTGTTTATTACTTCCATGGCCTCCTTGAAAGTAAATAATGGGAGGACAGCATACTGGCGATTTGACTCAAGATTTTATTTAGATATTAAGAACTATGCAAGACCACATGGAAATTTGTGGTATCTGAGAAGTCAAAGGCGACTGTGCAAAACAGCAATCTCCAAGCATCAACTGCTTTCAAAAAGGAATGGAACCACTAAAGAGAAGAAAGACATGTGGCCATCACAGCAGGAAATTATGGTAAATGGAACTGAAAACTACTAAGATACCTGGGAGAATCAACAGGGCTGAACTTCCCCTGTTTGTCTTCATCTGAAACCCATTTTGAGCCATGGAAGCAATCACTTTTATGTTGTTGAGGTTAGTCTGATACATAATCTCTTGTATCCTTGTCCAATCTCCAGGGGAATAGCTGTTAGTCCCCCATGGCTCAGTTCCACCAGGAGCCATGCATTCAATACTGTGGCCTAATTTTATGGAATTCCCTTCTAGCTGAAGTCAGTTTGACCCCCTCCTTGTTGAACTTCCGGTGCCTACTGAATACTTTATTCCAGTAGACAATTTGACTGAATTTCCTGATTTTAACCCATTTTACTTTTCAATGCCTTGTGTTTCTATATGTGGTCAATTTTTTTTAATAAACTATTGACGTGATCAATATTAGTTGTACCTGTATTACAGATGCCCAACAGGCTTTCACAAACACACACATATTTTTTTTGCTTTTTTAATGGACTTAGTATTCAGTCCATATGCTCAGTGCGCAACTCATATCCACCAACAACCACTTACTTAGTATTGTGGCCCCAATTTTATGGAACTCATTACCAGCTGAGGGCAGGAAGCCATCACCACCAAAGTACCAGCACCCACTGAAGACTTTTTTCCAGCAGGCATTTTAAGTGAATTTTCTGATTTTTATCATTCTAACTGATTTTAATGTTCATTGTATTGCATTTGTAAATAAATAATAAACTATGGACACGATCATTTTTAGTTTCCCTCATGTTAAGAGTCCCAACTGACTCCAACTAGAAGTCAGGCATTTGGTGTTGGAGGTCCCATGCTCTATAACATTTTTCCAGCAGAGATTCCACAAGTTTTCTATTGACTCTCAGGTATCTCTTAGAGCTCTTTTCATATCATCAGGCCTATGGAGCTGTTTAAACTTTCTTGATGAGCCAGCCATTTTAATAATCATTGTGCACTGTTTTGTTTTTTTGTTTGCTATTCTATGAGTTGCTGGCATAAATCCTCACAAAGCTTGGCAAGCAGCAGAGTCCCTCAGCTAGAGGTTACCGCAAAGCAAGAAAATAAAAAACTTGTAGGCATGAAGTCATCAACTTGTGAAATGAGTTCCATGATATCAGATTGCAGGCTAAAGTCCCTCCCTGGTATTACAGATGTAAAGTTATATACATCTGGGAGTCTGGGGACGAGGATGCAGTAGCTGACATCCCCCCTCCCCACAAATTTATGGGAATACTGATCTGGGTTACCAGCTAGACTTCAGTTCTTTTTTTCTTTCGTTTCCCCAAAGACAGGGAGCGACTATTGCATCTCCACTACAGAATCCTGTACCAACTGGGAGAGGCTTATTCTGCTTGCAACTCCCGTCTTGGAACAAAGCCTACAAGCTGACCTCGTGGCCAAAACATCCCCCTTAATGTTTTTCCTAAATTTTAACACACAGACGCACTTCTTTTCTTCTTCTTTTTGCAACGTGTTGCCTAGTGAAGGACGCTGGAGAACTCAAAAGCGCCCCACGCTTTCGTGACATTTGGGTTGGTCCCAACGAAGCTTTTACCGAAAATGGTTTAGGACGGGGGGGGGGGAGTTTTCCTACCGCTTCACCAGAGACCCAATAGCTACATTTGCTCTTTCACCGCGATTCTAGTGACCAATGGACGACACTTCGCACCTGTGGAACACCCGCCTGTCCGAGAAAGAGAGGCCTTTGCTTTCCCTCGGCTTTCAGGCGGCTCCCTCCCGAGCTCCTCTGAGACAAGGTCAGGTTAGGGCTCTGGCGAGCCTCCGCAGAGGCACGAAACGCCCCTTCGAGGGACCCGGGGGTCCCACCGCCTCCGCCACCCAGGTTTCGCGGGGGGGGGGATGCTGCCTTACCTGCCGCCAAGGCGCACAGAAGGAGCCCCCGGAGGAGCCACCTTTCAGTTTCCCTCATCATCCGCCCGCAGCTGGTCGCCGCTTCCGCCTCCTCGACGGCCGCCATCTTGCCGGCGGCTTCCGCTTCCTTTCCTTCTCGAGGTTCATGGAAGACGCTCTGCCCCGCTCCCCCACAGCGAGCGACCTGAGGGGGAGACGGTCTAGTCGTAGGCCACCTCTATGGTCTAAGGCGGCAGCCGCGCCCTTCCTGTTTTTGTCCTCCTCGGCGACTGGTTCTTTGCTGGAGGACCTTTCCTTCGCTTCCCCCAGGAGGCGCTCTTTTCTCAGAAAGGCTGTTCCCTCCCCATTCCCGTTTGTAATCTATGGTTTCCTAGACGGAAGCGGAAGTGCTGAGTTGGCTTGCGGGACGCTCCGGCAGCGGGCGGTGACGTGGAGGCTGCTCTGGTTGTCGCTTCTGCTTCGGGGCGCGGAGGCTGCCAGGCCCGAAGATGCTCACCAAGTTCGAGACTAAATCGGCCCGCGTCAAAGGTACCCGGGGAGGGGGAGGAGGGCCCGTCTCCTTAGCGTTGCTCAGGTCTACTCGGGAGTAAGCCCTGCTGCTTTGCTCCCGGGTTAGTGCGTGCATGGTCGTAGCCTTACGCTTACGTGTGAAGTGCTCCCCGTTAAGAATAGCGGGGCTTGCTTCCGAGTAGACCTGCATGGGATTGCCGTTGGGGCAGAGGGTTTTTCCGCCTTGGGGAATCAGTGCGAAAGTTGTGAAGGTTACAAGCGCAACTTCTTGCGTTGTTGGTAGATAACGGGAATGTTGGCACATTTGTGTGTGTGTGAGAGAGATAAATCATATCTACAAGCGTTATATATGTATACACACACATTTATGTATGTATTTATATACGTTTATGTGGATTTGCATAGTGAGTACATTAAAGGGTGTGTACGTGAATAGAGTTACCTTCCAATATATAGCTCTGTTCGTGTCCACACACTTTAATATATGCCATAAAACAGGGACTTAAGTTTTTTTCATATATCATTGGGTAATGTAGATCCATATGTGTCTGAAATTTGGGGTCGAGGCAATATGGCCTAGCTGCTAAACATTGACAGTTACCCACCAGAGATGGGGGAGCCTTGGAGTCAGTGTGGTGTAATGGTTAGTGGATTTGAATGTGACCCAGGAGACGGGTTCAAATTTCCACTGGAAGTTAAATATTTTGCTGGCTGGCTGCATGGAATGTAGACAGCAAAAATAATAAGAACAAATATGTTGTCAATAATAATAATAATAATAATAATAATAATAATAATAATAATAATTTATTATTTGTACTCTGCCCATCTGACTGGGCTTCCCCAGCCACTCTGGGCGGCTTCCAACAAAGATTAAAAATACATTAAAACCATCCTTCCCCCTTTTCCTTCCCAGGGCTGAGCTTTCACCCTAAGCGGCCTTGGATCTTAACAAGTCTGCACAATGGAGTAATCCAGCTCTGGGACTACCGGATGTGTACACTCATTGACAAATTTGATGAACACGATGGTAAGTGGAGCTCCCTTACAATGTTCACATATATGCAGGATCTCTTGCCTAAAAAAATGTGGGAGCCTGTGGTGCTTTATTGCATATCTTACTGCAAATCATGATGTGAGTAGAAACAGAAATACAAGTGGATCTGATAATCTCAAATAGGCAAGTGGATGTTTGATTGCCTGTATGAAGGTTTTCTGACATGTTTTGCTGCAACACTTCAAAGGAAATTTAACTTAAACCTATATAGGCCTTTGTCTGCCACCTTTTTATATGCAGAGAAACTCATCCTCTGAATTAACTTCTTTCCTTTATTCTGTTCCTGTTCATGTTATCCTATGAACTTGGAGCTATATTTGGGGTGGGGGGGGGAGTGCATATTTGTTTTTAAGTGCTGTAGTGGAATTTTTGTAACAGAAGCTGCAGTATAAAGTTCCAAGGTGAGAGTTCCAAGGTGGGAGTTCATGAAAATCCTATGAACTTGGAGCTATATTTGGGGTTTGCAAGAAACGTGGGCTAAAAGTAGACCCAATTGCAGCCCATCAACCTCACACAAACCCCCCAGCAGGCTGTTGGATCTCAGTCCCAAGGAAGGTGTATGTGTGTGTATAGGACAAGAGAGTCTTGCAGCTGTGGGGTCTTGCAGCTACTGTTGCCGCCAAAGCAACTAAGAGTCGGCTGGAGGAGCAGTATGGTTTGGGGCTATGGAATCCCAGTGTTGAGTCAAGGAAGAACTCTTTTTCATTGACAGAAGAAGGTCCTGGGACAGGGAAGGGACTAGGAGAAGAAATCAAAGTAGCCAACTGGAATGGACAAAAATCTATTGAGTACTCCTGTTTAATAAGTACCAGAAATGGGGAAATATTTACACGGTCTTTTGTATGTGTGTGTTTTTAGGCCCTGTCAGAGGGATTGATTTCCACAAACAGCAGCCACTCTTCGTGTCTGGAGGGGATGACTACAAAATTAAGGTAACACGGATCTCTTCACCCTCTTGCAAGAAGTCAGCAGGAGGAGAAATCTTTCGAAAGCTATTAGCCACGACAGTGCAATAGTGCCTGCATGGGCAGTGGCAGTATATCTCTGACTGCCAAGTGCTGAAGACAACCCCACTTTGGGGCTCCTCAGTGGGATATGACTGACAGCAGGCAGAAGTAGTATGCTGGACTTGATGAGCTCTATAGCCCTTACTCTTACTCTGCTTTCTTTGGAGAGACCCAAGACAGAGCCATAGCTGGGCAGAAGGCTCATTTAGCAGTAGTCTTAGCACAGACGGATGAATATGTTTAAAGTTGCCAAATGGGATGCTTGTGGGGGAATCTGGAGTGCTCAGCTGTCTGATGTATACACCCTGTGATGTCTGACTTTCAGGTCTGGAATTACAAGCTGCGTCGCTGTCTCTTCACCTTGTTGGGCCACTTGGATTACATCCGCACCACATTTTTCCATCATGTGAGTCCAGCAAGGCACTCCCAGTCCTGCCTGTTTTGCTTTTTCCTGCCAAGATCCTGTTTTGATGCTCTACATGCCTTTAGGTCTGAAGGCCCTAAAACAGCACTGGGGCAGCAGCTCTGCAAAGTATCTTTGCTGCCTCTTTTCATGAAAGCAGTATGTAGCAGAAAGAAAAGAAAGGGATGTGTATTTTTTTTGTTCGTAGGAATACCCTTGGATCCTGAGTGCTTCTGATGATCAAACCATTCGGGTTTGGAACTGGCAGTCCAGAACCTGTGTTTGGTAACCAAAACATATTTCTTCATTCAGATGTCTTTTGTTTGTGGTTCCCAAGCACTTTTATTGAAAGCAATCCCTGAGCCTTGTATTCTTCAATTCATAGGTGAAATTGGACAATTTATAAAATCATGTTGTCATCATATTATTTATATAGCATTTTCTAAGTGTTCAGGGGATTTCAAGTACACTTTCTCAGAAATGCAGCAGCCTCATAAGGCAGGCATAGTGGTTAGTGTCAGGCTATAACTGCTCATCTTTGAAACCCACTGGGTGCTTTCTGAGTGTGCTATCTCTTGGCCTAACTTACATTGCAGGATTGTTAAGAGGAGGAGGGAGGAGAACTGCATCAGCTACCCCAGGCTCCTTGAAGAAGGGTGGGATCAAAATGCAACCAAATATGCCACCTGAATTAAGTGTTTCAGAAATCAACCTATTGTGAATGCAATGTTTTAACTGTTTTTAATTCTGAATTTTAAATTCCTGTAACTCGCCATAGGACTTGTTGGTAAAGGGCAAGTAATAAAATTAATAATAACACTTAATAATTAAAAACAAATAATCAGTAAGCTGAGAGTGAGAAGCATGACTGGAGTGCTCACCAAGCCTCTTCCCTTGAATTTGATCCTCCTGGGAGTTAAAGGTGGAAGGTGGATAGCAGATCTCATGTTTGACACCTGCTGCTTGAAGTGAATTTCCTCACTTAGTACATTGAAGATAGCTGAGAGTGTGGAGATCTGGAGAGCCAAGAAATGCTGTTGTTTTTCTGGCCTTGTCAGAAACAGCGCAAAAAGGGCATCTGGCCCCTGACATCCATTCTCAGCCCTTTGCAGGAGATTTATGCTGAAGGGATGGCTCATGAATTTTCTAAATAAATTGCTCCCTGCTGTCTTGTTGAATGAATGTCTTTGATCCTGAATACTCAGAGGAACTACTCATAAGTGTTTCCCTCTCTTCCTTGCCTTCTTCCTAGTGTGCTGACTGGACACAACCATTACGTGATGTGCGCTCAGTTTCACCCTTCGGAGGATCTGGTGGTATCAGCCAGCTTGGATCAGACTGTGCGCGTTTGGGATATTTCTGGTGAGCTGCCCAGGTCGAGGGGGCTGTCCAGCAGCAGCACCACGGTCAAAACTGCAGTTGTTGAAAGCGGAGCACAAGAGAAAGAGAAGTTGACCGTAGACCATCCTGGCAGGGCAGAGGAGTAATTAGAGTCCAGCCCCGTTCCTATGGCAGCAGCTCTGCTTTGCAGAAGGTGCTGTGAAACCACAGGAGATCCTGGCACTGTGTTTCCCTCTGTTTTGCTTGATTCCTTTTAATTTTGGGTAGAAACTGTCCACTCTGCACACTTGTCATCAGTTTGTAGCTCCTCAGCTGTTAACAGCAGTTGGGAAGTGCAGGAAACCCCTGTGCTGGGTGTAAATGTGCAACTAGCAAATCAGCACTACGTGGAAGGAGCCATGAACCTTGGGGCCCTGTGTTTGATCAGAGTTGTCCAACCAATCAAATACCTCTAGGAAATTACTCTGCAGCTAGCCAGATGCTTCTGAGAAGCCCTCTCCCAACTGCCCTCTTCCACATTTGATGCCAGCAACTGGGATTCAGTTTAGTTAACATGCCCAGTAGCTGCTGATAGATGTCTCTTCCTTCACTATGGCTGCCGAATCCCTGCTTAAATACATCTATGGCTGCAGCCCTCATGTCATCTTCCAGCAGCAAATTCCATCAGAGTATTGTGTGTCATGATATCAGTTTAATTGGATGCACGATGGAATAATGCTCTTCCCCCAATTTCTGTAGTGCATTGGATCTCATTGGGCCCCAAGTTCTAAGAATCCGTTCTTGATCTGGTGGAAACAGCATCACACAATTTGGGAATGAGCAGGCCCATATGATGGGCCCCTGGGCCAGAGCAAAGGAGCCAAGGCACCTGGGTGCTCATGGAGGAAGGATCGTGCTCCAGTGAAGCTGCAGACCTTGGGGTCTAGCTCCTGGAAGCCCTCTGGAAAGTGAACCTGTAGAGCAAGTATGATGAACTGTTGGTGCTCCAGCTGTTGCTGAACTGCAACTTCCATCACTCTGGCCATTGACAAGGGATTCTTTGCAGAATTCTTTGAGCTAGGGAGAGTCATGCCCTGGTTGCAAAAGAGGGAGCCTGAGGAGGTGGGAGTGTGGAACATGAAAACTGGGGGCAAGGACCCCTCCCCTCGTGAGTGCACAATAGACTTGCCGCTTTCTCAACTGCAGTTTTCAGCTGGGTGGGCTGCTGGAGTTTTGTAGCACACATTCAGACATGACCCAGCTGTGGGGAGGGGAGAGGATTGCTGCTTCCTGGCTACTGACGGGGAGAGCTTTGTAATCTCTTCTGCCAGCACCCTTGTTGCTACGTTCACAGACTCTCTCAGCAGAATTCCAAACTGCTTGTTTGGAAGACCCTTAAACTATTCCAACATCTTTACAGATCTGGAAATGTTGAGTTAATTCCCACTGCTGGTTGTCATCCTCTCTCAAAATGCCAGTTAGAGAGCAAAGTGCTGGGGCGAAGGGAGTGTCACCTGCACAACAACCGTAGACCAGAATTGTCCCCATGATGCAGATAGGTCCATAGCTTGTCTTAAATCCACCTAGTGAGCTGGCCGAGCTCAATTGGAACCTGGAATGTCTTTCACCACCTCCCTGTGCTAATTCTTGTTCCTTACATTTTGACAATGGAAATTTCATCCTGGGTTTATAGTGATTTGTAGCCTCATCCCGAACTCTCCTGATAATTAGAGGGATGTTGTGGATTTGCTGCACTTCTTGGAGAAAACAGACAGTCATAGCAGCCATGTGGGTGGGTTTCCAGGGCAACTGAGTGCAGGGTCCTCGTTGTTCCTGCTGAGAGAGTGCGTGAAAGGAGCCAATTTGGGTCTGGATTCTGGTTGCCGTATTAAAATGCATGAAAAAGCTGCGTTGTAACTGAAGTTTCCCTGCTCTTGATACTAACAATAACCTGTCGGGGGTGTTTCTGAAATAACTCCCTTTTTTCCTCCCTGCACCCTTTTAATCCAGGTGGAAGCTGAGCCTTGAAATGGATGGCAGGAAGGGAAGGCTTAACAAGAGTTAATGTTGCACAGCAATTTCCTAACCATTCCTTGCCGGGGGCACTCTTTGTTCTTAAAAGGTTGAGCCTTGTTGAGGTTCCAGGCAGCAAAAGGCTGGGCTGGGGAGTTCTGGAAAAGCTCTAGAAACAAGATGGTGCTAGACTTCCTAATGAGTTGGGAGTGCTGTGAGCTGCGTCCAGGGTGGTCTAACGCTCCGAGGGTGATGCTTGTTCTTCAGTTCTTGCCTGAGCTTTCAGAGTCCCCTTTAACCGTACCCAACTACCCTGGAGCCAGACAGTGCCTTCGCATGACCAGGCTGTCTAACTGCTCTGCAGACCACATTAATCCCCACAGCTCTTGTACATCTGTCTGCCTGTCTCTCACACAAACACCTCACTCTCTCTCCCACAGCATTAAAAAGCTGGTTCATTCTGTGAGTGTCCTCCTTTCCCTCTGGATTTGTGTAGCTTCTCCAAAAATTTTCCATCTGTTGTTCAGTTCCTTTGCCACCTCCTTGAAGCCCCAGATGTTTCAGTATCTCCTGGATGAGGCGTGCAGGTGGTTCCTTCCACTCTCGACTCAAGGAGGCTCCTGCCTGAGCCTAGACCTTCCTGGATCTCAGCCCATTGCATCAGGTTCCTTGTTGAAAGTGCCCGCCTGGTTATGTGAACTTGATGGCTTTTAACAGCCAAATCTGTATTTCAAATAAGAGGCCAGAATGCTTCAGATCCAATATATTAGGTACCGATTAACTTTTTTTTCCATTTCTCTTTGGCCTTCAACCAAGTAACTCAGCAGCGGCAGCATTCCTAGCCTGGTGATTTTTTGCTTCCTGATTGCAAAGTTGTCTCAGTTTCCCTAGTGAACTGCAAAGAAATGTAGAAATCGCTTCCAACTGTGCATTGTTCTAGTAGATGTTCGTAGGGAATGAAAATAACCCGTGGTCCCTTTTCTCTCTGTTCCATTTCACCGGTTTATGTCTTCCATTTATATAAACAGCCTGCCTCTGAATTTTGCAGCATCCTCTCACTAACCTCATGTTCTGCCCCTGCTCTCTTCACTCTCACCTTTCGTGAAGGCCTGAGGAAGAAGAACCTCTCCCCGGGAGCCGTGGAGTCGGACGTTAGGGGAATCACTGGAGTAGATCTCTTTGGCACCACTGATGCAGTGGTGAAGCACGTCCTTGAGGTACTCCTGGCTTGGGCAGGGGTGCATGGGGGAGGCACCTTTGCATATCTGCTATTTTAAACTGCTCAGAACACAAGCAGCTGTTGGCAGGGGCTTTGGACCCTGCCCTGAGTAATTCTGCAACAAGGAGAAGCAAGACCTGCAACCTCCAGAGCTGGATTGCAAGAAAGATCCTTGCTTCAGGATCAAGCCTATTGCAAACCATTGTTTATATGGTGCCACCCATGTGCAAAGTATTAAGAGCATAGCACCCTGCCCTGAGAAGCGTGTGGTCTAAAATTCAGCTCTGGGGAACAGTACCAGAAGTGGGATGGGAAATGAAGTAGGGAGCAGGCAGGGGGAAGAGTTCACGTCCCTTGCAGTTCTTGGACTTAATAATTTGGATACTGAAAGGTTATGGCAAAGGCTTTGGGGGTAAAGCAGGGTGGGTGTTTGAAGGAAGGATTTGAAGCAAGTTAGAGAGGTGGCCTCAAAGGGGTGTTCTGGAAGGTGGTTCCGGACATATAAGAGGAGGAAAGGGTGAAAGGGCAGGGAAGTTTGAGGGAGTAAGAAAGAAATCTTGGGTTGGTCAAGTGTGGGTGGAGTTGGACAAACGAAACTCTAGGTGGGGAAATAACAGGGTCCTAGGATGGAGGAGTGGAGAGCTTTGAAGATAAGGAGCTCACTCTGGATTGGAGTCAAGGGCATTATGTGGTCAGTGAGAAAGATGGATGGTTTTGATAGCTGAATTCTTGGTAAAGAGGTGAGAGGGCTCAGGGGTGACTGCAGAAGACCAGGGAGGAGGCGGTTGCAGTTGTTTCCTCTCCCCTTGGCCCAGATTGTAAAGCAGAGTTTTTGCTGAGGGAGGAGCAGAGAGGCAGGGCCATATTAGCCCCTTCTGACTGTAGGGATGGAGTGGGTCCCTTTGGATTAGCAGGCAGGGGGTGGCAGCTACAGCAACTCTGCTCCTCACATCCCACTGACTGGCACGTGTTGCCACTGTATGTTGCCAGTTCCCAAAATGGCAGCCTCGGCCTGAGATTAGTTACCTTCTTCTCATAGGGGCACGACCGTGGTGTGAACTGGGCCGCTTTCCACCCCACCATGCCCCTCATAGTTTCAGGGGCTGATGATCGGCAAGTCAAGATCTGGCGGATGAATGGTAAGCGCCGTCCACTTCCTTCCTCCCTCCCTCCATGGAGTCAAGTTGCAAGAGCAAGGACCCAGCCGCATACACTGCTAGGCTGGCTGGGCACTTAAGAGAAGGAACCTTGGCTGCAGGGTGGGAATCTGATCCAGCATTGATAGCTGTTTAGAAATGAGCCCAGCACCGGAAGGAATTGCTTCTCTGGTAGGTTAGGGGAAGAAAGCGGGCAAACCTATGCCAAGCTGCAGTAGAAGATTGCAGAAGCCTTAGGAATGCCTTGCCGGCCCAGTTTAAAAGTCCGTCTGGCTTGAGCTTCCTTGGGAGGCAGGCAAGCAGAGCCTGGAAGTGATGGCCTTTGGTTGTTATCCTTCTGCCAGAAGGCCAAGGCCTTTGGAAACTAAGTTGCAGGCACTGTTGACCACTGGGCTGACGTTGGGGCAAACTGTGTTTTAATTGCTGGCTCCAAATGTGTTCTGCATTTTAATCATTAACTGCATTTTAGCTTTTAACTCATTTGTGCTCATGACTTATTTTGTAATGTTGTTTTTAATTGTTGTAAGCCGCCTTGAATCCCAGCTTGGGAGAAAAGTGGGGTATAAATGCGTTAAAAGGGTAAAAACAATTAGCACCTGAAAAGGCTGGGCACCAGAACTACTCTAGGCAACTATCAGGACCAATTCCCTATGTAGGACCTTGTAGAGTTGCTCTACAAGCTCAAGGGGAGGGTCTCATCTCCCTGACCTCTCTGCCAAGGAAGTGGTTCGTGATCACCAGCCTTCTTATCCTTAGAGTCGAAAGCCTGGGAGGTAGACACCTGCCGCGGACATTACAACAACGTCTCTTGCGCCGTGTTTCACCCCCGCCAGGAGCTCATCCTCAGCAACTCTGAGGACAAGAGCATCCGTGTCTGGGATATGTCTAAGCGGTAAGTGCACCATCCTGCCTGCCCTTCCTGATCTCGGGATATCGGGCCCTGCACTATTTAAAAGAATACGCTCTGGAATGCCAAGTGCCTGGCTGGAATACACAGGAAGCTGCCTTATAGAAAGTCAGGCTATCAGTCCATCTTATCAGTTTTGTCTGCAGTGGCTCCCCACAGTTTAAGCAGGGAGCTTTTCCCCAGCCCTGTCTGGAGATGCCATTGGGGATTGAACCCTGGGGCCTCCTCCTCACAAGGCAGAAGCTCTGCCACTGATCTCCGGCCCTTCCGCTGTGTGATGGAGGGATCCAAAACTCAGAGCCACCAGATCTGGGGGTCAGGTGAGGAAGGAGTGTTAGTAAACTTTGGGATGGTGTTGGCCACATTTAGTCCGCAGGCCAGAGGTTCCCCACCCCCTCTGTTAGGAAAATAGCTGCTTCGAGGCTATCAATTGAATAAACCAGTCCAGTTGTTTTGTGTTAATTAGTCTGCCTCTGTTTTTCATTCTCCCCTTCCCAGCACGGGAGTCCAGACTTTCCGCAGGGATCACGACCGCTTTTGGGTGTTGGCAGCTCACCCCAACCTCAACCTCTTTGCTGCAGGTAATGGGATCTGTTCTTGAAGTCACTTTGGATTTGATGCTGAGTTTTCACTAGATGCCAAAAAAAAGGATCTCCTTCACCCAAAAGGCAAACAGATTTATGGTGGCATCTGCTTTTGTGATTTCAAGCCCATGTCATGGCATGCACAAAATGGTCTCTGCAGTTGGCAGATATAACTGTATAATTTTAAAGAAAATGGGGTAAAAATGTTATGAAGTGCAGAGGATCAGTTCATGTATCTAACAAGTTGGCAGTGTCCAGTCCTGGGGTGGGGGAATCTTTTGCTCCAGGGGCCAGATCTTTTATCAAGCTTGGCCTCACAGGCCAAATTTGACAGGTGGGTGGGGCTTATGATCTGTCAGTCACATGCCATCATTATAACATCTCATGATTGATGTGTGAGTGGGGTCACCCACCCACCTGCATCCCTCTTGTGGCTTTGCAGATCTTCCCATGCTTTAAACCCAATGTCAGAGGTTTAAAAGAGGAACACAGGAATACCTGGAAAGTGCCCTTTGAAGCATCTTGCACCTTCTCCTTTAAAGGTGCTTTAATATGCCTTTGCTTGCAAAACAGTCAAGTGTTCTAATGAATACACTTAACCTGGGTGCATTGGTCTTTGGAGAGAATAAGCTGCTGTGGAACCTTGATCTGGAACGTGCTCTCATTCCCGATTGGGCCCTGGTACTGGATTTCCTGTTGAAAAGCTCTCCCTTCTGACTGCACATTGCTCGCATAGCTTCCACTCTCTGCAAACAGCATTCGGGGGGGGGGGGTCAAATAGCAAGGCAAATTTTCAGGCGGAAACCTGCATGGGCACCTGATCTGGATTGGGGCCCTGCAGCTGCTTTGTTTTTGTTGTGCTGTTGTTGCAAAACAAAACAAAAATTACCAAAAAGCACCAATAAAATAAACATTCATCCTGGAACTAAGCTCCCAAGATAGCCAGGTTTTCAGCTGGTGCCAAAAGCTTAACATTCCTGCCTCGGATGAGGAAGAGCTCAAAGGTGCAGGGCCACCACTGAGACAATAGCTACTGGGGCTTCTCCTAGCCCCACCTTGAGATGCCATAGGGAAGAGTGTCTGCCTTGCAAGCGGAAGGTCCCCGGATTCAACCCCTGGCATCTCCAGCTAGGCTTTGGTCAGTCTCCTGCCTAGAATTCTGTAGAGCCACTGCCAGGCATTGCAGACAATACTGAGCTAGAGTCTGGCTTGGTACAGTGGTACCTCGGGTTACAGATGCTTCAGGTTACAGACTCTGCTAACCCAGAAATAGTGCCTCGGGTTAAGAACTTTACTTCAGGATGAGAACAGAAATTGCGTGTCGGCAGCAGGAGGCCCCATTAGCTAAAGTGGTACCTCAGATTACGAACAGTTTCAGGTAAACAACAGATCTCTGGAACTAATTAAGTTCTTAACCCGAGGTATCACTGTATAAGGTATAATCTGTTTCCACACCAGGGATTAAACCTCTGACCTTCCGCGTACATGGCAGGTGCTCCATCCTTGAGCTGTGACCCTTCAGCCTGGAGGGCATGCTATTTTGCCTCCCCCCCCCCCGCAAGGGGCCGTGAGTCTGCTTGTAGCGTTGGCTGCAGAAGTCTTAACATGGTTGCCTCTCTCTCCGGTCTCCAGGACACGATGGCGGCATGATTGTCTTCAAGCTGGAGCGTGAGCGACCAGCATACGCTGTGCATGGCAACATGCTCTACTACGTGAAGGACCGCTTCCTGCGACAGCTGGACTTCAACAGCTCCAAAGATGTTGCCGTAATGCAGCTGAGAAGGTGAGGAGGTCCTCTTCCGCTCGATGCCTTCCACCACTGTTGCTACGTGGTTGTTTTGTGCTTCTTGTGGGCGGAGAAGGCTGCATGTGCTGCTTGTACACAAGAACACCATAAGAGCCTGCTGGATCACGCCAGTGGCCCATCGAGTCCAGCATCCTGTTCTCACAGAGGTCAGCCAGCTGCCTTTGTTGGGAAACCGGCAAGCAGGCCCCGAACACGAGAGGAGGAGTAGGAGTAGTTTGGATTTGATATCCTGCATTATCACTACCCGAAGGAGTCTCAAAGCGGCCAGCATTCTCCTTTCCCTTCCTCCCCCACAACAAATACTCTGTGAGGTGAGTGAGGCTGAGAGACTTCAGAGAAGTGTGACTAGCCCAAGGTCACCCAGCAGCTGCATGTGGAGGAGGAGGGAATCAAACCTGGTTCACCAGATTACGAGTCTACTGCTCTTAACCACTACACCACACTGGCGCTCTCTCTCTCTCACTGTGGTTACCAGCTACTGTAGTTCAGAAGCATTACCACCTCCTAACCATGGAGGCAGACAACCAGCAGAGCACCTTGCAGCCCAGGACCTTTTTTGGGGGGGTCATGGGGGTCCTTTCCTTCTGCGTCAGTGGCTGCTGCTTTAAGCCAGAGCTGTGACACAGGCCAGATACTATTTGTGCTCTCCCTGCTTTCCTCATTTGTTACTTTCCTCCTTCTCAGCGGCTCCAAGTTCCCTGTGTTCAACATGTCCTACAACCCTGCGGAGAACGCCGTCCTCCTCTGCACGGTAAGCTGAAGCTAACCTGGAGTTCCGCAAGGCTTGTTGGGTGACTTCATCGCCCTTTGCTAAGGGGTTTGGGGCTCGTTTTGAGGCCTTGCCACTTGTGGGGCTCAGTCCTGCAGAGGCGATGTGCGTGTCCACCTTTTCAGAAAGTGGAAGAACAGGGCGGCTGCCCAAGGAACCTGCTACTTGCCTTGGACAAAAAGGGCCCTTCTAGTCCAGTATTCTTACTTCCCACAGTAACCAACCAGATGCCTCCAAGGAGGCAACCCCCCGGCCTCTCCCAGCTTGTATTTGCAGATTTGGATCCTCCAGATTCAGAGGTAGTCTATTGCCTTTGTGGCTTAATGCCCACGGATAGATCTTCTCTTCCTTGAATTTGCCTAATTCTAGATTACTAAATCTGGATTACTGCAGTGCGCTCTATGTGGGGCTTCCCCTGGGCTTGACCTGCAGGCTAGTGCCGAATGCTGGAGCGCGATTGCCAAGCAAAAGAAACAAGCACAAACAGTTGAAAGAAATCCTAGTCCCGAGAGAGCTGGTCTGACGTGTAGAATTCTTCCTCTCTCCACAGAGAGCCAGTAATCTGGAGAACAGCACCTACGACCTGTACACCATTCCTAAGGATGCTGATTCCCAGAATCCTGATGGTGAGCTTTGCATCTGTTCCTCCCTGCCTCCACCGCCTTCCCCCGCCCTCCGAAAATCACAACTGGGTTCCTTCTCCACCATTCCTGCGGAGCCCACATGCTCTTGGCAGGTTCTTTTGACTTGAAAAATTCATGTTTGTCCCCCTCGCTTTTACGGTTGCAAATATATTTTTTATAAATCAGTTATTAGAAACTATCCATCTTGCCTCTCTGCCCAGCAGGCCGCCTCACTGGCTTGCCTGTCGTGATGGATCTCCTAGCAAAGCAGCTCCGTCCCAGGCAGGCCTCTCTGCTTCCAAAGTAGCTGTACAAGTGCCCAGTGCTCATTCTCTCCCTCTTGGCCAATTCCAGACCAGGCGTGTAATCTGCCCATCAAAATGTGCTGCTGGAACTTCTTCCTTCCAAGTGCCTCTCGTTCCACTTGGGAGTTGAAGTTCCAGCTGGGTCTCCCCTGCCTCTGACGTCACGGCAGTAAAAGCTCCCGGAGCGAGTTCCAGTGATGCATGAGCCAGGCCAGCCTCCTGCATTAGCAGATTAATGGGCTCTGCTTGGCTGCCAGGCACCATTTGCTATAAAGGCAATGTTACCTCCCCTCGTTCCGAGACACAGAAATTCTGCTAGTTGCGTTCCAGCCTTGCTGTGAGCTGAGCTCCTTCTGGCACTCAGGACTCTGGGGCGCTTTCGATTCTCGCTCTTATATCCCGCGATGTTGGTAGCTCTTGCAAGCAAATATTTGGGCCGCCCTGTTTCCTCAGCATTTTCATAGTGGTAAGAGTGTTAAGGCTCTTCTTTTCACTTTGTGTGATGGCAAAAAGAGGAAAATTTGTTTCCTACTGTGCTTTCCAAACATGAAGGCGGTACTGGTATATTCTTGTGGCCTTTCCCGTTTTGATTATGTGCATTACCACCAAAATCATCAAGTGGGGAACTGTTGGATAATTTGCAGATATTTGCAGAGTAACTATGCAAAGAGGGCCCAGTATACTTATCCCCTGTATAACTGACGGAATGGTATACCCGAAGGAGCATCTCCACCCCCATCGTTCAGCCCGGACACTGAGGTCCAGCTCCAACGGCCTTCTGGGGGTTCCCTCACTTAGAGAAATGAAGTTACAGGGAACCAGGCAGAGGGCCTTCTCGGTAGTGGCTCCCGCCCTGTGGAATGCCCTTCCACCAGATGTCAAGGAGATAAAGAGCTGCACAACTTCTAGAAGACACCTGAAGGCAGCCCTGTATCAGGAAGTCTTTACCGTTTGGTGTTTTATTATGCTTTTATATTTGTTGGAATCTGCCCAGAGTGGCTGGGGCACCTAGACATGCCACAGACATGCTCACTCGCCACAGCTCTTTAAAGATAGAGTGGCTCTTGCTGGCTTTTCCGGGAGGTGGGAGAAGGGACTGACGGGCTGCCCTCTGTCCCTTCTCCCACCTCCCTGAAAAGCCAGAGCAAGCTGCGCAGCTATCTCTGAAGCCAGCACAACAAGAGGCGCTGCGCAGCTCTCCCTCTTGCTGTGCTGGCTTCAGAGATAGCTGCGCAGCCTGCATTCACTCCATAAGACGCACACACATTTCCCCTTACTTTTTAGGAGGAAAAAGTGTGTGTTTTATGGAGCAAAAAATACGGTACTGCCCTTTGGCTGCAGGAAGCGCTGAGCCCTGCGTCTTTGGTGGCCTCGCCTGCATATCTGAAGCGGCCCAGATTCCTCACTGTGTACAGTTCTCTCCCGGAGAGGCGTCTTCTCTTGACATTCGTTGCTTTGTGCTTCAGTGCGAGGCAACAGCTGCTGGAAGCAGAGGCAAAGGAGGGGCCTGTGTTGGCTACAGGACCCTCGGCGCTTGCTTTGTTTGGCTGCAGAGGCATAGCTCATTAGCGTGACATAGTGGCGTGTCAGCCGGGATGGCTGCTTCCTCCTTTGCCAGCCAGTCGTGGCGCCGGTTCCCCCAGCGACTGCTTGGCTCCTTCAGTGGGCCACTTTGAGAATCCAAAAGTATGTGTCAGAGGCAGAGAGGAGGAGGGCCTGGATCTTACATGTAGCCTGAGGTTAAATGGGAGTCGGGGGGTGAGTAGGGAGAGAGCAGCTGATCCGCAGGAGCAGAGCTGGAGCAGAGCCAGCGGTATATGACTTAATGCCTGTCATTTATTATTCCACCCCACCCCCAGCTCCTGAAGGGAAACGCTCCTCTGGGCTGACAGCTGTGTGGGTAGCTCGGAACCGCTTTGCTGTCTTGGATCGGATGCACTCGGTGAGTGGGAAGAACCACGTAGCTCAGCGGCAGGACATCTGCCTGACATGCAGAAGGTCTGAGGTTCATTCCCCAGTGGAATCTCCAGGGAGGGTGGGAGGGACTCCCTTTCTGAAACCCTGGAGAGCTGCTGCCAGTCAGTGTTGATAAAATACTGAGCTAGGATGACTGAGGGTCTGATTCGGCATAAGCTTCGTGTGAAACGCTCTGCCCGTCCCATCAAGCCTTGCTTTCCTTCCCATGAGCCTCAGCTTCTCCTGCCTGAGCTTGGAACTTCCACAAGTTTCATGGAATCCTGATAGAGAAACGTTGATTTAGGAAGAGAGTTTGAAAATCAAAGAAGTCTGTGCATTGGAGCACAGGAATTTATTATTATTTATTATTATTTATTATAACAATGAATTAATTAGTCACTTTCTAAATCATTGTTTTGAGATAATTTTACACGTAAGATAGTTAAAAACAGTTAAAAACACAAAGAGAGCAAATACGTTTAACACAAGGCGGAAGTCCTAACAAGTGGGCACTCGTGGTAGAGACCCATCCATCAAGCTGGGAAATCCTATCGGAACAGAAATGCTCTTTCTAGAAGGTGCAGTTATTCCCTGACAGGAACACTGTTCTCCGTGTTGCATATGGTGAGCCTGAGAGAATTTATGGCTTGGCCAAGTCCCCTGAGGCAATTCATATCAGCCGAGATTCAAATGGAGCGTTCTGCTTCGCAGCTTAGTCTCAGCCACTACACTGCACTGCTGCTCTCTGTTTCCTTCTCTCTCTCTCTCTTGATTGTGAGCTATCCCTGCAAGCCGTTGTCAGGTTATGTGGCAGATTAAAATGAGAAGGGACAAGGCAACACTGAGTAGCAAGCAAAGGTGCTGAGCATCTCTGTGCGAGGTCCTGAGCCAGCAACGAGTCTTGTTCATCCAGATTTCGCTTTCGTGTGCCTGATTTCTCTCTTCCCTCCTCTCCCTGATTTTTGTGGTCTCTTGCCTGCCTGCTGAAATGGCAGATTCTGATCAAGAACCTGAAAAATGAGATCACCAAGAAGGTCCAGGTTCCCAACTGCGATGAGATTTTCTATGCCGGGACTGGGAACCTGCTGCTGAGAGATGCTGATTCCATCACCCTCTTTGATGTGCAGCAGAAACGGTAAGAACCTTCAGCAGCAGGTGACCTCTGACCTGGGGTGGTGGTGGAGTCCATCAGACAAACGCCAGGTGGGCAACGACCTTTACCAGCTTTGTCACTTTGACACGGAAGCCCAAGGCTGTAATTGTAGAACCCTCTGATTTCCTTCTCTCTGGATGGGGGAGTAGAAACACCTGGCTGGATTTGGCCCAGAGGCTCCCAGTTGCTGATCCTTACCCAACACTTGCAGATTTTTTTCTGTGAGCACCTTTCAGCTGCCAGGTTTCCTTAAGATACCACAGATAACATGCATATTGTAGGGTATCTGGGGGTGTTCTTGGCCACCAGGGATTCCCAGAGAACTGCCCTAGAGAAAGGAGAAGAGCTGGTTTCTGTGGGCCAGTTGAGGCAGATTCGGCATAGGTCTCACGTGGTCCGTAGGCTAAAGCCTTTTTCTGCCTGTGGTACTACCTCCCCACCCCCAGCCAATTGATTGCTGCTTCTCCTGCGTTCGAATAGTGGGCAAATGGGGAAGAAGGGAAGGTGGCATGTCCTGGTGTGACTTCATGGACTGGGGGGCTGCTCCCTTCCTGCAGGACTCTGGCCTCTGTCAAGATCTCCAAGGTGAAGTATGTCATCTGGTCGGCTGACATGTCCCACGTGGCTCTCCTGGCAAAGCACGGTAAGAAGAGGCCTCACAGGTGTCTTGACAGCAAGACCCAAGGCTTTCGTATCAGTGATTTTCATTTTCTGGGTTGCTCCATTTTGCAGCTTCCTCATCTTCCCCCAAAGTAGAGGGCATTGGGACAGTGTAGTGCCTAGGCTGGGAGGCCCTGTACTTTGGATTTGTTTCAGTTGGGGTTACTTAGGAGTAAGCCCTCTTGAGCATGACATCTCTCCTCTGCTCTGCCTCTCCAGCCATCATGATTTGCAACAGGAAGCTGGAGTCGCTTTGTAACATCCATGAGAACATCCGGGTCAAGAGCGGCGCCTGGGACGAGAGCGGAGTCTTCATCTACACCACAAGCAACCACATCAAATATGCCGTCACCACCGGGTAAGCGGGCAGCGTGAATGGACTGCGGTGTCCAGCAGAATATCAATGATCAAGATGATGGTGCTTCCAAAAATGCTATCCAGGATGGTTGTAAACAAAAGTGGCACTTATTTTTACTTTGATCACTGCCCTCTGAAGCATAAGCCAAAGCAACTCCTCCTCTCCTGAAGATGCTTTTGGGCCTGCTTTTTCAGCAGCCATACCTGTGTTTTGAAGATACATGAATTAGCACTGTGAAGACAGGGAAAACCTGATACACTCAACAACAACAAGTTCCTAGGGACAAAGTACTCTGCGCCATAGCTGCAAAACAGGCGTTCTCTCAATGCTCTAAAAAGCTGGTGTGCAGTCAGTAGGATTTAGTAACAGCATTAAAATCCTTGTTAGCACCTGGTCTTGAGAGGAAGCCTGCACTTGCTTTTTAAAGAGAGACCTTCATGCAGTTTATTAAACCATGGCTTGTTAGATCATCTGAGCCTTCTCCAGTGGTATGTTTACTGCCCAACAGACCATGATCTGGAGCCATGGTTTGTTGTTGGCTTGTAAACCTTGATTTGTTTTAACCGTGGCATGGTGTTAAGTGTGACTCAACAGCTACTAGCCATAATGGCTGTGCTCTGCCTCTATAATCAGGGGCAGTAATGCTTCTGAAAACCAGTTGCTGGGAACATTTGCAGGAGGGGGTCTGTGCTCTTGTGCTCAGATCCTGCTTGAAAGTCTCCCCACGGGCATCCAGCAGGCTCTTCTTGCCCTCTTATAAACAAAGCTGACCTGAGTGAACAGAAATGGCAGAGACCAAGATCTGGAAGGAGTTTGCCAAGGAGGATGGCTCATGGATGTAAAGATCATGGAGCTCGAGTGCCCTTCCTCTCCCTTTCCAGTCCCTAGTAGAAGCAAAGCTTAGTTAGAGCTCAATCATTATATTAAATCAGTTTTACTACAAAGTTCCAAAGCTTATCCAGTAGCAGAAAGTGTCCTCCTCTCCCCCCCCCCCACTTTCAATCTTGTAAATTTAAAGGGAGGTCCCCATTTTCTGCCCATTCCCCCTGCCAAGCTTCAGGGAATTGGATCCTTCCCCCAGTGGCAGTAAATAAGCAGATCAAACGAAAGGAGCGTTCGTACTAGATAAGTTCTTTAATAATCACAGTGAGAGAATGCATATCTCTCTAAAAAATGGTGTTTCTCCCAGTAAAGGTTCACCCCCTCTGTCCCCATTAATCTATGTCACTCCTATGTCAGGTAATCTGAGCTTCTTGCCGTTGCACTTTCTGTTCTATCACTTTCTTAGGCGAGGGGTGGGGTGGGGTCAGGAATGCTGTCCAAGGACACAGTCTGCCAGCTCTCTCTCTCTCTCTTGGAGTTTCCTCTTCTAGCTGTTCCTCACCCAGTATTTCCTAGCTTTTGCCCTCTGGACTGTGCTCTTCTGCAAACCACTGTTCTAAATCAATATTGTCCTCCTGCCCTTCGGAAGGTTCAGAAAAAGGGGGGGGCTCCCACCATTCTTCCTTGGTCTAGTCACTGACACCCCCCACAACTCCTGCTTCCGCATTCCCCATCCAGAGACCACGGGATCATCCGCACCTTGGACCTTCCTATCTACGTGACGCGGGTGAAGGGGAACAACGTCTACTGCCTGGATCGCGAATGCCGCCCCCGAGTCCTGACCATTGACCCAACAGAGTTCAAGTTCAAGCTGGCTCTCATCAACCGGAAGTATGACGAGGTGCGTGCTGCCTGCTTCCTAGAATCATAGAATCATAGAGTTGGAAGAGACCACAAGGGCCATCGAGTCCAACCCCCTGCTTGCCATCCGTGCCCAGTGTTGGAGAGGAGGGGTCTTCTCAAATGGCC